>NC_060187.1:34303728-34613728 GCF_021184085.1 Oncorhynchus gorbuscha
TTTGTTTGTAAAGTAACTTTACTGGATTAAAAACTCTGTTTTCGCCAAGTCGCTTTTGGGTCCTCATTCACCTGCATAACAGAAGGATCCGACCAAGGAATGGACCCAGCGACTACAGATGCTCGTAACACTGCCGTCGAGATCCAAGGAGCCATGCTCGGCAGACACGAGCAGGAATTGTCTGCTGCTCGCCATGCCGTGGAGAACCTGGCCGCTCAGGTTTCCGACCTCTCTGGACAGTTCCAGAGTCTTCGTCTCGTGCCACCTGTTACTTCCTGGCCTGCCGAGCCTCCGGAACCTAGGGTTAATAACCCACCTTGCTACTCCGGGCAGCCCACGGAGTGCCGCTCCTTTCTCACCCAGTGTGATATTGTGTTCTCTCTCCAACCCAACACATACTCTAGCGAGAGAGCTCGGGTTGCTTACGTCATTTCACTCCTTACTGGCCGGGCTCGAGAGTGGGGCACAGCTATCTGGGAGGCAAGGGCTGATTGTTCTAACAATTACCAGAACTTTAAAGAGGAGATGATTCGGGTTTTTGACCGTTCAGTTTTTGGTAGGGAGGCTTCTAGGGCCCTGGCTTCCCTATGCCAAGGTGATCGATCCATAACGGATTACTCTATAGAGTTTCGCACTCTTGCTGCCTCTAGTGACTGGAACGAGCCGGCGCTGCTCGCTCGTTTTCTGGAGGGACTCCACGCCGTGGTCAAAGATGAGATTCTCTCTCGGGAGGTTCCTTCCAGTGTGGACTCTTTGATTGCTCTCGCCATCCGCATAGAACGACGGGTAGATCTTCGTCACCAAGCTCGTGGAAGAGAGCTCGCGTCAACGGTGTTTCCCTGCTCCGCATCGCAACCATCTCCCTCCTCTGGCTCAGAGACTGAGCCCATGCAGCTGGGAGGTATTCGCATCTCGACCAAGGAGAGGGAACGGAGGATCACCAACCGCCTGTGCCTCTATTGCGGATTTGATGGACATTTTGTCAATTCATGTCCAGTAAAGGCCAGAGCTCATCAGTAAGCGGAGGGCTACTGGTGAGCGCTACTACTCAGGTCTCTTCATCTAGATCCTGTACTACTATGTCGGTCCATCTACGCTGGACCGGTTCGGGTGCTACATGCAGTGCCTTGATTGACTCTGGGGCTGAGGGTTGTTTCATGGACGAAGCATGGGCTCGGAAACATGACATTCCTTTCAGACAGTTAGACAAGCCTACGCCCATGTTTGCCTTAGATGGTAGTCATCTTCCCAGTATCAGATTTGAGACACTACCTTTAACTCTCACAGTATCTGGTAACCACAGTGAGACTATTTCTTTTTTGATTTTTCGTTCACCTTTTACACCTGTTGTTTTGGGTCATCCCTGGCTAGTATGTCATAATCCTTCTATTAATTGGTCTAGTAATTCTATCCTATCCTGGAACGTTTCTTGTCATGTGAAGTGTTTAATGTCTGCCATCCCTCCCATTTCTTCTGTCCCCACTTCTCAGGAGGAACCTGGCGATTTGACAGGAGTGCCGGAGGAATATCATGATCTGCGCACGGTCTTCAGTCGGTCCCGAGCCAACTCCCTTCCTCCTCACCGGTCGTATGATTGTAGTATTGATCTCCTTCCGGGGACCACTCCTCCTCGGGGTAGACTATACTCTCTGTCGGCTCCCGAACGTAAGGCTCTCGAGGATTATTTATCTGTGTCTCTTGACGCCGGTACCATAGTGCCTTCTTCCTCTCCGGCCGGGGCGGGGTTCTTTTTTGTTAAGAAGAAGGACGGTACTCTGCGCCCCTGCGTGGATTATCGAGGGCTGAATGACATAACGGTTAAGAATCGTTATCCGCTTCCCCCTTATGTCATCAGCCTTCGAGATTCTGCAGGGAGCCAGGTGCTTTACTAAGTTGGACCTTCGTAATGCTTACCATCTCGTGCGCATCAGAGAGGGGGACGAGTGGAAAACGGCGTTTAACACTCCGTTAGGGCATTTTGAGTACCGGGTTCTGCCGTTTGGTCTCGCCAATGCGCCAGCTGTTTTTCAGGCATTAGTTAATGATGTTCTGAGAGACATGCTGAACATCTTTGTTTTTGTCTATCTTGACGATATCCTGATTTTTTCACCGTCACTCGAGATTCATGTTCAGCACGTTCGACGTGTTCTACAGCGCCTTTTAGAGAATTGTCTCTACGTAAAGGCTGAGAAGTGCTCTTTTCATGTCTCCTCCGTTACTTTTCTCGGTTCCGTTATTTCCGCTGAAGGCATTCAGATGGATTCCGCTAAGGTCCAAGCTGTCAGTGATTGGCCCGTTCCAAGGTCACGTGTCGAGTTGCAGCGCTTTTTAGGTTTCGCTAATTTCTATCGGCGTTTCATTCGTAATTTCGGTCAAGTTGCTGCCCCTCTCACAGCTCTTACTTCTGTCAAGACGTGTTTTAAGTGGTCCGGTTCCGCCCAGGGAGCTTTTGATCTTCTAAAAGAACGTTTTACGTCCGCTCCTATCCTCGTTACTCCTGACGTCACTAGACAATTCATTGTCGAGGTTGACGCTTCAGAGGTAGGCGTGGGAGCCATTCTATCCCAGCGCTTCCAGTCTGACGATAAGGTTCATCCTTGCGCTTATTTTTCTCATCGCCTGTCGCCATCTGAGCGCAACTATGATGTGGGTAACCGTGAACTGCTCGCCATCCGCTTAGCCCTAGGCGAATGGCGACAGTGGTTGGAGGGGGCGACCGTTCCTTTTGTCGTTTGGACAGACCATAAGAACCTTGAGTACATCCGTTCTGCCAAACGACTTAATGCCCGTCAAGCTCGTTGGGCGTTGTTTTTCGCTCGTTTCGAGTTTGTGATTTCTTACCGTCCGGGTAGCAAAAACACCAAGCCTGATGCCTTATCCCGTCTGTTTAGTTCTTCTGTGGCTTCTACTGATCCCGAGGGATTCTTCCTTATGGGCGTGTTGTCGGGTTGACAGTCTGGGGAATTGAAAGACAGGTTAAGCAAGCACTCACGCACACTGCGTCGCCGCGCGCTTGTCCTAGTAACCTCCTTTTCGTTCCTGTTTCCACTCGTCTGGCTGTTCTTCAGTGGGCTCACTCTGCCAAGTTAGCTGGTCATCCCGGTGTTCGAGGCACTCTTGCGTCTATTCGCCAGCGCTTTTGGTGGCCGACTCAGGAGCGTGACACGCGCCGTTTCGTGGCTGCTTGTTCGGACTGCGCGCAGACTAAGTCGGGTAACTCTCCTCCTGCCGGTCGTCTCAGACCGCTCCCCATTCCTTCTCGACCATGGTCTCACATCGCCCTAGACTTCATTACCGGTCTGCCTTTGTCTGCGGGGAAGACTGTGATTCTTACGGTTGTCGATAGGTTCTCTAAGGCGGCACATTTCATTCCCCTCGCTAAACTTCCTTCCGCTAAGGAGACGGCACAAATCATCATCGAGAATGTGTTCAGAATTCATGGCCTCCCGTTAGACGCCGTTTCAGACAGAGGCCCGCAATTCACGTCACAGTTTTGGAGGGAGTTCTGTCGTTTGATTGGTGCGTCCGTCAGTCTCTCTTCCGGGTTTCATCCCCAGTCTAACGGTCAAGCAGAGAGGGCCAATCAGACGATTGGTCGCATACTACGCAGCCTTTCTTTCAGAAACCCTGCGTCTTGGGCAGAACAGCTCCCTGGGCAGAATACGCTCACAACTCGCTTCCTTCGTCTGCTACCGGGTTATCTCCGTTTCAGAGTAGTCTGGGTTACCAGCCTCCTCTGTTCTCATCCCAGCTTGCCGAGTCCAGCGTTCCCTCCGCTCAAGCGTTTGTCCAACGTTGTGAGCGCACCTGGAGGAGGGTGAGGTCTGCACTTTGCCGTTACAGGGCACAGACTGTGAGAGCCGCCAATAAACGCAGGATTAAGAGTCCAAGGTATTGTTGCGGCCAGAGAGTGTGGCTTTCCACTCGCAACCTTCCTCTTACGACAGCTTCTCGTAAGTTGACTCCGCGGTTCATTGGTCCGTTCCGTGTCTCCCAGGTCGTCAATCCTGTCGCTGTGCGACTGCTTCTTCCGCGACATCTTCGTCGCGTCCATCCTGTCTTCCATGTCTCCTGTGTCAAGCCCTTTCTTCGCACCCCCGTTCGTCTTCCCTCCTCCCCTCCCGTCCTTGTCGAGAGCGCACCTATTTACAAGGTACGTAAGATCATGGACATGCGTTCTCGGGACGGGGTCACCAATACTTAGTGGATTGGGAGGGTTACGGTCCTGAGGAGAGGAGTTGGGTTCCGTCTCGGGACGTGCTGGACCGTTCACTTATTGATGATTTCCTCCGTTGCCGCCAGGATTCCTCCTCGAGTGCGCCAGGAGGCGCTCGGTGAGTGGGGGGGTACTGTCATGTTTTGTCATTGATTATCATGTCTTGTCCCTGTGCTTCCCCTTCTATTCGTTTCCCTCTGCTGGTCTTATTAGGTTCTTTCCCTCTTTCTATCCCTCTCTCTCCCCCTCCCTCTCTCACTCTCTCGCTCTCTCTTCTCTCTATCGTTCCGTTCCTGCTCCTAGCTGTTCCTATTCCCCTAATCAATCATTTAGTCTTCCCACACCTGTTCCTTATCTTTTCCCCTGATTAGAGTCCCTATTTCTTCCCTTGTTTTCCGTTCCTGTCCTGTCGGATCCTTGTCTATGATTCACCGTGCTGTGTCTATGTATTGCCCTGTCGTGTCGTGTTTCCCTCAGATGCTGCGTGGTGAGCAGGTGTCTGAGTCTGCTACGTTCAAGTGCCTTCCCGAGGCAACCTGCAGTTCTTGATCAAGTCTCCAGTCTGTTCTCGTCATTACGAGTAGTATTATGCCTTTTGTTTGTAAAGTAACTTTACTGGATTAAAAACTCTGTTTTCGCCAAGTCGCTTTTGGGTCCTCATTCACCTGCATAACACCACGGCCTGCCGCTGAGGGAGGCTGGACTGGGAGTACAGCCAAATCTAAGCCGATATACAGTGGCAAGTGTGATGAGAACATTTAGACTGGAAAATAGGTTTTGTAAAAATATCATCATATCAAAAACATCTGCACGGTTTCAGTAACTGCTTACAGTACTGTATTCTATGCACTATCAGCACTTCTGTTACCTTTTCCTGTGAAATTACTGTACTATTGTATACTGAGTTTTTCTCTACACAGGATTGAGGGTCAGGGACGACAAGGGGGAAGGCCTCCTATGTTCACAGAACAGCAAGAGAGGGAGATAGTAAACATGGTTTTGGCCAACAATGCTATACCACTCAAGCAGCTCCAAGCTAACATGGTCAATAACCACGCCATTTTCAACGATATCCATCAGGTCTCAACATCAACACTGGCACGCATCCCAAAAAAAAATATATTCAAATGAAGCAAATTTATTGAGTGCCTTTCGAGCGCAATTCCGAAAGGGTGAAACGACTGCGGCATGATTATGCAGAGGTATGTATTCACTTTAGCAGTGTGATCTTGCAAACTGTCTCATAATATTTTACTGTACTGTAATATGTATACTAAATCTACACTGATTTTGCCTGACACTGTTTTTCAGAGAATTTTATGAATGGATGGAGAGGAGATCCAGCATGAGTTCATTTACGTAGATGAGGCTGGGTTCAACCTGACGAGAACACGAAGGAGGGGAAGAAACCTCATTGGCCACAGGGCTATAGTCAATGTCCCAGGGCAACGTGGGGGTAATATAACACTGTGCAGCCATTACACAGAATGGGGTCCTCCAAAGCCATGCCCATATGGGCCCTTACAACACAGCACTCATACTTACATTCTTGGACCAATTGCACAACATAACAGCAGCAAATCAAATCGATCATATGCAATACATTGTTGTCTGGGACAACGTGTCTTTCCACCGCTCTGCTCTGGTTCAGAACTGGTTTCAGCAACATCCACATTTCACCCTCCTATATCTTCCACCATACTGTCCATTCCTCAACCCTATAGAATAGTTTCTCGGCATGGCGGTGGAAGGTATATGATCTCCGTCTCCAGGCTGAGGTACCCCTCATCCAAGCCATGGAGGAGGCCTGTGACCAGATGGAGGTAGCAGCAATGCAAGGATGGATTCGTCATTCAAGACGTTTCTTTCCAAGGTGTCTTGCTAATGACAACATTGCCTGCGATGTTGATGAAATTCTCTGGCCAGATCCAGCTAGGCGAAGAGACAATCATTGCCTGCGATGTTGATGAAATTCTCTGGCCAGATCCAGCTAGGCGAAGAGACAATGTCTAGTTATTTATTTATTTTTTTAAACTTACAATACGTAAAGTGACGTTTGGTTACAGTATTATGAAACTCCATGTCAACATTTTGGGCGTGTTGAGAAATAAATGAGTTTCTTCAGTCTGCAACATTGGTCTTGTGTAGTGTTTGGTGAATTTACATTATATTTGTACTTTGTTGATAGTAGCCTACTCTAATCATAGGGAAGTAGAAGTGCTAAAAGTGTTTTAGGTTTATCACAGCAGAGTGTAACTCTGCAGACAGAGTATATTAATGTGAAACGTGTGTGTTTCATATGGTAACAATGTGTGGTTTTTATAAAGAAGTGTATAGTTTTAACAAGAGTGTTTAATTTTGCAAAGGATCTGTAGTGTTGTGCTAATTGGGTGTGTGGTTGTGCTAATCGGGTGTGTGGTTGTGCTAATTGGGTGTGTGGTTGTGCTAATTGGGTGTGTGGTTGTGCTAATTGGGTGTGTGGTTGTGCTAATTGGGTGTGTGGTTGTGCTAATTGGGTGTGTGGGTGTGCTAATCGGGTGTGTGGTTGTGCTAATCGGGTGTGTGGTTGTGCTAATTGGGTGTGTGGTGGTGCTAATTGGGTGTGTGGTTGTGCTAATTGGGTGTGTGGTTGTGCTAATTGGGTGTGTGGTTGTGCTAATTGGGTGTGTGGTTGTGCTAATTGTGTGTAGTGTTTTGAAAACACGGGCCCTGTTTTGAAAATCATGCTTAAGCAATCAAAAAAAAAACGGTAAGAATGAGAATGTGTTTAGAGTTTTGCTGAAAAGTCTAAGTGAGATCTGCAAATTGTGTTTTACCATGTGAAATGGTTTAAGGTATTGACAACAGACTGCATTATTAGCTAAATGAGTCCAGGCAACTGAGAACTTTGTTCAGCCAATGGGTTTTTGTGTTTTAGCAATTGAGAAAAACTGTAATCCCTGTGTTTATCAGTGAAGTGTGATGTTCCCAGGCCAGGTATGTCGTTAAAGAGACATGATCACAGATTATACAACCTTTTTTATGACCAGAGATGACATACCATCTCCACCCCTAAGCCCCTCAGCACCCCACTACCTCTAATCAGGCCATCGGTCATTACAGTTTCATAACCTTTTTTGACAACACTGATCAAAATGTAAAACGTCTGGCTGCATGTGTTCTTATCAGTCATACTGAAGCCCATTTTACATTTCCTACATTTCACCAAGTCACATTCTCACATTTACTGGCTTGACTGCAAACTCGACAGCAGCGCCCAAGCAAACCATTCTAGCTAGCACTGTGAAAAGGGTAATCTTCTTTCTGTAAAGGATTTGACCCCAAACCCCTAATCCAGCTTCCCAGGATTTGGGGTTTAGAAAATGGAGGGTGGAAGGAATGAGGGGTGGAGGAGGGAGACCAACAGGTGGAACTGCAAGAAGTGGGGGGGGGGGGGTTTACGGAGAATGAATACTTGTCTGAATTAACAGATTGTACTGGCATGATGCCTAGGGCTTTTAGATTTACACACACAGAAATGTTTGTTTGGTGTCATCTTCAGCTCTGTTATTTAACTACTTAGAATGCACAAGTATGTACTCAAAGTACTCGAGTTCAACAAATACAATTAAATAGACGAAGTACGCTTAAAAGCAAACATTGTCAATGCAATACATTACTACTAATGGAGTTAGTAAAACTGTGTTGTCAGGAATGGGACGACCACTTCGACAGCTGCTATAATGCTGCGCTTGCCAGAAATGTCCCATTGAGTAACGAGCAATTGGAATGCAGGTGGGAAGCCAGGGGAAGTGGTTTCTAATGTTCAAAAACTCCACAGAGAATTACAGTCACTGATGGACTTTCACCCTCCCACACACATACTTATAGGAGAGAATGACACATTATACATACTCAGACATTAGGCACCTACACATCTCACACACTTATAGATATTTACAGTATGTGTCCCATCTATTAAACAAAGACACATCCACGCACGCTCACACAACACACACACACACGTTGGTTTTTCCAACCTTGTGGGGACCAAACCATTTAACCTAACCCTTTACCCCAGGGGCACAACATTCACTGGGGACGGTGGGACATGACCCTCCCACATTCTGAAATTGCCTTTGTTTGGTCCCGTATCAACATAAGTAAATTAATTTGGCTCGTTTTGTTGCCAGTTGATGTACCATTAAAGCAAGCCAAAAGTTGGCTAACATCAGATATTATTTTGCCCCAATCACAGTCAGTATAGCAACGTAACATTATTGATCTGTCAGTTTCCCGAGCAAATTCTCTACTTTTCACACTGACACGGTATAAACATATCTGCAGGCTTCACTGTCATGGTGCACAGTCAGTATACAACACTATGCTCATCATGTCTTAGCAGGACCAGATGGTGACACATTTTGTAGTATATTATAACAATCAGTGTATGGATACAAAGTTCCATCTTGATTTGATAGGTAGGTTACAGTCTGGGATCTGGGAATAATGGTCTTTTCAATTATTGAACCATTTATTTATATTGTTGGATAATTTAATGTAGAAATGTACAGCAAGGTATTTCTTTGTCATGTCTTATCTGAACAGGTTTCCACTGCTCCAGAGACCAATGGCTGCGAGCTTTACACCACTCCAGCCGACGCTTGGCATTGCGCATGGTGAACTTAGGCTTGTGTGCGGAAACCCATTTCATGAAGCTCCCGACGAACAGTTCTTTCGCTGACGGTCGTTCCAGAGGCAGTTTGGAATTCGGTAGTGAGTGTTGCAACCGAGGACAGACGCACTTCAGCACTCAGCAGTTCCGTTCTGTGAGCTTGTGTGGCCTACCACTTCGCGGCTGAGCCGTTGTTGGTCCTAGACGTTTCCACTTCACAATAACAACACTTACAGTTGACAGGGGCAGCTCTAGCAGGGCAGAAATTTGACGCACTGATTAGTTGGAAAGGTGGCATCCTATGACGGTGCCACGTTGAAAGTCATTAAGCTCTTCAGTAAGGCCACTCTACTGGCAATGTTTGTCTATGGAGATTGCATGGCTGTGTGCTCGATTTTATACACCTGTCAGCAATGGGTGTGGCTGAAATTGACAAATCCACTCATTTGAAGGGGTGTCCACATACTTTTGTATTTATAGTGTATGTTTGAATGCCCAGTCATGTTCATATGATCTCAGGCATAAATTACTGCAGTTTAAGACTATCCACAGAATGTGCAATATGCCGGTAAAACTGAATATCATGGATATGTTATTCTCTTGTGAAGGCCGGCTGAATTCTGGGAAAGTGTATGTTGTTTTTTCTCTGCATGTCTACAGATTCCCCCTTCTCTCTGTTTATGTTTGCTTGGAAAACTGTGTAACCTAGCATTCATAGCGGCTAACAAATGCATTTCCATTCATTGGAAGGTTTATTTATTTATTTCACCTTTATTTAACCAGGTAGGCCAGTTGAGAACAAGTTCTCATTTACAACTGCGACCTGGCCAAGATAAAGCAAAGCAGTGCGACACAAACAACAACACAGAGTTACACATGGAATAAACAAACATACAGTCAATAACACAATAGAAGAAAAAATCTATATACAGTGTGTGCAAATGAGGTAAGATTAGGGAGGTAAGGCAATAAATAGGCCGTAGTGGCGAAGTAATTACAATTCAGCAATTAAACACTGGAATGGTAGATGTGCAGAAGATGAATGCGCAAGTAGAGATACTGGGGTGCAAAGGAGCAAAGAAATAAATAATAATAACAATATGGGGATGAGGTAGTTGGATGGGCTATTTACAGATGGGCTATGTACAGGTGCAGTGATCATCAGTGAGCTGCTCTGACAGCTGATGCGACGAATATGAAGCGCGGGCCAGCCAACGAGAACATACAGGTCGCAGTGGTGGGTAGTATATGGAGCTTTGGTGACAAAATGGATTGCGCTGTGATAGACTGCGTCCAATTTGCTGATTAGAGTGTTGGAGGCTATTTTATAAATGACATCGCCGAAGTCAAGGATCGGTAGGATAGTCAGTTTTACGAGGGTATGTTTGGCAACATGAGTGAAGGATGCTTTGCTGGAAATAGGAAGCCGGTTCTAGATTTAATTTTGGAATGATTAATTAGGTTGGTTATCCTTCCACAATATCACAATGAATGGCAGAAATGTCAAGTCATGTATCACTATATTTGATATATTACAAGATTACAGGTATACTGTGCAATTTTCATAACGTCTAGATGGCTTATATGGAATGCTGTATGACAAAAGGAGTCTATATTGAGAACATGCCCACGTCAGGGGAGATACCTATTGTGGGCAATCCCTAGCTGCTCGGCTGCTCAGTCCTGGCCCTGGGGGTCTGCCGTAATGTTGGCTGACACTCTGGCCTTGGCCTATCACACCTGAAACCAATCATGAATGTTTCACTAAGATCGTAAAGCTGAGTGGGGTGTGTTGGGTTGGGGCGCTGCAGTGCTGTGGACCCCTAGGGACAGGATGGGGTGGTCCAGCTATATTGTGTGCAAGTAAAAAGAGCTCTACAGTACTAGTAGGCCTATGATATGAATTACAGTGCCCTCTGTAATTATTGGGACAGTGAACCCTTTTTTTACTTTTTGGGACTTGGATTTGAAATCAAACAATGACTATGAAGTTCAAGTGCAGACTGTCAACATTTTCCCCCTGGGTATTTTCATCCATATCAAGTGAACCGTTCAGCTGCATCTGAGTCTTCAATGACAGAACAGTGCCAATACCTCCTTCCTTAATGATGCACACAAGACAGTTGAGTGAGCAACACTAAGGAGTACCATGTCACGGGTTGGAAAAGATACAACTATTGCAGTTCAGTGGAATCTAATTTTCTACTGTCAATAAAACCAACTTGAGAAGACTTGCACCACCCTCCTACAATGTATAGGCAAATCCTCCATGCACAAAGCCAGCCACTGTCAGAGAACATCCCACTCATGACCAGAATAGTCACAGTCTATGAGCATAACCCAGGTTTAGTGGGCTGTGGTGTTTCCCAGGTTGATAGGAAGTATTTACTCAAACTGTGGGAAAAGGAAGAGCTGGAGAGCAGCTGCAGGCTGAGGACTAAGAGGAGACCCTAATGAAAACATCCTGTACATACAGAGGGAGACCAGTAGGGACACTAATTAGCCCTTTACCATTTACAGCTCATACACATACCCTGACTGACTACTGTACTATTCTATTGTACAATTGGCCATACTAAACCCAAACCCTGTTTTTGAAATTGATGTTGTTGTTTTTTTTTCATTTCCAACATCTCAACAACCCAGCTTTGGATAATTTGGTTAAATGGGATGAGCCTAAAACTGAAATGGAGGTTCTGGAACATGGTACCAGGGCGTAGCAGGGGCACTGTCCTGTCCCCGGCAAGCCAGTCAAGCTGCTCTGGAGGGCCTCTCTCTCTAATATGTCTACTGCTGGCTCATATAACCTAGGAGCTGACTGGAATCAAAGGGACCCGGTAAGACACAGATGACTGGCATGCAGTCTACAGTTTCCAGGGCCAAATGTATCCCTGTGTGACCAGCTTGGACTCACGGCCACGGGTATACCCCACACTCTGACACCAAGGAACCTGGATATGTAGCAGACTGAGATGGAGAGAGAGGATCAGAGGTGCTACTCATATCATCCTAGCGTCAAGAAACAATCCACTGATCATCACAGACATATGAACGTTTAAAGGTTATGAAATTGTGGTTGTTTTTGTCCCTGATTTACAGACACACAAAAACAGTATTTGAAATGTACTATGATACATTATTTGACCATGCTATATATGCATTCTTGAGTGTTTCCAACAAGAGGGTTGGTTCAGACATTCCCGTGTGTGGGACACAAACCATTTCCATGAGGTGACTCTGGGTGCCCTTTACACCGACAGACGACAACCTACAACTGCAGTCTCATGTCAGGACGGACTCCTCCTCAGTCTTCTCAGTTTCACCCACATGCGTTTCCAATTATGTGTGCAAATCAGTTCCACAAGAGCCTGTCATGAAGGTTAAGCCACGCTGCAACTACCAATATAGAGTTACAGAGAGAGTGACAGGCTTCCAATGACACACCAATGCAGGAACATATGTATACTGTATATTCACACAAACACACACATACACACAGCGCAGCAAATCGGGTGTGGGAACGACCGAGCTGTAAATGTGATACTGGTTCGCACCTCCAGGTTCCTGGACGGAAGCAGGAGATCTTAACCCTATGTGGGCCACAGACAGAGGGCGGGGGGAGAGGCAGAGGTGAGCGGTGACGGGAAGGTGTGCGATCCATAAGTCTCACTTTTCAAAACCAGGTGCACTGAATCAGGGATCTCCCAACTCTTTTCCCTATGTGGACATATCCTATCCTAGCAACGGCGTCCAAAACACAGGGGCATCGAGTGACAGGGCAGGGATTACTTGGGGATCGTGTGATGAGCCCATGCTCATCTGTGATAGGGTCAGACCAGCAGCCTGGACAGGAGGGCATGCAGGTCATCAAGCACCATAACTGACTACTGAGTCCCAAGACTGCTGTCCTGACTCCTGTCCTGCCCATGTCGTCCACTCATGCTATAGGCTCCTTAATGGGACAGATTGAAGGGGATATCCTAGGTCTCTGCAGTGCTGACCCCATATGCCCTGCCTGGTCCCCATTCCCACCCCCAACACCCACATTGGGCCAAGACACACCCTGGTCATAAGTTTGAGCTTGGCAGGTTCTAAATGGCAAGATCAGTGTCATGTCTCTGCACCGCCTGGCAGGGTTGTGTCAGTAAGTCTGTCCAATCTACTCTAACCTCTGAGGGTTTCAACAAGTAGTGCTTAGGTACTTGGGTAAATGTGTAGTCTTTGGTGGTGGGCATGGAGTGTAGGGATACAGACCGGTATAGGCCCTGCAACAGCCTAAAGCCTAAATTAACTCAAGCTTATTTAGGCTGCTGAATGGTCATTGGGTGTTATGGCGCATTCTGAGCCTGGTCAAAATGAGGTTCAGATGTAACTCATGAATCACATTTGTAACCATTAGTGTCCATCACCTATTTCTCACAAGTAGATGGCAGGACCTTAGATCTTTTCCCAGAGACCAATTTGTGAGAGGCTTCAGAGGAGAGATGAAATGAAGCAGATGTCAGGGGGACCAGAGGGTAGCGTTTACAGAAGTACTCAGTAGAGAGGGAATACAGCAGTAAACAAAATGCTGCGAACATTATATACACATTAAGAAGTACAACAAAAGGCTAATGATCACATCTGAAAGTGATACAGAATGACAGCAAAATATGCTAATATTAACATTTTCGAGTGTACTTCCTCTGAACTCCAACTGCATCAGGTTTGAGGCACTTAAACACATTGTACGCACAGCATACATCCACAGAAACAGACACAAAACAAAAATACATGTAGACACATATAAAAACATACATGTAAACTGCCACGATAATGCTTTGTGTGAAATGTTTATTGTAATGAGATTCCTTATTCTAGAAGCCAATTAGATCAGGTTACCTCAGCAAACCCACTGCTGAAAGCCCAGTGAGCAGTGACCTGGCAGGCATCCTCAGAGGACACTGTTCACATCACTCATTGACATCATCTGTCTTTCAGCAGAGATAAAAGGCCAAGAAAGCCTCCCTTTCTGAGAAGCCAGGGACCAGACACCCAGCTTGCCTGACGTCTCAAACTGAATTATTCCGCTGCTCTATCATTCGCTACATACTTCAGTCTGAGACTGCAATCATTGAAGTCGTTTGTGTTGACATCAAAATGAGGGATATTGTATAAAACTAAGTAATCAGCGATTGGATCTCTAACCAATCAGAGTATCAATTTTATAAACGTCTGGCTACCCATCGGTTTCTGGGAGCAATCAAACGATCTAGAATGTATTGCCATTCTAGAAATAGTAAGGAAGGTACTCAGATCCAGACTCATTGCGGAGAAGAAACTAACGTCCGTGGGCGGGCATAGAGTTTGGCAGGAGCAAGGAGTTTGGGTAGCCAGGCAACCGCCCAGCAGCCCTCTCTGTGAAAAGCAGAGCAGGATAACCCCACTATTCTTCCCTCTCATTCAGGACAGCTCGTTAGAGAGACAGATTGATTCAAATGTTAACACATCTCCAGGGATACTCAGTGAATGTAAACATTTTTCCCTCCCTGTATTTCATTGGTTCAGAACAAGACCTGCTGTGTATTCTCTACTCTACATGGCTGAATAGAGAGAGAGAGAGAGAGAGAGAGAGAGAGAGAGAGAGAGAGAGAGAGAGAGAGAGAGAGAGAGAGAGAGAGAGAGAGAGAGAGAGAGAGAGAGAGAGAGAGAGAGAGAGAGAGAGAGAGTGTGTGTGTGTGTGTGTGACAGAGGCAGAGACAGACTCAGACATCTAGAAAGACAGAAAGATATAGACAGATAGAGATACAGAGCGCAGTAGTCAAGTTATTAATTTCTCAATGTGAGGCCTGGCTAAATATTTGCTTTATAAGCCAATATTGAACCGTACAAAACCAATTTCAAATGCCACTGAAGTGGTTCTCAGTGAATCATGGCTCTCTCGGGATATCAGTGAATTCGTAACAACCTAACCATTAAGAGACTTCAATAGCAATTACATTTTTTGTTGAATATACTCTAACATCATCCCACTCCCCTCTCCTCGCCCTGTCCCACAGGCCCCCCATATCCTTACCCTGGAAGGCAGAGGAATGGCCCACAATGAGGTACTTGAGCTCAAAGCTGTAGGAACGGATGTTCTGGAGAGTCTCTCTGCGCACTGCTGCCTGGTAACTCTCCTCCATCTTGCGTGTGCAACATGACGGGCCTGGGTGCTTGCAGATCTGCAGCTCGCCATCTGGGAGAGAAGAGGAAACACATTATAACAACAAACCTGACTAGAGAGGCAGAAGCGAAGCGAGAGGTTTTACTCCGCCCAAAATCTGTCCATAAAAACAGGCCCACATAGTGAGGAATTTCTGTATAGAGGTCAAAGAGAGAGTGTTGAATTTGTTCAACAAAAAATGTAATTCCAATAGAAGTTTCTTAATGGTTAGGTTGTTACGAATTCACTGATATAAGTGGACGCAGGTGGCATTTCGGCAACTTTGAAAGAAATGTACTATATATCGGAGTTGTGATGTTGTCATAGAGATAGCATGGACATTGCCATTGAGGTCTTTCACCATTTTAAAGTAGTCAACTGGGTGGGGATTCCTATGAGTTGGGAACAATCAGCCAATGAAAAAGAAGAAAATGGACTACCTTAAAATGTAGATAACCTCAATTGCACTGCCCATGCTGTCACAGACGCTATAATGGCACAGATACAGAGATGAGTCCTCTATCTATCTCTATGGTCTGTTGGTCACACGAGTATCTGCCCTCTCATTAGCTAGAATGGTCCCACCTGATCTCGGCTCCTCCCGTCTGCCTCTCATCTATGAGGCAATGTATTTCCATTGTTAGAGCTGTCACTTGACTATCTTGTCAATATAACAGACGATCTTTAACATGACACATCTCAACTGAGGTGTCAATATGAAATACATAGCTCAAGTGTGCTAGAAGCTTTGACCAAATGTGGTTAATAATACTTACTCAAATAGTTTAATAAATAAATAGTGAATAAATGGTTCCAACACATTATTTCTCTACATTTATTTCTGATGGGAATCTACACTGAGTGTACAAAACATTAAGAACACCTACTCTTTCCATGACATAGACTGATCCAGGTGAAAGCTATGATCGCTTATTGATGTCACTTGTTAAATCTGCTTCAATCAATGTAGATGAAGGGGAGGAGAAAGTTTAAAGAAGGATTTTTAACCCTTGAGACAATTGAGACATGGATTGTGTATGTGTGCCATTCAGGGGGTGACTGGGCAAGGCAAACAGTTTAAGTGTCTTTGAACGGGGTATGGTAGTAGGTGCCTGGTGCACCGGTTTGAGTTTGTCATGAACTTCAACGCTGCTGGGTTTTTCACGCTCAACAGTTTCCCATGTGTATCAAGAATGGTCCCTCACCCAAAGGACACCCAACCAACTTGACACAACTGTGGGAAGCATTGGAGTCAACATTGGCCAGCATCCCTGTGGAATGCTTTCGACACCTTGTAGAGTCCATACCCTGACGAATTGAATCTCTTTGAAGGCAAAAAGAGATGCAACTCAATGTTAGGAAGGTGTTCCTAATGTTTTGTACACTCAGTGTATACTGTTTTCAAGTTCCCTTTCAGTTAACAAAGAGTCCCCTAATACAATCTAATTTGGATGAGGTCCAGGGTGACCCTGGCACCCCTTAGCCACTCTAGCCGATGTCCTCGCTCACCACCCCACTCCCCTCCACTCCCCTCCACCACCCCCCACACCCACCCCCCCAAGCTGGCTCACCATAAGCTTGATCTCCCATATGAAACTAATACACCAGCATGTGAAAGTGGAGCCAGGAACGAGAGAGAGAGAAAAAGAGCTTCAGAAATAGACTTTGGCTATCTGGCCAGAACTGGCTGAATCAAAGTCCAGATACAAGAGCTCCAACAGGGCAGAGAGAGGAAGATGCAGAAGGAAACAGAGCGATGCAGCTGAGTTTAGGCTCACCAGAGTTAACATGCTTAAAAACTCAACCAAGCCTAAATCATTGGACGTGTCAATCATGACAGCATTGTGTGAACAAATCAATCATGTGACTGATGACAGCTGATGTAGACTTACATGCACTGGATGTTCTGTTGTTCAAGTATCAAAATGTTATCACAGTTGTGTGAAATAGCTATGTCTGTCTGGTCCTCGCAAGTATGGCTTTTCTCAGGCTCAGAAGCCCCCAATACAACCGCTGCATGTTCATATGACTTAAAAGTAAGTCTTAAACAGTAAACAGTAAATCTCACATGTCTTTCATCCCACGTATGAGGACAGAATTGGAGGTGGGCTGAGCGATGAGGAGGACAGGACACAGTGTCATACACATTCACAGCAAGCTCCTGAGAGGGGGTTGAGAGGCAGTGAAAGCGTGAGGATTCATGATTACCGTCCTCGTCTCCAGTGTGAGGAATCTGACATTGACAAGCTACTATAAACCAAGCTGAAGAACAGCTGATTGGGATCACGAGATGGGAAAAAGCAGGCCCCTTCGCAATCCCCACTACCACCACAACATGCCCTACACTACTGGGCATCGGCAGCACAGTGGTGAAAAACATCTTCCACAACCCACCCGTGCATCCACTCCTCGATGTGATCACCCTCTAAATGCATACGAGCATCTCATTCTATTTTCTGTGCTTCCTCTACCTGCTAAACTTTCTAACCAACTTATGCAAACAATGTGTGTGACAGTTAATAAGGATGAGGGCAAACAGCAGTGAAGGGAAAGGGGCTCAGAGTGCTAATAGACAAAGCCCAGTGTCTCCTCAGCTGTTGGAGTCAGCCCCCATTTGTCCCAGAATGCATTGCTGTGGCTGGATTCAGTGTCTGTGACACTTTTCCCCCAAGGACAAGATGTTATGCATGCACTGTACATTAAAATACCACAGTGCAAGTGATAGACACTGCAGAGGGACACAGGAACAGGGGGCTTATTAAGACTGAAATAAATCAGTTAAACACTGGGGTACTTTCCAAAAGGCACAGTGATCATACGATACCACACATGAATATACAGTGCATATACAGTGGGGCAAAAAAAGTATTTAGTCAGCCACCAATTGTGCAAGTTCTCCCACTTAAAAAGATGAGAGAGGTCTGTAATTTTCATCATAGGTACACTTCAACTATGACAGACAAAATTAGAAAAAAAAACAGAAAATCCCATTGTAAGATTTTTAATGAATTTATTTGCAAATTATGGTGGAAAATAAGTATTTGGTCACCTACAAACTAGCAAGATTTCTGGCTCTCACAGACCTGTAACTTCTTAATTAAAAGGCTCCTCTGTCCTCCACTCGTTACCTGTATTAATGGCACCTGTTTGAACTTGTTATCAGTATAAAAGACACCTGTCCACAACCTCAAACAGTCACACTCCAAACTCCACTATGGCCAAGACCAAAGAGCTGTCAAAGGACACCAGAAACAAAATTGTAGACCTGCAACAGGCTGGGAAGACTGAATCTGCAATAGGTAAGCAGCTTGGTTTGAAGAAATCAACTGTGGGAGCAATTACTAGGAAATGGAAGACATACAAGACCACTGATAATCTCCCTCGATCTGGGGCTCCACGCAAGATCTCACCCATGGGGTCAAAATGATCACAAGAACGGTGAGCAAAATCCCAGAACCACATGGGGGGACCTAGTGAATGACCTGCAGAGAGCTCAGACCAAAGTAACAAAGCCTACCATCAGCAAGGGCATTGAAGATGAAACGTGGCTGAGTCTTTCAGCATGACAATGATCCCAAACACACCGGCCGGGTAGCGAAGGAGTGGCTTCGTAAGAAGCATTTCAAGGTCCTTGAGTGGCCTAGCCAGTCTCCAGATCTCAACCCCATATAAAATCTTTGGAGGGAGTTGAAAGTCCGTGTTTCCCAGCAACAGCCCCAAAACATCACTGCTCTAGAGGAGATCTGCATGGAGGAATGGGCCAAAATACCAGCAACAGTGTGTGAAAACCTTGTGAAGACTTACAGAAAACATTTGACCTCTGTCATTGCCAACAAAGGGTATATAACAAAGTATTGAGATACACTTTTGTTATTGACCAAATACTTATTTTCCACCATAATTTGCAAATAGATTCATGAAAAATCCTACAATGTGATTTTCTGGATTTTTTTCTCTCATTTTGTCTGTCTTAGTTGAAGTGTACCTATGAAGAAAATGACAGGCCTCTCTCATCTTTTTAAGTGGGAGAACTTGTACAATTGGTGACTGACTAAATACTTCTTTGCCCCACTGTATAAGTCTACAACCCCCCGATGTTTTTTTTTTTTATACATTTTATTTTGTTAATTGTATGTCAATGATCTACACAAAATATTATGTAAGTAGAAGAAAAATACATGAAAAATAAAACACAAATATACCTTGATTAGATAAGTATTCCCTCTCATGTGTAAATACATGTTAGAAACCCATTTGGCAGCAATTACAGCTGTGAGTCTTCTTGGGTAAGTCTTATAAGAGCTTTGCACATCTGTATTGTGCGATATTGGCTATTTTTATATTTTTTATTATTCAACATCTGTTAAAAGTGTTAGGGATCATGGCAAGACATCCATTTTCAAGTCTTGCCATAGATTTTCAAGCATATTTAAGTCAATAATGTAACTTGGCCCCTCAGGAACACTCTTCTTGGTAAGCAACTCCAGTGTAGATGTTGCTTTGTGTTGTAGGTCATTGTCCTGCTGAAAGGTGAATTCCTCTCCAGTCTCTGGTGTAAAGCAGACTGAAGCAGGTGCTTAGCTGAATTTTGCCTGTGCTTAGCTCCATCCTGTTTCTTTTCATCCTGAAAAACTCCCCATGCTTGAAAGTAAAGAGGCAGTTGCTCAGTGATGTGTTGTGTTAGAATTACCCCAAACATAAGGATTTGCATTTTGACCAAAAAGTATATTCCTTTGCAGTATTACTTTAGTGCCTTGCACATATTCTGTATATCTGTATTCTTCTTTTCACTCTGTCATTTAGGCCATTGAACTCTGTAGCTTTTTAAAATCACCAATGACCTCATGATGACATTTCTAATCAGTTTCCTTCCTGTCCTCAAGCTCAGTTCAGAAGGACGACTGCATCATTTTTGTGTCTGAGTGGTTTAATACATCATCCACAGTATAATTATTAACTTGACCCTACTTAAAGATACATTTTAATTTTTTAATTAGGCAAGTCAGATAAGAACAAATTCTTATTTTCAATGACAGCCTGGTCAAACCCTACCCCAGACAACACTGGGCCAATTGTGCGCTGCCCTATGGGACTCCCGAACACAGCCGGATGTAATACAGCCCAGGGTTGAACCAGGGTCTGTAGGGTCTCTAGCACTGAGATGCCTGCAGCCTTAGACCGTTGCACCACTCGGGAGCCCTAATATTCAATATCTGATTTGCTATTGTTACCCATCTACCAATCACTGAGGCTTTTCGAAAAGCTCCCAGGTTTTTGTATTTGAATCTGTGCTTGAAATTCAATACCTGACTGAAGGACCTTACAGATGTTGCATGTACGGGGGACAGAGGAAGGGGTAGTCATTAAACAAATAATTACTTCACACAGACTGAATCCATATAACTTATTGTTAAGCCAAATTTGACTTCTGAACTCATTTAGGCTTGCCTAAACAAAGGGAGTGAATACTTGCGCAATTACTATATTTTTGTTATTCAATTTTTATTACTTCGTAAAAATGTGTAGAATTTTCTTTTCACTTTGACATTATGGAATATTTTGTGTATTTTGAATATTTATTTTGAATATTTTTTGGACATTATGGAATAAATCATTGACAAAATATTTCAATGAAATCTATTTAAATCCCACTTTGTAACACAACAAAACATTTTAAAAGTTCAAGGAGGTGTAGACTTTCTATTAGTGGTAGAAAAAGTACTCAATTGTCATACTTGAGTAAAAGTAAATATACCCTAATAGAAAAGGACTCAAGTAAAAGTGAAAGTCACCCAGCAAAATACTAAAAGTAAAAGTCTAAAAGTATTTGGTTTTAAATATACTTAAGTATCAACATTATTTCAAATTCCTTATATTAAGCAAACCAGAGGGCCCATTTTTTTTTTTTTATCTACGTATGCCATTGAGACAACATGAAATTGATATACAAAACAACAAGTTTGTATCCCATAAAAGGCGAAGTATAAAGTATAGCCATGATGTTCAAGCAGGACAAGCAGTCTATTAAACCTAATGACCTGTATATGTACTGTAGATGATCACACACAACACGCAGCTCAGTTATTGTGGCCCCTGGGGCTCGGGTCTGACCAATATAGATGAGGAGAGAGAGACAGAGAGAGAGAGAGAGAGAGAGAGAGAGAATATGTGTGTGCATTTGTGTATTTATTTGGTTTTAATGGGATATTTGATTATGATACTATCTCCAAACTAAATTGCAAAATGATTTTGACTCACACTTCATTTTAAGGTATCCTTAAAAATATTTATGAAGGGGCTTCTAACTTTCAAGTTGTTTATAATCTGTTCAGTAGGTGTTTAGTTTATACAACTTTAATAAACAATTATTGAACATTGGTTGAAATTGCGTGAATGCTTTTTTGGTGTTTGCTGAATTATGAGCTGATATAACTGCAATGTTATTGATTATGACAGTTATGGCCATTGCATCCATATAATAAGCTCAGTATTTGAAAAGAAAAAAAAAGAAAAGATTGGGACCCTTGGGACTCATATCCAGTTCTTGGAATTATGATTTATACACAAAGACAAAGCATTAACTATTCGACCTACTTGCTAGCCAGTTTTGCTTGAATCTTTCTCTTGAATCTTTGTCACAGTTTCTGCTCATTTTGCCATCCATCACCTAACCTATAACATTTTCATTGGCATATCTCTGTCTGATGTAGCCGGAAAGTATATTCGGATCAGGAGGATGAAATGCATTAATGTGGAAAGGAAATATAATTTCAGTATCAGACAGAAAACTTGAGTAAGCTTGCAATGTATTTGTGCGAGTTTTGACAATGTGAACGATCCTATGAGCGCATTACTGCTGTCACTACCAATGAAGTAGCCTATATGCTGTCACTACCAATGAAGTAGCCTATACGTCATTGTTCACTATGTGTATTTGTCCTATTCACAGCACAGGGAACCATGTGTAAGCTTTTACATGAGTAAGAACTTCATTTTTTATGAAAAAATGAACAGGCTAAATGACACTTAACATTAATGTAAACAATTTGTACATTTCTATGATTTTGAGGTATCAATACCTTAAGGAAAAGAATGGAAAAGAAACGGGTGCACAGCACGCACAGGTGCACAAGCGGCGGGAATCTGGCTCCTGGACACAACATGTGTTAGGACCTGCTAGATCAAGTGCGCACTAACCTGTTCCAGGTGCCTCGGGGACCCATTTCAACGAGCCGATCTGGCGCAATTGGAAAGCCGTTTTAACCTCATGGCAACTGTGCGCTCCTGCACCAGAAGCTCCACATAGTACAACTGTTACCCAAATCAACCAAAAGTCAACGCGTTGGAGTATCCTTCGGAACATTGCACCATTTCAATCAGATAGACTATGAAGGTATCCTGGCAGTGGTATGGCCGTTTGTAAAAGTAGCCTAATAGGCTATTAAAGTAGCCAAATACAATCCCAAAACAAATTCGCTGTCCTTATCAACTGCATCGGTCTGTTCAAATATCACATTCTTGGGTCTGTTCAATAGAGCGCACGACGTTTACACTCTTAAGTAGGCTATCACCTTAAAATCCATGTGCTTCAGAAAGTGCAACACCGCTCTTTGGTAGGTTACAGCTGCGCACTCTCTCGCTCTCTCCCTCTCTCTCTCTCTCTCTGAATATCACACACACGTACACGTACACACCGTGCAAACCAACATACACTATTGAAATGCTCGGTCTGAAACATCACACACAAGACAGCAAAAAAAAAACATATTCGTTTCTTCAGAAAGTATTCACACCCCTTGACTTTTCACACTTTTTGTTGTGTTCCAGCCTGAATTTAAAATGGATTAGATTTAGATTTTGTGTCACTGATCAACTCCCATAATGTCAAAGTGAATTGTTTTCAGAAATTGTTACAAATGAAAAACAAATAAAAAGCTGAAATCTCGAGTCAATAAGAATTCAACTCCTTTGTTATGGTAAGCCTAAATAGAGTTCGGAGTAAAAATGTGTTTAGCAAGTCACATGAAAAATTGCATGGATTAACTCTGAGCGCAAAAATGGTGTCAACGTGATTTTTGAATGACTACCCCATCTCTGTACCCCACACGTACAATTAAATAAAGTTAAATACATATATATATATTTTTTTATTAAACAAAATATCTGTACGGTCCCTCAGTTGAGCAGTGAATTTCAAGCACAGATTCAACGACAAAGACGAGAGAGGTTTTCCAATGCCTCGAAAGAAGTGCACCTATTGGTAGATGGGTTCAAATAAAAAAGCAGACATTGAATATCCCTTTGAGTATGGGGAAGTTATTAATTACAGTTTGTATGGTGTATCAATAATTCCAGTCACTACACAGATACAAGAGTTCTTCCTAACCCAGTTAACGGAGAAGAAGGAAACCGCTCAGGGATTTCACCATGAAGCCAACGGTGATTTTAAAACAGTTACGGAGTTAAATGTCCGTGATAGAAGAAAACTGAGGATGCATCAATAACATTGTAGTTACTCCACACATCTCCATTCTTCAATTATCCATTGCTTTTGTCTTGTTCCATTCACACCTGGTTTGCATTCCCCAATCACACTAATTGTATTTATTCCTCTGACCCCCCTCATGTCTTTGTGTGAAATGAGTTGTGTGTTAGGTGTTGTACGCACTAGCCTAAGCGTTTGTTATGTTCTGTGTGTTTTCACGAAGCGTATTTGTATTGCTAAACATTTATGTGTGACATTTGTGCGCTCTCTACACTTTGCCTTGTTGGCTGGAGGACGTTTTTGACGCAGCTGTGTCCATCTGTATATCTCTCATACCGTAATAATAAAGTGTGCGCCTGTTCACAATTCTCTGCTCTCCTGCACCTGACTTCACCACCAGTATGCACACACCTGACACTCTTCATATTTTCAAGAATTGGTAGTGCCTGCATCATGTTATGGGTATGCTTGTCATCAGCAAGGACTATGGACAGGGCTCCGGGCAGCCGAGCGGAAATGGAGGAAAACTCGCCTCCCTGCGGACCTGGCATCCTTTCACTCCCTCCTCTCTACATTTTCCTCCTCTGTCTCTGCTGCTAAAGCCACTTTCTACCACTCTAAATTCCAAGCATCCGCCTCTAACCCTAGGAAGCTCTTTGCCACCTTCTCCTCCCTCCTGAATCCTCCTCCCTCTCTGCAGATGACTTCGTCAACCATTTTGAAAAGAAGGTCGACGACATCCGATCCTCGTTTGCTAAGTCAAACGACACCGCTGGTTCTGCTCACACTGCCCTACCCTGCGCTCTGACCTCTTTCTCCCCTCTCTCTCCAGATGAAATCTTGCGTCTTGTGACGGCCGGCCGCCCAACAACCGGCCCGCTTGACCCTATCCCCTCCTCTCTTCTCCAGACCATTTCCGGAGACCTTCTCCCTTACCTCACCTCGCTCATCAACTCATCCCTGACCGCTGGCTACGTCCCTTCCGTCTTCAAGAGAGCGAGAGTTGCACCCCTTCTGAAAAAACCTACACTCGATCCCTCCGATGTCAACAACTACAGACCAGTATCCCTTCTTTCTTTTCTCTCCAAAACTCTTGAACGTGCCGTCCTTGGCCAGCTCTCCCGCTATCTCTCTCTGAATGACCTTATTGATCCAAATCAGTCAGGTTTCAAGACTAGTCATTCAACTGAGACTGCTCTTCTCTGTATCACGGAGGCGCTCCGCACTGCTAAAGCTAACTCTCTCTCCTCTGCTCTCATCCTTCTAGACCTATCGGCTGCCTTCGATACTGTGAACCATCAGATCCTCCTCTCCACCCTCTCCGAGTTGGGCATCTCCGGCGCGACCCACGCTTGGATTGCTTCCTACCTGACAGGTCGCTCCTACCAGGTGGCGTGGCGAGAATCTGTCTCCTCACCACGCGCTCTCACCACTGGTGTCCCCCAGGGCTCTGTTCTAGGCCCTCTCCTATTCTCGCTATACACCAAGTCACTTGGCTCTGTCATAACCTCACATGGTCTCTCCTATCATTGCTATGCAGACGACACACAATTAATCTTCTCCTTTCCCCCTTCTGATGACCAGGTGGCGAATCGCATCTCTGCATGTCTGGCAGACATATCAGTGTGGATGACGGATCACCACCTCAAGCTGAACCTTGGCAAGACTGAGCTGCTCTTCCTCCCGGGGAAGGACTGCCCGTTCCATGTTGACAACTCCATTGTGTCCTCCTCCCAGAGCGCTAAGAACCTTGGCGTGATCCTGGACAACACCCTGTCGTTCTCAACCAACATCAAGGCGGTGGCCCGTTCCTGTAGGTTCATGCTCTACAACATCCGCAGAGTACGACCCTGTCTCACACAGGAAGCGGCGCAGGTCCTAATCCAGGCACTTGTCATCTCCCGTCTGGATTACTGCAACTCGCTGTTGGCTGGGCTCCCTGCCTGTGCCATTAAACCCCTACAACTCATCCAGAACGCCGCAGCCCGTCTGGTGTTCAACATTCCCAAGTTCTCTCACGTCACCCCGCTCCTCCGTTCTCTCCACTGGCTTCCAGTTGAAGCTCGCATCCGCTACAAGACCATGGTGCTTGCCTACGGAGCTGTGAGGGGAACGGCATCTCAGTACCTCCAGGCTCTGATCAGGCCCTACACCCAAACAAGGGCACTGCGTTCATCCACCTCTGGCCTGCTCGCCTCCCTACCACTGAGGAAGTACAGTTCCTGCTCAGCCCAGTCAAAACTGTTCGCTGCTCTGGCCCCCCAATGGTGGAACAAACTCCCTCACGACGCCAGGACAGCGGAGTCAATCACCACCTTCCGGAGACACCTGAAACCCCACCTCTTTAAGGAATACCTAGGATAGGATAAGTAATCCTTCTCACCCCCCCCCCTTTAAGATTTAGATGCACTATTGTAAAGTGACTGTTCCACTGGATGTCATAAGGTGAATGCACCAATTTGTAAGTCGCTCTGGATAAGAGCGTCTGCTAAATGACTTAAATGTAATGTGAATGTATGGAGTTTTTTAGGATAAAAATAAAAGGAATAAAGCTACGCACAGGCAAAGTCCTAGAGAAAAACCTGGTTCAGTCTGCTTTCCAACAGACACTGGGAGACAAGTCCACCTTTCAGCAGGACAGTAACCTAAAACGTGATGCCAAATACACACTGGAGTTACTTACCAAGACCACATTGAATGTTCCTGAGGGGGCTAGTTACAGTTTAGACTTAAATAGGCTTGGCAATCTATGGCAAGACTTGAAAATGGCTGTCTGGCAATGATCAACAATCAATTTGATAGAGCTTGAAGAATTTGGAAATATTGTACAATCCAGGTTTGAAAAACTCTTAGAGATTTACCCAGAAAGACTCACAGCTGTAATCACTGTCAAAGGTGATTCATCTCAGGGGGTTGAATAACCTAATAAAAATATATTAGGTTTTTATTTTCCATTAATGTAAAAAAGATTGTTGACAAAAAATGACAATTAATTTTATTTTAATCCCACTTTGTAACACAACAAAATGTGGAAAAAGTCAAGGAGTGTGAATACTTTCTGAAGGTACTGTAGGCCTATTGGGTTCTCTGTTCTTAGGTTTTGGCAAATCATTGTGCGATCATTTAAAACAATAACATGACATTTGGAGTTATCGATGGATTCATATGACTGGGCATGGGCGCAGCCATGGGAGGTGCTGGGAGGGCATAGGCCCACCCAATTGGGGGCCAGGCCCACCCACTGGGGAGCCAGGTCCAGCTAATCAGAATGAGTTTTTCCCCCACAAAAGGGCTCTATTACAGACAAAAATACTCAGTGTCATCAGCTGTCTGAGTAGCTGGTCTCAAACAATCCCACAGGTGAAGAAGCCAGATGTGGAGGTCCTGGGCTGGCGTTTACACGTGGTCTGCGATTGTGAGGCCAGCTAGATGTACTGCCAAATTTTCTAAAATTACGTTGGAGGCGGCTTATGGTAGAGAAATTAACATAAAATTATCTGGCAATAGCTCTGCTGAACATTCCTGCAGTCAGCATGCCAATTGCATGCTACCTCAAAACTTGACAATTCGGTGGCATTGTGTTGTGTGGCAAAATTGCACATTTTAAAGCGGCCTTTTGTTGTCCCAAGCACAAGGTGCGCCTGTGTAATGATCATGCTGTTTAATCAGCTTCTTGATATGCCACACTTGTCAGGTATATTGGCAAAGGATATGCTCAATAACAGGGATGTAAACAAATGTGTGCTTTGAGAGAAATACTTTTTTAGAATTTTGGAAAATATATGTAATCTTTTATTTCAGCTCATGAAACATGGTACCAACACTTTACATTTATATTTTATTCAGTATACATTGTATTTGGAAAGTATTCAGACCCCTGGACATTAACACATTTTGTTACATTACAGCCTTATTCTAATATATATTAAATGTTTTTCCCCCTCGTCAATCTACACAATACCACATAGCACCACTTAGCACCAGGTTTTTAGAAATTTGTGCAAATTTATTACA
Organism: Oncorhynchus gorbuscha; assembly: GCF_021184085.1. Classification (NCBI taxonomy): domain Eukaryota; kingdom Metazoa; phylum Chordata; class Actinopteri; order Salmoniformes; family Salmonidae; genus Oncorhynchus; species Oncorhynchus gorbuscha. The sequence goes on from NC_060187.1 coordinate 34,331,282, forward strand.
AATTAAAAATGAAAATATCACATTTACATAAGTATTTCAGACCCATAACCTAGTACTTTGTTGAAGCACCTTTTGCAGCAATTACAGCCTTGAGTCTTCTTGGGTATGACGCTACAAGCTTGACACACCTGTATTTGGGGAGTTTCTCCCATTCTTCTCTGCAGATAATGGGGAGCGTCGCTGCACAGTTATTATCAGGTCTCTCCAGAGATATTTGATCAAGTTCAAGTCCGGGTTCTGGCTGGGCCACTCAAGGGCATTCAGACACTTGTCCCGAAGCCTCCCCTGCATTGTCTTGGTTGTGTGCTTAGGGTCCATGTCTGTTGGAAGGTAAACCTTTGTCCCAGTCTGAGGTCCTGAGTGTACTGGAGCAGGTTTTCATCAAGGATCTCTCTGTACTTTGCTCCGTTCATCTTTACCTCGATCCTGACTAGTCTCCCAGTCCCTGCCGCTGATAAACATCCCCACAGCATGATGCTGCCACCACCATGCTTCACCATAGGGATGGTGCCAGGTTTCCTCCAGACCTGAAGCTTGGCATTCAGGCCAAAGAGTTCAATCTTGGTTTCATCAGACCAGATAATCTTTTTTCTCATGTTCTGAGAGACTTTAGGTGACTTTTGGCAAACTCCAAGCGGACTATCACGTGTCTTTTACTGGGGAGTGGCTTCCATTAAGGCCCTTCTCCCCCGATTGCTCATTTTGGCTGGGTGGCCAGCTCTAGGAAGTCTTGGTGGTTCTAAACTTCTTCCATTTAAGAATGATGGAGGCTTGTACTTTGGCCCTTTCAATGCTACTGAAATTTGTTGGTACCCTTCCCCACATCTATGCCACAAAATAAACCTGTCTCAGAGCTCTAAGGACAATTTCTGGCTTGGTTTTTGCTCTGACTTGCACTGTCAACTGTGGGACCTTATATAGAGAGGTGTGTGCCTTTCCAAATCATGTCCATCAATTTAATTTACCACAGGTAGATTCCAATGAAGTTGTAGAAACATCTCAAGGATGATTAATGGAAATAGGATGCACCTGTTATTTTATGATATTTTTTGCAAGAAATTCTAAAAACCTGTTCTTGCTTTGTCAATATGGGGTATTGTGTGTAGAGTGATGAAGGGAAAAAATATTTAATCAATTTTAAAATAAGTCTGAATAGTTTCTGAATGCACTGTATATATTCATGTCCAGCCTGCAGGGGTTTATCTAATATGGATTCAGTAACTTCAAGGACTGATATCTTCATCATCGACGTATTAACTGTGTTTGCATTCATAGGTAAATTGACATCCTAAATAAAGCCAGTAGCAGGGCTATGCAAAACATCTGCCCCGTGTGAGGCTCGAACTCACGACCTTCAGATTATGAGACTGACGCGCTGCCTACTGCGCCAACAAGGCTCAAACATGCAACGTCCAAGGTGGATAAATCAGTCATTTTGAGTTTTACTTCACCACATTCTTAAAGAAGATAATGTACTTTTTACTCCATACATTTTCCCTGGCACCCAAAAGTACTGGTTACATTTTGACAGGAAAATGGTCAAATTCACACACTTATCAAGAGAACATCTCAGGTCATCCTTACTGCCTCTGATCTGGAGGACTCACTAAACACAAATGTTTCATTTGTAAATGGTGTCTGAGTGTTGCAGTGTGTCCCTGGCTATCCGTAATTTAAGAAAACCTGTGCCTTCTGGTTTGCTTAATATAAGGAATTTGAAATGGTTTATACTTATACTTTTACTGTTGATACTTAAGTACATTTTAGCAATTCCGTTTACTTTTAATACTTAAGTACATTTAAAACCAAATACCTTTAGACCTTCACTCAAGTAGTAATTTACTGGGTGGCTATCATTTTTACTTGAGTCATTTTCTATTACAGTATCTTTACTTTTACTGTGACAATTAGGCACTTATTCCACCCCTGGTTCCCAGATAGCATGGACCTTAACAGTGCCCTTATTTTACAATGCAATTATTCCTGTAAGTACAGGGTTAGACAAGGGTTAAGGAGGATTAGACTGAACAGTATGAAAAAGTATGAAAATGTATGCACTTACTATATTGTAAATCGCTCTGGATAGGAGTGTCTACATTGGTCTGCTAAATTACTAAAATGTTAAATGAACACAGATTGACACATAGCAGAATAAATAGCTAAATAAATAAGATTCAATAAATATAACTGAATCAAAGTAAGGTATATTCTTTAGTGGGATCAGACCAGGTAACAATATTTTTTTTCCTGGTGTCAATAAACTATATATTTGGTTTAAGCTACAATAGTCCTTTGCCCTTATCAATGGGGCAAAGCCACTTCCCTGACCTTGAGAAGGGAAGTGTGTATTTTGGCAGGTGGTGTGGGATGAAAAGCTGGTGTTTCTGTGATAAGAAAAACGCTTCTCCATGTGCCACGTTGTCACAATCACACAGACAGCAAACTGAGCAACAAGTCATACATTGTGTGAGCAGAACCAGCAAGGTGTAGTATCATCGGTGAACCTAACTATGTCTGGACTCAATGTCTCCCTTGCTTACTTTCTCGCTGTTGTGGTGTTTGGTGCAGCCTTTAGAAGCCTTTTCAGAAAATGGCCTTGTTTGAGTGTTGCAGCAGAGTTTCCGGCCTCATATGTGCTGGTGGCATGCTGGCTGGAGGTGCAGACCATTAAAGAGGTGGGCGAGTGGGCAGGAGGACTGGGTCCAGACGTGACTCTAACCATACTGTTTTTAGTGCTGCTTACCCATGGTGTGATCTGTGCCGGAGCCACTGGAAACCCCTCCCTGACTCTGATGGATTTCCTGCTGCTGGAGACCCCTACTCTGCACACTCTGCTGGCTCTGGCTGCTCAGTTCCTGGGGGCACACCTGGCTCTGCTTGGGGCTGGCTACTACTGGGCCCTGGAGCTTAACGACATGCACATGATCAAGAACCTGATGTCAAGGGAGTGCAGCACAGCCCTGCGTGTCTCCCTGGTGCAGGGGGTCTTTTCTGAGTGTGTGTGTGCATTCATCTTTTATCTGATATACCTCAGCCTGAAACGTCGCTCTGCGCTGATTCGGGTTCCTCTTGTTGCAGCTGTGCTCACCTTCTTCTCCCATTCAGGTAAGTAGCCCATCATGACAATCATGGCTCTAACTTAGATTTCAGTAAAGAGATCATTATTAAAGTTGCATAGGCCTATATGCTGTTTTCTTTATGTTATATCTGTGAGTCAGAAAAAAAAACTGTTTTTGTAGATGATCGCTGCATTAATAAGTTCATGATCGGAGAACTCATCTTCTTTGTATTTCAGCCAGTGATTATACCATGGCTTTCCTGAACCCCTCCCTGGCCTATGGCCTTACCTTCTACTGTCCCGGGTTCACCTTTACGGAGTACTCAGTGGTCTACTGGCTTGGGCCAATTTTTGGTAAGTCAAACAACATTTTTGTTACATACAAACACCTGATAAAAAGGCTTTATCCTTGACAATGAGGCATAATTGCTTATCAAGCTGGTAATACAGATATCCTCTTTTCAGGAATGACGCTTGCCCTTCTCCTGTACATGGGCCACATTCCCAGGATTTTTACCAAGAACCTGCTGTATTCCCAGAAAACCCACTTCCGGGTGCCAAAGGGGGAGGGAGATAAAAAAAAGTGAAAGAATATAAAAATCCTCCACCTCAGCTGATGCAATAACGGACCTAGAGTGCATTAGGAATGCAATGCTCAATTTTGTTCTTATTGGGATGTTTCATTACGCACTGAGCACTATTCAACAGCTGATTCTCTCCTTAGGTTAAACTGACAAAAAGTGGTGGGCTATAGAATAATAAGATCTGTACATGTATGATACAATTTTATATCTCATGTACAACAACCTGTGTTCTTTCAGAAGTAATACATCAATTGAAAATAACTATTTTAAATAAACATGTGTATTAAACATTTAACATTGGTTGTCATTCCTGAACTTACTGTACATTGTGAACAAGTTGAGGTATACACAAAACTCAAACCATACATTTTTTTTGTTGCATTTTTACCAACCTCAACCAATTAACCAATCCATTACCAAAATACCACTGATGTAATGCTAATAGGTTGTCACCAGCAAAAAAACACAGCAAAAAAATAAAATATGCTCAAATAAAAATTTAAAAAATGAAATTGTTGAAAATATGTGTCAATACCACACAAAGAGGCTATGTCCAGTTGTGACTAGGCTACCGAGGCCACAGGGCTCAGGTTTAGGGCTTGGATGGAGACACCTGGTGCTGGGTAGAGGAAGGCCCTGTAGAGGATTTCTGAGATACGGGTCCATCAGCTTTCTCCTTCTGCAACTCTTTAGTGGAGTGACCTTGTTCTGCAAAACAGACAGGACAAATGTTAAACAGCATGGCCTTCCTCTGAGATGGATGAAAAGTGGCATATATTATATTATATAAATATATTATCTTTCCCCACATAGCCAACATGCAATTTATACCGGTGTCGTGCGTACAAGACTATCTGCGGAAATCAAAGAAGGCATCTGACACGCAGTCCGACTACTCAAACTCTTAATTCACCTATGCATGACGGTCCTTAGTTGTCCTGCGCCTAACTAATATGAACCATAACTAATGTAGTGGAGTTGTCTCAGGGTAACCTCACCTGGCTGCGATTGGTTCTCCAGCTGGGCTTCAGACTGGTCCACCCACAGGCGATGCTTTGGATTGTTAAGGAACCTCTTGCTCTGTCCACAGCTGAGACACTGCAGCACTGTCATGCGGTTTCTATACTTAATCCCTGAAGAGAATAAAGCATGGGTTACATGTAATGACATTGGACTCTCACTCAGTACTTCAAAAATCTCATCATGAGATATAAATGTCTCCAACTGCTAGGTACAACCATAACTCTGTTTTCATCTGTGTTTGTATTGAGAAGGACTAGAACGACAAATAGCTTGCAACAATGTGTTGGCTTTGATTAGGTGGCTGACGAGCCATCTATTTAGTTATATACTTACTTCTCTGTCTGGCTGTGGCAGTTACTCCTGGGACCAGCAAAGAGCAGCACTTCTTACATAATGTTCTTTTCACTGAGGGGTCTCTATAAAGATGTCAATAACATTCTAGTTATGCCCTAGTTGTCATCATTTTAGCAGACATGTTTCAAACTGACAATTTCTGTCATGTATTCTTAACGTGACATGAAAGTTGCAACGTTTATTGATGGAAATGTAAGCACATATTTTTTCTTACAAGAGTTTTTACGGTATTGTTATAGTGTACTCACTGTCTCAGCACCAAACGTTTTGCAATGGTCTTCTGAGTGAAGCAGTAAAAACGAGCCAATTCCACATTCTCAGGGGTTTGAGACAAAACACAGTGTGCAGCCTTCAAGAAATCAATATCACATGAAACCACGATCTGTGCAAATCAGTTAGCAAAATATAAAGTACTAGAAATCAATAAAACGTACCTGATATAGAAAGTTTAGTCTTTGATATGCTTCCTTGTCTTTCAAGTTTGCTGCCATTACATAGATGTGGATTGCTATGCTAAATTAGCCTGCTAACTTCTATGTAGGCTAGCTAGGTAGCTATGCTATCTAGCTAGTTATATGTATCCACAGAATGGTAAGTAGCTACCTAACAGGCAACAGGAAAATATGTAGCCTCAAATTCAGCTAGCTTCACAAGCTTCTAGTTAGTTAGCTAGATAAACCCTCTGGTAACTAATCTACCTCTGAACCAGGGAGCCAGGGTGTTTTTACTGTCTTGTGGATTTTATATGAGAGTTGACAACCAACTTTATGGTGCATTACCGCCACCAACTGGACTGGAGTGTGCACCAGAAACAGGGAAGGACTAAATCCTACCTAATATTCTCGTCTCCCTAAGGAAACAAAATACATAATTAAATACTACATCTCCTGAAGGTTCCCCAGCAGTTCACTTAACATTGGCTCTTCAACCTCATTACACCTTAAATATAACAACATTCTCTCCCTTTCCCTCCCATATTGCTGCCACTGAAATATAACATGTTCCACTGTCTCCATCTCCTCTTGAAAATGATCACACCTCCCAGTATGATGTTTTCCTACCAATTCCAATGTACTATGGAGTCTTGTGACCCAGTCTCAGCCTTGTAATTATACTTTTGCCCCTTCTATCTCAACCTGAGGACCTCCCTGCCCACCACCTTTCCTGAGTCTTATACAGGTGTCTTCCCTTTCCCACAACTCTTGCCCTTATTTTATAAACACTGTTTTTATTAACCACTTGGCTTCTGCTTTACTGATTGACAATTCCATCTCAACATCAGGATGTTTAAAATCCTGCTTGGCGAGAACATCCATTTCTTCATTGCCCTCATTTCTTCACTCCCACATGAGCTGGTGCGTAGAAGAACAAGACACATACCCCCATGTCTCACCCTATAAAACCCTCATACAATAGATACTGTTTTCTATGAGACACACATTAATTTAAGGTCATTAGTGCTGCACAAGAGTCAGAGCAGATAACTACCCTGTCTGGCCTCACCTCCTCCACCCACTCTTCAGTCAAGAGTATGGCCAGCAACACCCTTGTGTAAACCGATAAATTATCCGTTGCTCTTTTTGTCATTGCCACCTTAAACTAAGAAACGCTAAAAGCTGCACCTGTCCTCGCTATTTAAGGGTCCTTAGATCCATCAGTGAATATATTCAAAAAAGCATAGTACTGTGTTCTTAAATGTTCACAACTGAACTGAATATACTTCTTCCTCGACAGTTCTTACCCTCTCAAGCATCCCTAAAACTATACGAAATATATTACATCACCAATTAATTGATTAAAACACACAGTTTTGCAATGAAGGTATATAATAGCTTCAAGAGCGCTCTGGTGCGGCACCAGGGGACAACTGGTTTCCTTCCTCCTCTGGGTATATTGACTTCAATACAAAACCGAGGAGGCTTCCAGAGGACGTCCTCCAACCCATCAGACCTTTCAGAGCTCTTGCAGCATGAACTGATTCCACCCAATCAAAAGATCAGAGAATGAATCTAGTACTGAAAGCATAAGCTACAGCTAGCTAGCACAGCAGTGCATAAAATGTGGTGAGTAGTTGACTCAAAGAGAGAGAATGACAATAGTTGAACTTTTTTTTTCAAGTTCAGGAGAAGCAAGAAAGAGCTAGCTATATTTAGTATTTTTTTTTTCCGGCTCAAATAGAGGAATGCTATGTTAGCTAGTGTAACAGCCATTGGTAAGGACCAAGATGCACCGTCGTAAGTGTTCATCATTATTTTAATAAACTGAACACTAAAGAAATAACTCCATCATTTGCAAACCACACTAGACAGACAATAACTACCCACACCACACAGGTGTGAAAAGGCTACCTAAGTATGGTTCTCAATCAGAGACAATGATAGACAGCTGCCTCTAATTTAGAACCACACCTGCCAAACAACACAAAAATCAAAAACATAGAAAGTGAACATAGAATGCCCACCCTCGTCACACCCTGGCCTAACCAAAATAGAGAATAAAAACCTCTCTATGCCAGGGCGTGACAGCTAGCTGCTTATGGCTATCCAACACTGGAACTCTTCCAAGTTAAGGTAAGCTTTTGGTTAAATTAATTTATTGTCACCTGTCTATTTATGGAAAAATTGCCCTGATTAACTCCTTAGTCATATCTTAGTTTACTCACTTTTTATGGTGCTGCCTACTCCTGATGATTTGATTTTTCAAATCATATGAGCCAAAAATATTTCGCTTTATCTGGGACACTAAACCAGACAAAATAAAACGAGCCTATCTATATAATGAATATGAATTGGGTGGATTGAGTTTGAGTTTGAGTTTATTTTTTATTTTTACAGGGACAGTGCACATTAATCAACGTTTCAGTAAAAGTGCCGGTTTTAGCCAGCCGGCTAATTTTCAACCGCAGTCCCTGGGCAGGTTATTAAAAACAATTACAATATAGACAAAAGCAAAATAGAACAAGCAAGACATAGCAACATAGGACAAGCAAGACATAGCATACAGACAGAGCAACATAGGACAAGCAAGACATAGCATACAGACAGAGCAACATAGGACAAGCAAGACATAGCATACAGACAGAGCAACATAGGACAAGCAAGACATAGCATACAGACAGAGCAACATAGGACAAGCAAGACATAGCATACAGACAGAGCAACATAGGACAAGCAAGACATAGCATACAGACAGAGCAACATAGGACAAGCAAGACGTAGCATACAGACAGAGCAACATAGAACAAAAAGCAGCAAGACAAATTCATAAAAGCAACAAAGTGTTTCCACACCTCACAAGCTACAGACAACAGACAACATGGAAAGCGGCAACACACAGCTAGGGACCATGTTCACAAATCTGATTGACCTTTAGCCATGTCTTCAAGCATTTTGTGAAAGTGTGATATGTGGTGCAGTTATGTGTGTCTGATGGCAGTGTATTCCAGACATGGGAAGTTCTCACAGAGAATGCAGCTTTACTAAAGGTGCTTTTCCTTAAGGGAACTATACAGTCACCTCTCATGGCAGACCTTGTGGATCTGCTGCCATATGTCTGGGTTTTCTGTTTAACAAAAATATTGAGTGGAGGGGGAGCCAGGCCATTAAGGATCTTGAATACAAGACATGCGTCGGTGTATTGCACAAGATTTTCCCAACTCAAGAGCTCATGCTTTCTAAGGATGTGACAATGATGATGGCTATTGGGCTTCCTATCAAGCACTTTGAGAGCCTGTTTGTAGACAGACTGAATAGGTTTTAATGTTGTACAGCAAGCTTGGGCCCAACTAGTCAAGCAGTATGTTAAGTGGGGGAGTATCATAGAGTTGAAGTACAATTTTGCTACCTCTGTTGCAAAAGAGTTGGGAAGAGATTTTTTATGTACCGATTCCATGATGCAGGCTGTATGAGTTGATATATAAAACACAAGATTCAACTTGATGCTTTTCAGCTAAAATTATTATATAGACTTCTTGCCACCAACAAATGTTTAATATTTGGGGCATAAAATCATTGAAGCTCTACAGATTTTGTTGTGAGGATACAGAATCAATAGACCATTTATTTTGGTATTGCCCTCAGGTAGCCTGTTTCTGGTCTCACGTTCAGGAATGGCTGAAAATGCATTGCAATGATCTAAAACTTACTCTAGAAATAGTACTGTTAGGAGATCTGGAGAGACCGGGTCACTCAATTACTAATATACTAATACTCTCAGCAAAAGTATTTATCTTCAACACGCAATCTGCAGATTCTATTCGATTAGATAGATTTAAATTGTATGTTAAACATCTTGGCATAGTTGAAAGATATGTGTTGTGTTGCGTAGAAACACTAAGTGGGTGGCCAGCAGAGATGGATGGGACGGGCTGAGGTAAGCTGAGGGTTGGTCTGTGGAATTGGAGACAAGTGGGAGTGGAGTTGCTGTGTGAGAGATAGAATGATGGGATGTGCTGAGGGTTGGTATGTGGAATTGGAGACAAGTGGGAGTGGAGTTGCTGTTTGAGGGAGAGAATGATGGTCAAAAGATAAAGGGGGAAAAAAAGTCAAAAAACATAATATAAGTACATTTGAATGACACTAAGTGGCAGTGTTTTTACAACTAATGCCGGTTTGCATGAGGCTGATGCTGTGCAGGTGTTTGTACACATGCATATACACACACTCATTCAAATGAACACCTACAAGAACACACACATACATGTAATAGTGCCAGACATGCACACAAACATATACAGTTGGCATTGCTATTATGATTTCAGTTGTCCTTGATGTCCTTTGTTTTAAATGTATTATTATTATTATTATTATTATTATTTGTTTGCATTGTTTGCTGTTTTCTTCTGTCTTTTCCTTTTTTCTCTAGTTCATTCTCTTGGTTGTTGGTGCATTGGGGGGTTCTTGGGGGTGGGGAATGGAATTAATTGTATTTAAAAATTTAAAAATCTCAGGGGGGCGGGGGACTGTGGGAGGGGTCTCAAATGGTTGAGGGACAGCTATTGGGGAACCGTGGGGGGATCTTGGAGGGTTCGGGTTTCACAAGATGAAAAAGGAAACTATGACATATTTTATATCACTATCATGCACATGCACCCTCACACATAAGGATGGCTCTGTTGCGGAAAGACTGATACATGTATGATAGTGTCTTGATGCTGTGTTTGTCCTTCATGTCCTAATAATTTAATGTTACCCCTTCCTTGTGTTTTTTGTAATAAAAATAAAAAATGTATTGCCACCGGAGCCCGCCAGTGTAAATAAAGGTGAAATAAAAAATAAATCAAATAAATAGCTTGACACATTCAAGCTATAGGCCGTTAGCATTGACATCTCATGTATGGAAACATATGGAAAGGATGATAACAGAAAGGCTGACTTACTTTCTTGAGAGGAGAGGACTAATGTCACCAGATCAAAGTGGGTTCAGGAAAGGCAGGGGAATGATGGATCCTGCACTGTGCCTTGAGTCAGTAATATGGAAGGCACAGGCAAATAAAGAGGTGGTGGTAGCTGTTTTCTGTAGCGAAGTGTAGTGAAGGCCTAGTTGTCAATGGGAAGACTATATTGAATGTGATGTGTTGCCTGTCAGGAATGGAGTGGGGGGCAGATAGAAGGGTGTTAAAAATGCTATATATAGAGCTGTCAAGGTCATCACTGGATTATGGAAGTGTAGCGTCTCTACCAGCAGCTCAGACATCTTTAAAAAAAGTTAGATGTAATCCAGTCCCAGGCACTAAGAATGTGTTGTGGAGCACTTAGGACCTCCCCGGTGGCAGTGAGGCATGTAGAGTTGGGAAAGATGCCGTTGAAGTTAAGATGACAACAGCTAACCATGACATACATATTGGGTAAATCTACAAGGACATAAGGTTACACATCCTACAAAAAATGTACCCCTAAAGCAGTGGCAGTCTGTGACCTGATTTTTTTTAGGAGCATGGCCTTAATTCTATAACAGCATGGATGACTGTCATTCATACCCAGCTCAAAGTAACATTGAAAGGTTTAGGCTACCTCATGATACCCAAATTGTCCCCATACCCATCATGAGGTTGCTACAACCTAGCCTATGAATGAAAGTTTACAAAATACTATAGGAGTGTAACAGTATAACTTTAGTCTGTCTCCTTGCCCATACCCGGGCTCAAACCAGGGACCCTCTGCACACATCAACAGTCACCCTCGAAGCATCGTTACTCATCGCTCCACAAAAGCCACTGCTCTTGTAGAGCAAGGGGAACCACTACTTCAAGGTGTCAGAGCAGTGAAGTCACCGATTGAAACGCTATTAGCGCGCACCACCGCTAACTAGCTAGCCATTTCACATTGGTTACAGGAGCACAGGTCGAGAGAGACATTTGAGTACTCAAGGTAAAAGACAGTGATACATTCAAAACTGCCTTACACACTCTTTCATACGTCTAGCTGATCTAGGGTGTAATCATTAGTCCAACAGTTGCAAAAGAGTTTCTATTGGACAAAATTCAGGTATGTTTATCCCAGTTTCAAGTTTTAATATCACATGCACAAGTACAGTGAAATGCCTTTCTTGCAAACTCCAAAACCAACAATGCAATAATCAATAACAATGTATTACTATATAAAAACATGAGGCATGACACTTCCAGGTCCTCCCTGTAGGCTGCCTCATCGTCACCGGTGATCAGGCCTACCACCATCCTGTCCTCAGCAAACTTGATGATGGTGTTGGAGTCGTACGTGGCCACGCAGTCGTGGGTAAACGGGGAGAATAGGATGAGACTAAGCACACACCCCTGTGGGTCAGCGTGGCGGAGGTGATGCTGTCTATCCTCACCACCAGGGGTTGGCCCTTCAGGAAGTCCAGGATCCATTTGCAGAGGGAGGTGTTCAGCCCCAGAGTCCTAAGCGTGGTGATGTTTAAGAAACATTTTCAACTGAATTGGCAGAATGAATACACCCCTGATCACACTCAAACACAGTTCACTTCCATAGCAGCCAGTTACAAACATGATAATTTTGCTCATTGTAGAATTCCTTCTCGCATCTACGTGCTCTCCTCCTCTCCGACCTTTCCCTTCAGTACACAACACATCAGCTGTATGTGACCAGGCAAAAAAACCTTTCCAAGCCAAACCTTCATATCATAATCTCTAACTACTACACACAGCCTACCTACATCGTCGTAGCAAGACGAAGTAACACGTTAGTAAACCCGCTACAATCACTTGTTGTTTGCCTACTGAAATTGAACTTCAGTTCATGAAAATAAATAGCTAGCCAGCTACTATAAATCGCAGATGGCATAGTCTTTTTCTTCGTCTTTTTGTGTCCCGTGTATATATCTTATTTCTTTGCATATATTTTTCTTAACCTCAACTTCAACATACTCTCCTACAACCCGCCTCACCCAATGTGAAGGTAAAGAAAATAGCAGATCCATACCACACAAGGATTCCTAAATCATTGCTAAGAATAATGAAAATGACTGCAGTTTCTACTAGAGGTCGACCGATTATGATTTTTCAACACTGATACCGATACCGATTATTGGAGGACCAAAAAAGGCCAATACCGATTAATCTGACTTTATTTATTTATTTGTATCAATGACAACAATACTGAATGAACACTTATTTTAACTGAATATAATACATCAATAAAATCCAATTATCCTCAAATAAATAATGAAACATGTTCAATTTGGTTTAAATAATGCAAAAACAAAGTGTTTGAGAAGAAAGTAAAAGTGCAATATGTGCCATGTAAGAAAGCTAACGTTAAGTTCCTTGCTCAGAACATGAGAACATATGACAGCTGGTGGTTCCTTTTAACATGAGTCTTCAATATTCCCAGGTAAGAAGTTTAAGGTTGCAATTATTATTGGAACTATAGGACTATTTCTCTCTATACCATTTGTATTTCATATACCTTTGATTATTGGATGTTCTTATAGGCACTTTAGTATTGCCAGTGTAACAGTATAGCTTCTGTCCCTCTCCTCACTCCTACCTGGGCTCGAAGCAGGAACACATCGACAACAACCGCGGTGCTTGCAGAGCAACTACTCCAAGTCTCAGAGCGACCGCTAACTAGCTAGCCATTTCACATCGGTTACACCAGCCTAATCTCATGAGTTGATGGGCTTGAAGTCATAAACAGCTCAATGCCTGAAACACAGCAAAGAGCTGCTGGTAAAATGCACGAAAGTGCTGTTTGAATGAATGCTTACGAGCCTGCTGGTGCCTACCATCGCTCAGTCAGACTGCTCTAGCAAATATAGACTTAATTATAACATAATAAAACACAGAAATACAAGCCTTAGGTCATTAATATGGCCAAATCCAGAAACTATCATCTCGAAAACAAGACGTTTATTCTTTCAGTGAAATACGGAACCGTTCCGTATTTTAGCTAACGGGTGGCATCCATAAATCTAAATATTCCTGTTACATTGCACAACCTTCAATGTTATGTCATAATTTCATAAAATTCTGGCAAATTAGGCGGCCCAAACTGTTGCATATACCCTGACTCTGCGGCAATGAATGCAAGAGAAGTGACACAATTTCACCTGGTTAATATTGCCTGCTAACCTGGATTTCTTTTAGCTAAATATGCAGGTTTAAAAATATATACTTCTGTGTATTGATTTTAAGAAAGGCATTGATGTTTATGGTTAGATACACATTGGAGCAAGGACAGTTCTTTTTCGCGAATACGCACCGCATAGATTATATGCAACGCAGGACACGCTAGATAAATTTGTAATATCATCAACCATGTGTCGTTAACTAGTGATTATGATAGGTTTCATGCTAGCTATCAACTTACCTTGGCTTCTTACTGCATTCGCATAACAGGCAGGCTAGGCTCCTCGTGGAGTGCAATGAAAGGCAGGTGGTTAGAGCGTTGAACTAGTTAACTGTAAGGTTGCAAGATTGAATCCCAGAGCTGACAAGTTAAAGAGCTAACAAGGTAAAAATCTGTCGTTCTGCCTCCGTTCCACCGTTCCTAGGCCGTCATTGAAAATAAGAACGTGTTCTTAACTGACTTGCCTAGTTAAATAAAGATGAAATAAAGGTGTAAAAATATATACATATATCGATTTCCGATTGTTATGAAAACTTGAAATAGGCCCTAATTAATTGGCCATTCCGATTAATTGGTCGACCTCTAGCTTCTACTGGTCATTGTTTTCAGGCTGGTTGTATTGGTGCTAGCTATATCTGTTTATAACCCTCTAGTGGTGTGGGGGCTGTGCTCTGACAAAGTGGTTGGGGTTACATCCTGCCTGTTTGGCCCTGTCTGGGGGTATTGTCGGACAGGGCCACAGTGTCTCCCGACCCCTGTCTCAGCCTCCAGTATATACAGTGCCTTGCGAAAGTATTCGGCCCCCTTGAACTTTGCGACCTTTTGCCACATTTCAGGCTTCAAACATAAAGAAATAAAACTGTATTTTTTGTGAAGAATCAACAACAAGTAGGACACAATCATGAAGTGGAACGACATTTATTGGATATTTCAAACATTTAACAAATCAAAAACTGAAAAATTGGGCGTGTAAAATTATTCAGCCCCCTTAAGTCAATACTTTGTAGCGCCACCTTTTGCTGCGATTACAGCTGTAAGTCGCTTGGGGTATGTCTCTATCAGTTTTGCACATCGAGAGACTGAATTTTTTTCCCATTCCTCCTTGCAAAACAGCTCGAGCTCAGTGAGGTTGGATGGAGAGCATTTGTGAACAGCAGTTTTCAGTTCTTTCCACAGATTCTCAATTGGATTCAGGTCTGGACTTTGACTTGGCCATTCTAACACCTGGATATGTTTATTTTTGAACCATCCCATTGTAGATTTTGCTTTATGTTTTGGATCATTGTCTTGTTGGAAGACAAATCTCCGTCCCAGTCTCAGGTCTTTTGCAGACTCCATCAGGTTTTCTTCCAGAATGGTCCTGTATTTGGCTCCATCCATCTTCCCATCAATTTTAACCATCTTCCCTGTCCCTGCTGAGGAAAAGCAGGCCCAAACTATGATGCTGCCACCACCATGTTTGACAGTGGGGATGGTGTGTTCAGGGTGATGGGCTGTGTTGCTTTTACGCCCAACATAACGTTTTGCATTGTTGCCAAAAAGTTAAATTTTGGTTTCATCTGACCAGAGCACCTTCTTCCACATGTTTGGTGTGTCTCCCACGTGGCTTGTGGCAAACTTTAAACAACACTTTTTATGGATACCTTTAAGAAATGGCATTCTTCTTGCCACTCTTCCATAAAGGCCAGATTTGTGCAATATACGACTGATTGTTGTCCTATGGACAGAGTCTCCCACCTCAGCTGTAGATCTCTGCAGTTCATCCAGAGTGATCATGGGCCTCTTGGCTGCATCTCTGATCAGTCTTCTCCTTGTATGAGCTGAAAGTTTAGAGGGACGGCCAGGTCTTGGTAGATTTTCAGTGGTCTGATACTCCTTCCATTTCAATATTATCGCTTGCACAGTGCTCCTTGGGATGTTTAAAGCTTGGGAAATCTTGTTGTATCCAAATCCGGCTTTAAACTTCTTCACAACAGTATCTCGGACCTGCCTGGTGTGTTCCTTGTTCTTCATGATGCTCTCTGCGCTTTTAACGGATCTCTGAGACTATCACAGTGCAGGTGCATTTATACGGAGACTTGATTACACACAGGTGGATTGTATTTATCATCATTAGTCATTTAGGTCAACATTGGATCATTCAGAGATCCTCACTGAACTTCTGGAGAGAGTTTGCTGCACTGAAAGTAAAGGGGCGGAATAATTTTGCACGCCTACATTTTTCAGTTTTTGATTTGTTAAAAAAGTTTGAAATATCCAATAAATGTCGTTCCACTTCATGATTGTGTCCCACTTGTTGTTGATTCTTCACAAAAAAAATACAGTTTTATATCTTTATGTTTGAAGCCTGAAATGTGGCAAAAGGTCGCAAAGTTCAAGGGGGCCGAATACTTTCGCAAGGCACTGTATGCTGCAATAGTCTATGTGCCGTGGGGGCTAAGGTCAGTCTGTCCTATCTGGTGAAATTCACCTGTCTTATCTGGTGTCCTGTGTGAACTTAAGTATGCCCCCTCTAATTCTACCATCGTTCTCTTTCTCTTGGCCTCCACAATCACCTGACTTCAACCCAATTGAGAAGGTTTGGGATAAGTTGGACTGCAGAGTGAAGAAAAAGTAGCCAACAGGTGCTCAGCATATGTGGGAACTACTTCAAGACTGTTGGAAAAGCATTCCAGGTGAAGCTGGTTGAGAGAATGCCAAGAGTGGGTAAAGCTGTCAAGGCAAAGGGTGGCTACTTTGAAGAATCTCAAATACAACATATATTTTCATTTGTTTAACACTTTTTTGGTGATTCCATATGTGTTATTTCATAGTTTTGATGTATTCACTTATTCTACAATGTAGAAAATAGTAAAAATAAAGAAACACCCTTGAATGAGTAGGTGTGTGCAAACTTTTGACTGGTACTGTGTATCTTAATTGACCGCGTTTTCATGAATTTGATTATATAATCTTGAAAGCCATTCAAAAGACCATGGACATGAACATGGAAGTATGACGTAGGAAAGAATCATCTGCACAGGGTATTCATATTCAAAACCAGAGACAACATCCTGGTAATTTGTCAGCTAGGAAAGATAGAAGAGAACGCGTAGAAACAAACGCTCTCTGTGGTTAACAGAGAGTGGTTTCTGAAGCCAATGTGGCATGTTGAATTAATTTTCTTAATACATTTGGCTTTAGCATTTGAACTGTTTTGGCTATATGCTTTTATGACCCCATTCCAAAAGGTAAGACTCCGGAGCATGTACGTGCCTTCTGTACATGGTAGCATGAACCATTATTAGCTAGCAAAGATCGTAAAAATACCTAACTAACGTTAGCTAGCAAAAATCTGGTGATCTCCCTCAATCTTAGCTAGCTGGCTAACGTTATACTGCATCTTAAGTCTATTTGACGACATCACAATTTTCCCTCAAGCCACTATAATGCACTTTTGACTCTAAATCTTCATCAGCGCCAATTGACAATGCAAAAGAATGTTATAAAATGTACAACCAATTACGACTGTAACATATTAATTTGACGGTTTATTGTCAAATAATGGTCATAG
The DNA here is from genome assembly GCF_021184085.1 of Oncorhynchus gorbuscha. Classification (NCBI taxonomy): domain Eukaryota; kingdom Metazoa; phylum Chordata; class Actinopteri; order Salmoniformes; family Salmonidae; genus Oncorhynchus; species Oncorhynchus gorbuscha. The sequence goes on from NC_060187.1 coordinate 34,348,424, forward strand.
CCTACGCAACTATTTACTTTTTGAAAATGTGTTTCCGCCCGGTCTCGAACCGGGGACCTTTCGCGTGTTAGGCGAACGTGATAACCACTACACTACGGAAACTGAAGGTAAGACACTGCCTTTCGGTGTCATGTTGCCTGAAATTCTGTTGGCGGGGTGCTGTTCTGTCTAAATTTGAATGTTCGCCTTTGATATATCGGTGGCTCTTTGAGTGCAGGTGTCAATTTAGGTCTCTTCTAGAGACCCAGGATGTAGTTGAGGAGAGATTGTGGGATGGGATGAAAAGAGAGAAAGCAAATGTACCTATGGTAGGTGAAAATAAAGAGAAAAAGGAAATAAATACAATACATCCGAGTTTTACAACAAGTTAACAAAAATATCTACATACAAGGGACATATTGGTGCACCCAGGCATCAGTAATTGTCCAACTCAAGGTGTAGAATAAAAATGCAACCCCCTCCCAATGTAAAAAATATTTTCACATGACCCTCCCCTTGTACTGTAAAATAAATGGAACACCCTCATAGAATTAACTCAGAATAATGTTTATTGCTGCCATTGACTGGAACGAACTACAAAAATCTCTGAAACTTGAAACACTTATCTCCCTCACTAGCTTTAAGCACCAGCTGTCAGAGCAGATTACTGCACCTGTACATAGCCCATCTATAATTTAGCCCAAACAACTACCTCTTCTCCTACTGTATTTATTTATTTTGTTCCTTTGCACCCCATTATTTGTATTTCTACTTTGCACATTCTTCCACTGCAAATCTACCATTCCAGTGTTTTACTTGCTATATTGTATTTATTTCGCCACCATGGCCTTTTTTTGCCATTACCTCCCTCATGTGGTACCCTTCCAGCAGGCTCATCCTGACATGACCTTCCAGCATGACAATGCCACCAGCCACACTGTGCGTGATTTCCTGCAAGACAGGAATGTCAGTGTTCTGCCATGGCCAGTGAAGAGCCCGGATCTCAATCCCTGTTAGCACGTCTGGGACCTGTTTGATCGGAGGGTGAGGGCTAGGGCCTTTCCTCCCAGAAATGTCTGGGAACTTGCAGGTGCCTTGGTGGAAGACTGGGAGGAGATGCACTGCAGTACTTAATGCAGCTGGCGGCCACACAAGATACTGACTTAACTTTTGATTTTGACCCCCCTTTGTTCAGGGACACATTATTCCATTTCTGTTTGTCACACTGAATAAAAATATAAACGCAACATGTAAAGTGTAAGTCCCATGTTTCATGAGTTGATATAAAGGATCCTCACAATTCTCACAAAAAGCTTATTTCTCTCAAATGTTGTGCAAAAAAATGTGTTTTACATTCCTGTTAGTGAGCATTTCTCCTTTACCAAGATAATCCATCCACCTGACAGGTGTGGCATAACAAGAAACTGATTAAACAGCATGATCATTACACAGCATCTTGTGCTGGGGACAATAAAAGGCTACTAAAATGTGAAGTTTGTCACGCAACAAAATGCCACAGATGTCTCAAGTTTTGAGCAAGCATACAATTGGCATTCTGACTGCACGAATGTCCACCAGAGATGTTGCCAGATAATTTAATGTTAATTTCTCTATCATAACCTGCCTCCAATGTTTTAGAGAATTTGGCAGTAGGTCTGTGTGTTTTGGACATTGAAACTTAATGTGTAGCTAGTCTTGTCCATTTGTTCAGTTCCAATGCCATGTTGATCATGTTTGATCCGCTGTCGGTAGTCCTACATACTTGACACGAATCTTTCAAGCCCCAGGATGAAAGTGCCCCCCTCAGCCCAGCTGCAATTATTTCTCCAGTGTGATCAACTGAGAAATAAGAGGTCTGAAGGCCTTTGCTTTGCAGATACCAGTTGTTGTCAATGGTATCTGCTGAGTTGAGGATGCATGGTCATTCTTTAAAAGTAACTTCCTCACCATTTTAGATAAGCATGCTCCGTTCAAAAAATGCATAACTAAGAACAGATACAGCCCTTGGTTCACTCCAGACCTGACTGCCCTCGACCAGCACAAAAACATCCTGTGGCGGACTGCAATAGCATCGAATAGCCCCGTGATATGCAACTGTTCAGGAAAGTCAGGAACCAATACACGCAGTCAGTCAGGAAAGCTAAGGCCAGCTTCTTCAGGCAGAAGTTTGCATCCTGTAGCTCCAACTCCAAAAAGTTCTGGGACACTGTGAAGTCCATGGAGAACAAGAGCACCTCCTCCCAGCTGCCCACTGCACTGAGGCTAGGAAACACGGTCTCCACCGATAAATCCATGATTATGGAAAACTTCAACAAGCATTTCTCAACGGCTGGCCATGCCTTCCGCCTGGCTACTCCAACCTCGGCCAACAGCTCCGCCCCCCCCGTAGCTCCTCACCCAAGCCTCTCCAGGTTCTCCTTTACCCAAATCCAGATAGCAGATGTTCTGAAAGAGCTGCAAAACCTGGACCCGTACAAATCAGCTGGGCTTGACAATCTGGACCCGCTATTTCTGAAACTATCTTCCGCCATTGTCGCAACCCCTATTACCAGCCTGTTCAACCTCTCTTTCATATCGTCTGAGATCCCCAAGGATTGGAAAGCTGCCGCAGTCATTCCCCTCTTCAAAGGGGGAGACACCCTGGACCCAAACTGTTACAGACCTATATCCATCCTGCCCTCCATCCAGGGTGGTGATGCTGGTCAGGCGTGCAGGTAGCGAACGGTTGAAAAGCATGCATTGGTTTTTTTCTAGCGTTTAAGAGCAGTTGGAGGCCAAGGAAGGAGTGTTGTATGGCATTGAAGCTCGTTTGGAGGTTAGATAGCACAGTGTCCAAGGACGGGCCAAAAGTATATAGAATGGTGTCGTCTGCGTAGAGGTGGATCAGGGAATCGCCCGCAGCAAGAGCAACATCATTGATATATACAGAGAAAAGAGTCGGCCCGAGAATTGAACCCTGTGGCACCCCCATAGAGACTGCCAGAGGACCGGACAGCATGCCCTCCGATTTGACACACTGAACTCTGTCTGCAAAGTAATTGGTGAACCAGGCAAGGCAGTCATCCGAAAAACCGAGGCTACTGAGTCTGCCGATAAGAATATGGTGATTGACAGAGTCGAAAGCCTTGGCAAGGTCGATGAAGACGGCTGCACAGTACTGTCTTTTATCGATGGCGGTTATGATATCGTTTAGTACCTTGAGCGTGGCTGAGGTGCACCCGTGACCGGCTCGGAAACCAGATTGCACAGCGGAGAAGGTACGGTGGGATTTGAGATGGTCAGTGACCTGTTTGTTGACTTGGCTTTCGAAGACCTTAGATAGGCAGGGCAGGATGGATATAGGTTTGTAACCGTTTGGGTCCAGGGTGTCTCCCCCTTTGAAGAGGGGGATGACTGCGGCAGCTTTCCAATCCTTGGGGATCTCAGACGATATGAAAGAGAGGTTGAACAGGCTGGTAATAGGGGTTGCGACAATGGCGGCGGATAGTTTCAGAAATAGAGAGTCCAGATTGTCAAGCCCAACTGATTTGTACGGGTCCAGGTTTTGCAGCTCTTTCAGAACATCTGCTATCTGGATTTGGGTAAAGGAGAACCTGGAGAGGCTTGGGCGAGTAGCTGCGAGGGGGGGTGGAGCTGTTGGTCGAGGTTGGAGTAGCCAGGCGGAAGGCATGGCCAGCCGTTGAGAAATGCTTGTTGAAGTTTTCCATAATCATGGATTTATCGGTGGTGACCGTGTTACCTAGCCTCAGTGCAGTGGGCAGCTGGGAGGAGGTGATCTTGTTCTCCATGGACTTCAGTGTCCCAGAACTTTTTGGAGTTGGAGCTACAGGATACAAATTTCTGCCTGAAGAAGCTGGCCTTAGCTTTCCTGACTGACTGCGTGTATTGGTTCCTGACTTCCCTGAACAGTTGCATATCGCGGGGACTATTCGATGCTATTGCAGTCCGCCACAGGATGTTTTTGTGCTGGTCGAGGGCAGTCAGGTCTGGAGTGAACCAAGGGTTGTATCTGTTCTTAGTTCTGGATTTTTTTGAACGGAGCATGCTTATCTAAAATGGTGAGGAAGTTACTTTTAAAGAATGACCAGGCATCCTCAACTGACGGGATGAGGTCAATGTCCTTCCAGGATACCCTGGGCCAGGTCGATTAGAAAGGCCTGCTCACAGAAGTGTTTTAGGGAGCGTTTGACAGTGATGAGGGGTGTTCGTTTGACTGCGGCTCCGTAGTGGATACAGGCAATGAGGCAGTGATCGCTGAGATCCTGTTTGAAGACAGCGGAGGTGTATTTGGAGGGCCAGTTGGTCAGGATGACGTCTATGAGGGTGCCCTTGTTTACAGAGTTTGGGTTGTACCTGGTGGGTTCCTTGATGATTTGTGTGAGATTGAGGGCATCTAGTTTAGATTGTAGGACTGCCGGGGTGTTAAGCATATCCCAGTTTAGGTCACCTAACAGAACAAACTCTGAAGCTAGATGGGGGGCGATCAATTCACAAATGGTGTCCAGGGCACAGCTGGGAGCTGAGGGGGGTCGGTAGCAGGCGGCAACTGTGAGAGACTTATTTCTGGAGAGAGTAATTTTCAAAATTAGTAGTTCGAACTGTTTGGGTATGGACCTGGAATGTATGACATTACTTTGCAGGCTATCTCTGCAGTAGACTGCAACTCCTCCCCCTTTGGCAGTTCTCTCTTGATGGAAGATGTTATAGTTGGGTATGGAACTCTCAGAATTTTTGGTGGCCTTCCTGAGCCAGGATTCAGACACGGCAAGGACATCAAGGTTAGCAGAGTGTGCTAAAGCAGTGAGTAAAACAAACTTAGGGAGGAGGCTTCTGATGTTGACATGCATGAAACCAAGGCTTTTTCGATCACAGAAGTCAACAAATGAGGGTGCCTGGGGACATGCAGGGCCTGGGTTTACCTCCACATCACCCGCGGAACAGAGAAGGAGTAGTATGAGGGTGCGGCTAAAGGCTATCAAAACTGGTCGCCTAGAGCGTTGGGGACAGAGAATAAGAGGAGCAGGTTTCTGGGCATGGTAGAATATATTCAGGGCATAATGCGCAGACAGGGGTATGGTGGGGTGCGGGTACAGCGGAGGTAAGCCCAGGCACTGGGTGATGATGAGAGAGATTGTATCTCTGGACATGCTGGTTGTAATGGGTGAGGTCACCGCATGTGTGGGAGGTGGGACAAAGGAGGTATCAGGGGTATGAAGAGTGGAACTAGGGGCTCCATTGTAAACTAAAACAATGATAACTAACCTGAACAACAGTATACAGGGCATATTGACATTTGAGAGAGACATACAGCGAGGCATACAGTAATCACAGGTGTTGAATTGGGAGAGCTAGCTAAAACAGTAGGTGAGACAACAACAGCTAATCAGCTAGCACAACAACAGCAGGTAAAATGGCGTTAACTAGGCAGAGGGAGGGTCGGATTAACTACACACAGAGCCTGAGTGCGGCTGGGGCCGACAGATAAAACATAAACAAGCAGAATGGAGTACCGTGATTAATGGACAGTCCAGCATGCATCAGCTATGTAGCCAAGTGATCAGTGTCCAGGGGGCAGCGGTGGATGGGGCAGGGAAGCTGGACTGGCGAGTGTTATCCAGGTTTAAAAAACGAACAATGACTAAATAGCTTGTAGCTTGTAGCTAGTTTAGCGGGTTAGCTTCTGGAGGTTCTTGAGTGTGTTCTAAAAATGAAAAATAATAGCGATTCCATATCACATTTGATGTTTTGGTGCCTCGATGCCACTTCAGAAGCTGATTGATGAACTTTTTACTGATGAATGTGTTTGTTTTTTATGATCGTGTTTTTCTTTCTGTTTGCAGTTAGTATTAATTTTTTGATGTGTGCATTTTCTGTAATAGTTTTTAAACCCAAGGTCCAAATGGGCCAATACTTCCAGGAACGCCTATTTGAAAAGCAGTTTCTAGGCATCTTCATACTAAACAATCTTCGGAAGAACTTTCAGTCAAGCACCAGACCTCGAGAAACTTCATAACAATATTGTAACACAACGTGCAACACATGAACACTGGCCTGGAAATACAATGACATTGCTAAAGTATGCAAAAGATTAGTAGGAAACGACTTTGCCATCATTACGATGTTGTCAACTTTATTGTGGACAGATGGCAATGTTAACATTCCCTAACAAAGTTTGTATAAAAAAAAAAAAATACCTAGCAAAAAGATCAGGTGCTCTCCCCTCACTCTTAGCTAGCTGGCTAACGTTTTAATGCATCTTCAAGTCAATCTGACGAGACCACAATGAAGACAAAAGGTTTTTCCTCGCAATTTATTGCCTCCTTTAGAAATGTAATTGTATTTCCAAGCTACTATAATGCACTTTTGACTAAATCTTTATCAACGCCAGTTGACAATGCATTGAGTATAGTGCTCAGTCGGGAGTCCAGTGTCCTAAAGAATGTGCAACACATGAATACTGTATTTATTTGTTTGTTTAATTTTAGACAAAAGCTTTGGCCAAACACTTCGTTTTTTTAGTTTTTAAAAAAGTGTTTCCGCCCGGTCTCGAACCGGGGACCTTTCGCGTGTTAGGCGAACGTGATAACCACTACACTACGGAAACTGAGCATGACAGACAGAAGTACTCCAAATACACCTACTGCGCATTAAGTTAGCGTATACACTACAGTAGCTTCTATAAAGCAGGGTCTCATTTCCATATCAATTTAGGTTGTTTTAAGAAAGGTCAATCTGGTGCAGTCCATGAGGAGGAGATGCACTGCAGTATTTAATGCAGCTGGCGGCCACACAAGATACTGACTTAACTTTTGATTTTGACCCCCCCCCCTTTGTTCAGGGACACATTATTCCATTTCTGTTTGTCACACTGAATAAAAATATAAACGCAACATGTAAAGTGTAAGTCCCATGTTTCATGAGTTGATATAAAGGATCCTCACAATTCTCACAAAAAGCTTATTTCTCTCAAATGTTGTGCAAAAAAATGTGTTTTACATTCCTGTTAGTGAGCATTTCTCCTTTACCAAGATAATCCATCCACCTGACAGGTGTGGCATAACAAGAAACTGATTAAACAGCATGATCATTACACAGCATCTTGTGCTGGGGACAATAAAAGGCTACTAAAATGTGAAGTTTGTCACGCAACAAAATGCCACAGATGTCTCAAGTTTTGAGCAAGCATACAATTGGCATTCTGACTGCACGAATGTCCACCAGAGATGTTGCCAGATAATTTAATGTTAATTTCTCTATCATAACCTGCCTCCAACAATGTTTTAGAGAATTTGGCAGTAGGTCTGTGTGTTTTGGACATTGAAACTTAATGTGTAGCTAGTCTTGTCCATTTGTTCAGTTCCAATGCCATGTTGATCATGTTTGATCCGCTGTCGGTAGTCCTACATACTTGACACGAATCTTTCAAGCCCCAGGATGAAAGTGCCCCCCTCAGCCCAGCTGCAATTATTTCTCCAGTGTGATCAACTGAGAAATAAGAGGTCTGAAGGCCTTTGCTTTGCAGATACCAGTTGTTGTCAATGGTATCTGCTGAGTTGAGGATGCATGGTCATTCTTTAAAAGTAACTTCCTCACCATTTTAGATAAGCATGCTCCGTTCAAAAAATGCATAACTAAGAACAGATACAGCCCTTGGTTCACTCCAGACCTGACTGCCCTCGACCAGCACAAAAACATCCTGTGGCGGACTGCAATAGCATCGAATAGCCCCCGTGATATGCAACTGTTCAGGAAAGTCAGGAACCAATACACGCAGTCAGTCAGGAAAGCTAAGGCCAGCTTCTTCAGGCAGAAGTTTGCATCCTGTAGCTCCAACTCCAAAAAGTTCTGGGACACTGTGAAGTCCATGGAGAACAAGAGCACCTCCTCCCAGCTGCCCACTGCACTGAGGCTAGGAAACACGGTCTCCACCGATAAATCCATGATTATGGAAAACTTCAACAAGCATTTCTCAACGGCTGGCCATGCCTTCCGCCTGGCTACTCCAACCTCGGCCAACAGCTCCGCCCCCCCCGTAGCTCCTCACCCAAGCCTCTCCAGGTTCTCCTTTACCCAAATCCAGATAGCAGATGTTCTGAAAGAGCTGCAAAACCTGGACCCGTACAAATCAGCTGGGCTTGACAATCTGGACCCGCTATTTCTGAAACTATCTTCCGCCATTGTCGCAACCCCTATTACCAGCCTGTTCAACCTCTCTTTCATATCGTCTGAGATCCCCAAGGATTGGAAAGCTGCCGCAGTCATTCCCCTCTTCAAAGGGGGAGACACCCTGGACCCAAACTGTTACAGACCTATATCCATCCTGCCCTCCATCCAGGGTGGTGATGCTGGTCAGGCGTGCAGGTAGCGAACGGTTGAAAAGCATGCATTGGTTTTTTTCTAGCGTTTAAGAGCAGTTGGAGGCCAAGGAAGGAGTGTTGTATGGCATTGAAGCTCGTTTGGAGGTTAGATAGCACAGTGTCCAAGGACGGGCCAAAAGTATATAGAATGGTGTCGTCTGCGTAGAGGTGGATCAGGGAATCGCCCGCAGCAAGAGCAACATCATTGATATATACAGAGAAAAGAGTCGGCCCGAGAATTGAACCCTGTGGCACCCCCATAGAGACTGCCAGAGGACCGGACAGCATGCCCTCCGATTTGACACACTGAACTCTGTCTGCAAAGTAATTGGTGAACCAGGCAAGGCAGTCATCCGAAAAACCGAGGCTACTGAGTCTGCCGATAAGAATATGGTGATTGACAGAGTCGAAAGCCTTGGCAAGGTCGATGAAGACGGCTGCACAGTACTGTCTTTTATCGATGGCGGTTATGATATCGTTTAGTACCTTGAGCGTGGCTGAGGTGCACCCGTGACCGGCTCGGAAACCAGATTGCACAGCGGAGAAGGTACGGTGGGATTTGAGATGGTCAGTGACCTGTTTGTTGACTTGGCTTTCGAAGACCTTAGATAGGCAGGGCAGGATGGATATAGGTTTGTAACCGTTTGGGTCCAGGGTGTCTCCCCTTTGAAGAGGGGGATGACTGCGGCAGCTTTCCAATCCTTGGGGATCTCAGACGATATGAAAGAGAGGTTGAACAGGCTGGTAATAGGGGTTGCGACAATGGCGGCGGATAGTTTCAGAAATAGAGAGTCCAGATTGTCAAGCCCAACTGATTTGTACGGGTCCAGGTTTTGCAGCTCTTTCAGAACATCTGCTATCTGGATTTGGGTAAAGGAGAACCTGGAGAGGCTTGGGCGAGTAGCTGCGAGGGGGGTGGAGCTGTTGGTCGAGGTTGGAGTAGCCAGGCGGAAGGCATGGCCAGCCGTTGAGAAATGCTTGTTGAAGTTTTCCATAATCATGGATTTATCGGTGGTGACCGTGTTACCTAGCCTCAGTGCAGTGGGCAGCTGGGAGGAGGTGATCTTGTTCTCCATGGACTTCAGTGTCCCAGAACTTTTTGGAGTTGGAGCTACAGGATACAAATTTCTGCCTGAAGAAGCTGGCCTTAGCTTTCCTGACTGACTGCGTGTATTGGTTCCTGACTTCCCTGAACAGTTGCATATCGCGGGGACTATTCGATGCTATTGCAGTCCGCCACAGGATGTTTTTGTGCTGGTCGAGGGCAGTCAGGTCTGGAGTGAACCAAGGGTTGTATCTGTTCTTAGTTCTGGATTTTTTGAACGGAGCATGCTTATCTAAAATGGTGAGGAAGTTACTTTTAAAGAATGACCAGGCATCCTCAACTGACGGGATGAGGTCAATGTCCTTCCAGGATACCCTGGGCCAGGTCGATTAGAAAGGCCTGCTCACAGAAGTGTTTTAGGGAGCGTTTGACAGTGATGAGGGGTGTTCGTTTGACTGCGGCTCCGTAGTGGATACAGGCAATGAGGCAGTGATCGCTGAGATCCTGTTTGAAGACAGCGGAGGTGTATTTGGAGGGCCAGTTGGTCAGGATGACGTCTATGAGGGTGCCCTTGTTTACAGAGTTTGGGTTGTACCTGGTGGGTTCCTTGATGATTTGTGTGAGATTGAGGGCATCTAGTTTAGATTGTAGGACTGCCGGGGTGTTAAGCATATCCCAGTTTAGGTCACCTAACAGAACAAACTCTGAAGCTAGATGGGGGGCGATCAATTCACAAATGGTGTCCAGGGCACAGCTGGGAGCTGAGGGGGGTCGGTAGCAGGCGGCAACTGTGAGAGACTTATTTCTGGAGAGAGTAATTTTCAAAATTAGTAGTTCGAACTGTTTGGGTATGGACCTGGAATGTATGACATTACTTTGCAGGCTATCTCTGCAGTAGACTGCAACTCCTCCCCCTTTGGCAGTTCTCTCTTGATGGAAGATGTTATAGTTGGGTATGGAACTCTCAGAATTTTTGGTGGCCTTCCTGAGCCAGGATTCAGACACGGCAAGGACATCAAGGTTAGCAGAGTGTGCTAAAGCAGTGAGTAAAACAAACTTAGGGAGGAGGCTTCTGATGTTGACATGCATGAAACCAAGGCTTTTCGATCACAGAAGTCAACAAATGAGGGTGCCTGGGGACATGCAGGGCCTGGGTTTACCTCCACATCACCCGCGGAACAGAGAAGGAGTAGTATGAGGGTGCGGCTAAAGGCTATCAAAACTGGTCGCCTAGAGCGTTGGGGACAGAGAATAAGAGGAGCAGGTTTCTGGGCATGGTAGAATATATTCAGGGCATAATGCGCAGACAGGGGTATGGTGGGGTGCGGGTACAGCGGAGGTAAGCCCAGGCACTGGGTGATGATGAGAGAGATTGTATCTCTGGACATGCTGGTTGTAATGGGTGAGGTCACCGCATGTGTGGGAGGTGGGACAAAGGAGGTATCAGGGGTATGAAGAGTGGAACTAGGGGCTCCATTGTAAACTAAAACAATGATAACTAACCTGAACAACAGTATACAGGGCATATTGACATTTGAGAGAGACATACAGCGAGGCATACAGTAATCACAGGTGTTGAATTGGGAGAGCTAGCTAAAACAGTAGGTGAGACAACAACAGCTAATCAGCTAGCACAACAACAGCAGGTAAAATGGCGTTAACTAGGCAGAGGGAGGGTCGGATTAACTACACACAGAGCCTGAGTGCGGCTGGGGCCGACAGATAAAACATAAACAAGCAGAATGGAGTACCGTGATTAATGGACAGTCCAGCATGCATCAGCTATGTAGCCAAGTGATCAGTGTCCAGGGGGCAGCGGTGGATGGGGCAGGGAAGCTGGACTGGCGAGTGTTATCCAGGTTTAAAAAACGAACAATGACTAAATAGCTTGTAGCTTGTAGCTAGTTTAGCGGGTTAGCTTCTGGAGGTTCTTGAGTGTGTTCTAAAAATGAAAAATAATAGCGATTCCATATCACATTTGATGTTTTGGTGCCTCGATGCCACTTCAGAAGCTGATTGATGAACTTTTTACTGATGAATGTGTTTGTTTTTTATGATCGTGTTTTTCTTTCTGTTTGCAGTTAGTATTAATTTTTTGATGTGTGCATTTTCTGTAATAGTTTTTAAACCCAAGGTCCAAATGGGCCAATACTTCCAGGAACGCCTATTTGAAAAGCAGTTTCTAGGCATCTTCATACTAAACAATCTTCGGAAGAACTTTCAGTCAAGCACCAGACCTCGAGAAACTTCATAACAATATTGTAACACAACGTGCAACACATGAACACTGGCCTGGAAATACAATGACATTGCTAAAGTATGCAAAAAGATTAGTAGGAAACGACTTTGCCATTATTACGATGTTGTCAACTTTATTGTGGACAGATGGCAATGTTAACATTCCCTAACAAAGTTTGTATAAAAAAAAATACCTAGCAAAAAGATCAGGTGCTCTCCCCTCACTCTTAGCTAGCTGGCTAACGTTTTAATGCATCTTCAAGTCAATCTGACGAGACCACAATGAAGACAAAAGGTTTTTCCTCGCAATTTATTGCCTCCTTTAGAAATGTAATTGTATTTCCAAGCTACTATAATGCACTTTTGACTAAATCTTTATCAACGCCAGTTGACAATGCATTGAGTATAGTGCTCAGTCGGGAGTCCAGTGTCCTAAAGAATGTGCAACACATGAATACTGTATTTATTTGTTTGTTTAATTTTAGACAAAAGCTTTGGCCAAACACTTCGTTTTTTTAGTTTTTAAAAAAGTGTTTCCGCCCGGTCTCGAACCGGGGACCTTTCGCGTGTTAGGCGAACGTGATAACCACTACACTACGGAAACTGAGCATGACAGACAGAAGTACTCCAAATACACCTACTGCGCATTAAGTTAGCGTATACACTACAGTAGCTTCTATAAAGCAGGGTCTCATTTCCATATCAATTTAGGTTGTTTTAAGAAAGGTCAATCTGGTGCAGTCCATGAGGAGGAGATGCACTGCAGTATTTAATGCAGCTGGCGGCCACACAAGATACTGACTTAACTTTTGATTTTGACCCCCCCCCCTTTGTTCAGGGACACATTATTCCATTTCTGTTTGTCACACTGAATAAAAATATAAACGCAACATGTAAAGTGTAAGTCCCATGTTTCATGAGTTGATATAAAGGATCCTCACAATTCTCACAAAAAGCTTATTTCTCTCAAATGTTGTGCAAAAAAATGTGTTTTACATTCCTGTTAGTGAGCATTTCTCCTTTACCAAGATAATCCATCCACCTGACAGGTGTGGCATAACAAGAAACTGATTAAACAGCATGATCATTACACAGCATCTTGTGCTGGGGACAATAAAAGGCTACTAAAATGTGAAGTTTGTCACGCAACAAAATGCCACAGATGTCTCAAGTTTTGAGCGAGCATACAATTGGCATTCTGACTGCACGAATGTCCACCAGAGATGTTGCCAGATAATTTAATGTTAATTTCTCTATCATAACCTGCCTCCAACAATGTTTTAGAGAATTTGGCAGTAGGTCTGTGTGTTTTGGACATTGAAACTTAATGTGTAGCTAGTCTTGTCCATTTGTTCAGTTCCAATGCCATGTTGATCATGTTCGATCCGCTGTCGGTAGTCCTACATACTTGACACGAATCTTTCAAGCCCCAGGATGAAAGTGCCCCCCTCAGCCCAGCTGCAATTATTTCTCCAGTGTGATCAACTGAGAAATAAGAGGTCTGAAGGCCTTTGCTTTGCACATACCAGTTGTTGTCAATGTAATGAATCGTGAGGCTAATGTATGGCCCTGTGGTCCGACTTGACAGAAGTGGTAGAGAAGAATGCAGCGTTACGGATTTCATTGGCAACTCTATCCCGACATTCCGTGTAGAGTTCTGGCCGACATAATTTGCGGTATTTACGGCTCGGGATATCGTATCTTGGGTCTAGCGTTCGAATCAACTTTCTGAAACCATCTTTCTCCACGGTTTGAATTGGTTCCATGTCTTTTGCTATGTGATATGTAATTGCACTCGTTATCTCATTCCATGTCCTGCTCTTCTTGTTTATATGGAGTACCACTAACGAATGATGCCTTGAGTGATAGCTGAGTGCTGGTCTGGCTTGAAGATGTCTTGGGACTTGCTCCACTGCTCCGGGGGTTTGTTGCACACATTCTGGTAGATTCTTCATATTCATGCACATGCAGGGTTTTCACCTTGGGCTAGCACAATGTGTCGACACAACCTACACAGTACTGTTTGTTGGTCGAGTTCAGATATCTTAAAGCCCAAGCAGTCCCAAAGGACAGAGGAAGCAGCTTTTTTTTCGAACCAGGCCTTCGTCGTCCTGCAAATCAACCTCAATAGCGTTATTTCCTTGTCTTCAGTAATCCTCAGCGCAGAAGAGTAAGCAAGCATTATGTTTTTAGTAAAATAAACCATTTGAACAAGCCCACTAGGCTGTATTATTCGACAGATTTTTTTACGAAACAAAAGCGCCTTATTTCATACATTTATTAATTTACCATGATATGGCAAAATCCATATCATGGCACAATATACCGGTATTCACGTTCGTACCGGTATTCCGCCCACCCCTAGTTCTTCAATATAAATAGGTCCTGCCTCTCGCTAAATAGTATGAAACAGATCATTCAGTTGACGTTACTATGGTCCAATATCATCTCTGTAAACACAGCTGCCACTTCATTATTACCATAAGATACAGTTTATTATTGCGCACTGCGCTTTATTATGAGTGACAATTTTCTACATCACTGTAATTCTCTATCAGAAAGTTGATTGGCCCACTTTGATGTCACGTAGGGTTGATACATTGCTAGGTTTTCATTTATAAAGCCCTTGTACAAAAAGTCCCACTGTACCTAACATGATTACTAAACTTTAGACATACAAGTTACCTCACACAGTCTCAGGGATGGCTAGCTCTGGAAATTCCTTAGGTGTCTACGGAGTTAGGTAAGTCAGGTTTTAGTTTCTTTGCACCTTATTTGTGGAACAATTTTGAAATAGTTCCTACATTTAAAAAAAAAAGTTTTTATTTATTTCACCTTTATTTGACCAGGTAGGCTAGTTGAGAACAATTTCTCATTTGCAACTGCGACCTGGCCAAGATAAAGCATAGCAGTGTGAACAGACAACACAGAGTTACACATGGAGTAAACAATTAACAAGTCAATAACACAGTAGAAAAAAAGGGGAGTCTATATACATTGTGTGCAAAAGGCATGAGGAGGTAGGCGAATAATTACAATTTTGCAGATTAACACTGGAGTGATAAATGATCAGATGATCATGTACAGGTAGAAATATTGGTGTGCAAAAGAGCAGAAAAGTAAATAAATGAAAACAGTATAAAAACGCGAACCAGGGACCTACTGCACACATCAACAACAGTCACCCACGAAGCATCGTTACCCATCGCTCCACAAAAGCCGCGGCCCTTGCAGAGCAAGGGGAACTACTACTTCAAGGTCTCAGAGCAAGTGACGTAACCGATTGAAACGCTATTTAGCGCACACCGCTAACTAAGCTAGCCGTTTCACATCCGTTACAAATAGACTATGTACAGCTGCAGCGATCGGTTAGCTGCTCAGATAGCAGATGTTTGAAGTTGGTGAGGGAGATAAAAGTCTCCAACTTCAGCGATTTTTGCAATTCGTTCCAGTCACAGGCAGCAGAGTACTGGAACGAAAGGCAGCCAAATGAGGTGTTGGCTTTAGGGATGATCAGTGAGATACACCTGCTGGAGCGCGTGCTACGGATGGGTGTTGCCATCGTGACCAGTGAACTGAGATAAGGCGGAGCTTTACCTAGCATGGACTTTACCTAGCATGAAAAGCATGCATTGGTTTTTTTCTAACGTTTAAGAGCATTTGGAGGCCATGGAAGGAGTGTTGTATGGCATTGAAGCTCGTTTGGAGGTTAGATAGCACAGTGTCCAAGGACTGGCCGGAAGTATATAGAATGGTGTCGGTAGCAGGCGGCAACAGTGAGAGACTTATTTCTGGAGAGAGTAATTTTCAAAATTAGTAGTTCGAACTGTTTGGGTATGGACCTGGAAAGTATGACATTACTTTGCAGGCTATCTCTGCAGTAGACTGCAACTCCTCCCCCTTTGGCACTTCTATCTTGACAGAAGATGTTATAGTTGGGTATGGAACTCTCAGAATTTTTGGTGGCCTTCCTGAGCCAGGATTCAGACACGTCAAGGACATCAAGGTTAGCAGAGTGTGCTAAAGCAGTGAGTAAAACAAACTTAGGGAGGATGCTTCTGATGTTGACATGCATGAAACCAAGTCTTTTTCGATCACAGAAGTCAACAAATGAGGGTGCCTGGGGACATGCAGGGCCTGGGTTTACCTCCACATCACCCGCGGAACAGAGAAGGAGTAGTATGAGGGTGCGGCTAAAGGCTATCAAAACTGGTCGCCTAGAGCGTTGGGGACAGAGAATAAGAGGAGCAGGTTTCTGGGCATGGTAGAATATATTCAGGGCATAATGCGCAGACAGGGGTATGGTGTGGTGCGGGTACAGCGGAGGTAAGCCCAGGCACTGGGTGATGATGAGAGAGATTGCATCTCTGGACATGCTGGTTGTAATGGGTGAGGTCACCGCATGTGTGGGAGGTGGGACAAAGGAGGTATCAGGGGTATGAAGAGTGGAACTAGGGGCTCCATTGTAAACTAAAACAATGATAACTAACCTGAACAACAGTATACAAGGCATATTGACATTTGAGAGAGACATACAGCGAGGCATACAGTAATCACAGGTGTTGAATTGGGAGAGCTAGCTAAAACAGTAGGTGAGACAACAACAGCTAATCAGCTAGCACAACAACAGCAGGTAAAATGGCGTTAACTAGGCAGAGGGAGGGTCGGATTAACTACACACAGAGCCTGAGTGCGGCTGGGGCCGACAGATAAAACATAAACAAGCAGAATGGAGTACCGTGATTAATGGACAGTCCAGCATGCATCAGCTATGTAGCCAAGTGATCAGTGTCCAGGGGGCAGCGGTGGATGGGGCAGGGAAGCTGGACTGGCGAGTGTTATCCAGGTTTAAAAAACGAACAATGACTAAATAGCTGGTAGCTTGTAGCTAGTTTAGCGGGTTATCTTCTGGAGGTTCTTGAGTGTGTTCTAAAAATGAAAAATAATAGCGATTCCATATCACATTTGATGTTTTGGTGCCTCGATGCCACTTCAGAAGCTGATTGATGAACTTTTTACTGATGAATATGTTTGTTTTTATGACCGTGTTTTTCTTTCTGTTTGCAGTTAGTATTAATTTTTTGATGTGTGCATTTTCTGTAATAGTTTTTAAACCCAAGGGCCAAATGGGCCAATACTTCCAGGAACGCCTATTTGAAAAGCAGTTTCTAGGCATCTTCATACTAAACAATCTTCGGAAGAACTTTCAGTCAAGCACCAGACCTCGAGAAACTTCATAACAATATTGTAACACAACATGCAACACATGAACACTGGCCTGGAAATACAATGACATTGCTAAAGTATGCAAAAAGATTAGTAGGAAACGACTTTGCCATCATTACGATGTTGTCAACTTTATTGTGGACAGATGGCAATGTTAACATTCCCTAACAAAGTTTGTAAAAAAAATACCTAGCAAAAAGATCAGGTGCTCTCCCCTCACTCTTAGCTAGTTGGCTACCGTTATAATGCATCTTCAAGTCAATCTGACGACACCACAATGAAGACAAAAGGTTTTTCCTCGCAATTTATTGCCTCCTTTAGAAATGTAATTGTATTTCCAAGCTACTATAATGCACATTTGACTAAATCTTTATCAACGCCAGTTGACAATGCATTGAGTATAGTGCTCAGTCGGGAGTCCATTGTCCTAAAGAATGTGCAACACATGAATACTGTATTTATTTGCTTGTTTAATTTTAGACAAAAGCTTTGGCCAAACACCTCGTTTTTTTAGTTTAAAAAAAAGTGTTTCCGCCCGGTCTCGAACCGGGGACCTTTCGCGTGTTAGGCGAACGTGATAACCACTACACTACGGAAACTGAGCATAGCAGACAGAAGTACTCCAAATACACCTACTGCGCATTAAGTTAGCGTATACACTACAGTAGCTTCTGTAAAGCAGGGTCTCATTTCCATATCAATTTAGGTTGTTTTAAGAATTGCTGAAGACCGTTTTTATATTTTATATTTTATTTGTTTACCTTTTTTAAAAACAGGGATTCACCGTTAAGACCAGGGTCTGTTTCGCAATGGAGCCATGCACATACAATTCATACACAAAATCAAATACAAACTAAAATAAAGCACAACAATCAAGAAAAACAGAAACATTCCTCAGCAAAGTTCCCCAATCAATATTTAAAAAATGAGGTGCATTAAAACTAAAAGCGGATTTACCTAATTCAGCGGGGGCCCAACCCTGTAAGTGGTTTTGGTACCTCATGGTTTTTTAAATACTTTTTTACACTTTAACAACAAAGTTAATTATAAAAAATACTTCATATTTAAAGTTAAGTCAATTGTAAGCTTGTGTAGTATATAATGCATGTATACTGTTCTTCTCATGATGTTTAATGATCATATCCGACATTATGTCTTGGCAATTACTGAAGCGCTAAACGAACACAAATGTCCATCCACGTAAAGGTGACGTTTCAGGTTTATCGATTACAAATCAACAATAAAAAATCCTTAAACAAAAAAAAAAAATCCTCCCCGTCGGGGAATTGAACCCCGGTCTCCCGCGTGACAGGCGGGGATACTGACCACTATACTAACGAGGAATACACGTACAACTCACAATGGTTTTTATAATATTGATCACCTAATTATATTATATATGTCTCTGTGCCTATGTTTGTGTTGCTTCACAGCCCCCGCTGTTCTATAAGGTGTATTTTATCCCCCCAAATCTGATTCTACTGCTTGCATCAGTTACCTGATGTGGAATAGAGATTCATGTAGTCATGGCTCTACGTAGTACTGCGCGCCTCCCATAGTCTTTTGTCGACTTAGGGACGGTCATTGAAGAGACCTAGTGGCATGTCTTGTGGGGTATGCATGGGTGTCTGAGCTGTGTGCTAGTCGTTTAAACAGACAGCTCGGTGCTTACAATATCTCTCACAAATACAAGTAGTGTCAATCTCTCCTCCACTTTGAACCAGGAGAGATTGACATGCATATTATTAATGTTTGCTCTCTGTGTACATCCAAGGGCCAGCTGTCCTGCCCTGTTCTGAGCCAATTGCACTTTTCCCTCTTTATAGCACATGACTGAACAGTAGGCCAGGTGCGACAAGACTAGAGCCTGTAGGACCTGCCTTGTCGATAGTGCTGTTAAGAAGGTAAAGAAGCCTTTTATTATGGACAGACTTGGGCAGTCAGGAAGTCCTGCTGCCTTTTCATACATATATGTTTTTTAGGTAGGTACATCATTATTTAAAAATGCACTATGCAGAAATTGCTCTGCCATTTCCTGGTTGCTAAAATTTGAATAGTTCCCCTAATTTCAGTTTATGTGACAAAAAGAGCAAGTGGAGTTGCACTGTTTAATCTCTCTGCTAAAATGTTCATATTGTGCCACTCACAGTAGTGAGTTCTGTAGCTAGCACCCGTAATAAACCTAAGTGCGCAAGGATACGTAGCATCCAGCGATGTAAGTGTTGATGCCGTAGCATGCATGTAAATAATATCCCCATAATCTAAAACTGATATAAAAGTAGCTTGCACAATTTGTCTTCTATTTGTAGAGGACAAACATGTCCTGTTTCTATAGAGGAAGCCAAGCTTGATTTTAAGCCGTTTACAAAGTTCATCAATATGCATTTTAAAAGACAGTTTATCATCCAACCATATCCCTAAGTAGTTATATGCAGAGACCTGATTAATTTGAGAACCATCAAAGCTCGTAAATGCAAGTGTATTTTCAACTTTTTGAAACTATTAAAAATCATAAAACGTGTTTTCTTTGCATATTTTACATGTCAACAATCTTAGCCAACCTTGTCTGTTTTGCCCCATAGTTGCGCACGTGTCGGTTTTGTTGCTCACCAACCAACTCTCCTATAAACCAAAATAACATGGGTGACCGAAGCAAAACATGTTAATGCATTGGCCGGGAATCGAACCCGGGCCTCCCGCGTGGCAGGCGAGAATTCTACCACTGAACCACCAATGCTTACTTTTGTGTAAAAATCTAGTTGTATAAATAGTTGTATAGAACAGTCATTTGTGCATGGCAGTAGTTCTTTTTGGTAAGAATACATGAGATACGGTACTCATCATTTCCATCTCAATTGGACAACTGGAGAAAGATTAGAAATCAATAAAAACATCAATAGTATGACCACCGGGTGGCGCTCTAGCTCGGAGAAATAGCCTAAACCTGGGAGGCCAAAATAACTTCTCCACAAAACTGTTGCCACCACATCCATGACATGGAGATTGCGCTACAGAGATGCAGCTTTCCAATCATGCAATTTCGAAAAAAATGTGTCTCCATAAAATGCTCAATCAAAACAACAGATAGATACAAAATGACTGGGCTAATCGCAAGTGTATCCAATGGTTTAAATAAAACAACCTAATTATCGTTTTTGCATGTGATGGCTCTGTACGAGCCTTCAGAAAGTATTCACACCCAATTGACTACATTCTGTTGTGTTACAGCCATGGGGTGAAAGTAAGCTCATACTGTCCAATATTGTGTCCCCGAAATAAATAGTGGGTGTATGCCGTACTGGTAAAACATGAGTTTATCACAATAATTAAAACTAAAATGTCAAGAAAGCTGTTGGCTATTTCACAAATTGTTATCATCACAGCATGTCAGGCATGAAAAATGAACAAATGCGATGTGGTTAAGACGAACACACTGACATTCTGCCAAGGCTGAGATGAGTGGCCAACAGAGATAAGCAGACAACAGTGGACGCATAAATACTAGCCTAATGACAATCGCAAAATGTCATTACACTTTTTGGTGTTTTGTGTAACAGATGTCTCTTTTAGAGGTCAACCGATTAATTAGAGCCAATTTCAAGTTTTCATAACAATCGGTAATCTGCATTTTTGGACACCGATTACATTGCATTCCACGAGGAAACTGCGTGGCAGGCGGACCACCTGTTACACGAGTGCAGCAAGAAGCCAAGGTAAGTTGCTAGCTAGCATGAAATGTATCTTGTAAAAAAACAATCAATCTTCACATAATCACTAGATAACTACACATGGTTGATGATATTACTAGGTTAACTAGCTTGTCCTGCTTTGCATAAATCAATGCAGTGCCTGTTAATATATCATCGAATCACAGCCTACTTCGCCAAACGGGGGATGATTCGTTGCACGAATGTACCTAACCATAAATATCAATGCCTTTCTTAAAATCAATACACAGAAGTATATATTTTAAACCTGCATATTTAGCAGGCAATATTAACTTGGGAAATTGTGTCACTTCTCTTGTGTTCATTGCACGCAGAGTCAGGGTATATGCAACAGTTTGGGCCACCTGGCTCGTTGCGAACTCATTTGTCCGAATTTGACATAATAATGACATAACATTGAAGGTTGTGCAATGTAACAACAATATTTAGACTTAGGGTTGCCGCCCATTCGATTAAATACGGAACGTTTCCGTTTTAACGGAAATAATAAACGTTTTGTTTTCGAAATGATAGCTTCCGGATTTAGCCATATTAATGACCAACGGCTCGTATCTCTGTGTTTATTATATTATAATTAAGTCTATGATTTGAAAGAGCGGTCTGACTGAGCAGTGGTAGGCAGCAGCAGGCTCGTAAGCATTCATTCAAACTTTACTACATTTGCCCCACAGCGCTGTTTATGATTTCAAGCCTATCAACTCCTGAGATTAGGCTGGCAATACTAAAGTGCCTATTAGAACATCCAATAGTCAAAGGTTTATGAAATGCAAATGGTATAGAAATAAATAGTTGATGCACCATAATTCCTATAATAACTACAGCCTATAACTTCTTAACTGGGAATATTGAAGAACTCGGAATATTGAACCACCAGCTTTCATATGTTCTCATGTTCTGAGCAAGGAACTTAAACGTTAGCTTTTTTACATGGCACATATTGCACTTTTACTTTCTTCTCCAACACTGTGTTTTTGGCCGAGCCAGTCTCCAGACCTGAACCCAATAGAAAATCTTTGGAGGGAGCTGAAAGTCCATATTGCCCAGCGACAGCCCTGAAACCTGAGGGATCTGGAGGTCTGTATGGAGGAGTGGGCCAAAATCCCTGCTGCAGCCTCCTCCCTAAGTTTGTTCTATTCACTGCTTTAGTACACTCTGCCAACCCGGATGTTCTAGCTGTGTCTGAACATCCGGACCATTGAACCACCAAAAATTCAGAAATGTTAATTCCAAACTACAACATTTTCAGACAAGATAGAACTGCCAAAGGGGGCGGTGTTGCAATCTACTGCAAAGATAGCCTGCAGAGTTCTGTCCTACTATCCAGGTCTGTACCCAAACAATTTGAATTTCTACTTTTAAAAATCCACCTCTCTAAAAACAAGTCTCTCACCGTTGCCGCCTGCTATAGACCACCCTCTGCCCCTAGCTGTGCTCTGGACACCATATGTGAACTGATTGCCCCCCATCTATCTTCAGAGCTCGTGCTGCTAGGCGACCTAAACTGGAACATGCTTAACACCCCAGCCATCCTACTAATCGAAACTTGATGCCCTCAATCTCACACAAATTATCAATGAACCTACCAGGTACCTCCCCAAAGCCTTAAACACGGGCACCCTCATAGATAACAATTGGAGACAAAATATAGTTTACATGTCAATAATCTTAGCCAACCTTGTCTGTTTCGCCCCATAGTTGCGCACGTGTCGTACCTACAAATAACATTGGTAACCGAAGCAAAACATGTTGATGCATTGGCCGGGAATCGAACCCGGGCCTCCCGCGTGGCAGGCGAGAATTCTACCACTGAACCACCAATGCCTACCCCTACACAAAAATCTAGGTCACTAAATAGGCATATAAAACAGTCATTTAACCAAATTATCGTTTTTGAATGTGATGGGTTGTAATTATACACGGAGGTACAGAGCCGTCAGAAAGCCTTCACACCCAATTGACTACATTCTGTTGTGTTACAGCCCTGGGGTGAAAGTAGGCTCATATGGTCCAGTAAATAGTGGGGGTATGCCATACTGGTAAAACATGAGCCAATCACAATAATTAAAACTAAAATGTCAATAAAACTGTAGGCTATTACACCACTTATTATCATCACCGCATGTCAGGCATGAAAAATGAGCAAATCATCACCGCATGTCAGGCATAAAAAATGAGTGAATGGACTTGAAAAAAATCGAAATATCAAGTGTTAATTTTTTTATATGCAGTAAAAAAGATAACAAAAAATCTATGAAAATCAAGCAATTTCATTTGTCCATTCAAAAAATAAGCTGTTTTCATGTTGCTGATTCCGGGTGGTATAAGTGACCTGGAGGGCAGGTAGTTTACCCCCGGTGAAGCGTTGTGCAGACCTCACTACCCCCTGGAGAGCCTTACAGTTGTGGGTGGAGCAGTTGCCGTAACAGGCGGTGATACAGCCTGACAGGATGCTCCCGATTGTGCATCTGTAAAAGTTTGTGAGTGTTTTAGGTGACAAGCCAAATTTCTTCAGCCTCCTGAGGTTGAAGAGGCGCTGCTGCGCCTTCTTCACCACGCTGTCTGTGTGGGTGTTGGGTGTTGAGGATCAGCGGATTGGAGATGTTGTTACCTACCCATCACCACCTGGGGGCGGCCTGTCAGGAAGTCCAGGACTCAGTTGCACAGGGTGGAGTCGAGACCCAAGGTAGACCTATAGGGGCGGTAAGCAAATTGCAGTGGGTCTAGGGCAGGGGTGTCAAAGTCAAATGGACGGAGGGCCAAATAAAAAATTTAGCTACAAGCCGAGGGCCGGACTGTTCGAATGTTCATTGAAAATTTTTTAAATGACGCATATAGTCTAGTGAACCTAATTGAACCTACTGAAAACCTAACAAATATATTCCAATATGATCAGATAAATAAAGCAATATTTTCTTATGGCTCTGTCAGTAATCTTTAATTTTCAACAGACACAAAAGACAAATTTCCTTTATATAAAAATCCCCATAACATGAACATTAAATGAAAGAAACCGGTATTCAAGGCACCATCAGTAGCCTATATTTTCTATTTTAGCAAAAGTGGGCTAAATTTACTTCAAAGAAAAAAACAATAATAGCAATTTTCTATCATCCACTCAACTGAAATATTTTTAAAATATAATTGGATTGAAATACAATAAAATAAAGTGCAAAAATCTATTAATCAAAAACAACACTTTGTTTAAGGAGAAGTAACATGCAGTGAAAACAAATATTAAACTTTAACTTTTAAACTTGAACTGAGTAAAAACTCTAAATATGTGATTGCACAGTAATGTTCACTTGTTTGAGGTTGAGGGTGATACTTGGTGGTGTCCCATCTTTTCCACAAGTTCATCAATGTTCGGGGTAAGGCTCTGAGCTGAGGAAATCCTCAGAATTGAGTGGAGGTGTTCAGCAGTAAGTCGACTTCTGTGTGATGTTTTGTTCAAGTTCATCAAAGAAAACAGTTGTTCACACAGGTATGTGCTGCCAAACATAGACAACGTTTGAGCAGCCTGGATGCGCAGCTGGGGCATTGTGTCGGGGAGGAAACGGGCGAACTCCGCAGCACCCACTGCCGCATATTTTGCCCTCAGTGCATCATTGCATTGGAGGTCAATCAACTCCATTTGGAGGTTTGGTGGTGAGCTTTCCACGTCAACAGCAAATGGGTTACCGAGCAGTTCCAACCTGCTTTTTTGTGCTTCAAAGTCAGCAAATCGGTGTCGAAAGTCAGCGGCAAGCATACCTATTTTATCAGCCAACTGTGCGCTCGGGAACGCACTGGTAGAGAGCTTCTCTTTCATGGTCTGGCAGCTGGGAAAGTGGCTCAAATTTTCTTTCCGCATCTGCGTCTCCCACAGAGTCAGTTTGGTTTTAAATGCCTTCACTGTACTGTACATATCAGAGATGACACGATCCCGACCCTGCAGCTGCAAGTTCATTGCATTCAGATGACTCGTAATGTCACACAGAAAAGCCATTTCACACAGAAACATTTCGTCTCGGAGTTGTGTTGTGTCTTTCCCTTTGCTGTCCAAGAACAGACAAATCTCCTCATGAAGCTCGAAACATCTTTGAAGCACCTTTCCCTGGCTTAGCCATCGCACCTCTGTGTGATAAGGCAAATCACCATGCTCCGTTTCTAACTCCGTCAGAAATGCCTTGAACTGGCGGTGATTCAAATCTTTGGCTCTGATAAAGTTAACTGTGCGCGTGATGATGCTCATTACATGCTCCATTTTCAAGGCTTTACCGCACAACGCTTCCTGGTGTATGATACAATGATAAGCTGTCAGCTCACCTGTCGCGTTTTCCTCTTGCATCTTTTCCCGTATCTTCTCCACCAGTCCGCTCCTGTGTCCACACATCGCAGGTGCTCCGTCGGTTGTCAAACCCACGTGTTTTTCCCAAGGCAGCTCCATCTCATTTACACATCTTGACACCTCTTCATACAAATCATGCCCCGTAGTTGTGCCATGCATAGGACGTAAAGCCAAAAACTCCTCTGTCACGCTTAGGCTGGAGTCCACTCCGCGGATGAAAATTGACAACTGGGCAATGTCAGAAATGTCGGTGCTCTCATCCACAGCCAAGGAATATGCAATGAAATCTTTTCCCTTTTTCACAAGCTGCTCTTTTAGATTGATGGACAACTGGTCTACTCTCTCGGCAATGGTGTTTCTGCTCAGACTCACATTTAAAAAGAGTTGCCTTTTTCTGGGCAAACTTCGTCACAAACTTTAATCATGCAGTTTTTGATGAAATCCCCCTCCGTAAATGGCCGGGCTGATTTAGCGATCTCTTCTGCCAAAATAAAACTGGCCTTGACAGCAGCCTGGCCTTGTGATTTGGCTTTTTTGAACAGAGCCTGTCGAGATTTGAGGCCTCGTTTTAAGTCCTCTGCCTTTTGTAGCCTTTGTTCCATGTCCATATTCTTGTTTTTGTCCGCGTGTTTCGTTTCATAATGTCGTCTCAGATTATACTCTTTCAGTACCGCCACACTTTCTCCACACAGAAGACACACAGGTTTTCCAGCTACCTCCGTGAACAAATACTCCGACTCCCACCTTGTTTGAAACCCCCGGTTCTCAGTGTCCACCTTCCGTTTTGCCATTTTTGATGGGTATCTGAAAGTTAATTTTACTGTGATGCTGACAACTGCTGTGCCAATAAATATTGAAATGAAGCAGCCTACTGCTCGGTGCGTCACCGTTGCATTGTGGGAAATGTAGTATTGGTGCGTGTAAAAGATCTGCGGGCTGCCGGCTTGCTGCGGTCTGCGGGCTGGTTCTAATAATAAATCAAGATCATCCCAGGGGCCGTAAAAAACCTTCTCGCGGGCCGGATGTGGCCCACGGGCCTTGACTCTGACATATGTGGTCTAGGGTGTCAGGTAGGGTGGAGGTAATATGGTCCTTGACTAGTTTCTCAAAGCACTTCATGATGACGGAAGTGAGTGCCACGGGGCGGTAGTCATTTAGCTCAGTTACCTTAGCTTTCTTTTGAACAGGAACAATGGTGGCCCTCTTGAAGCATGTGGGCAGCAGACTGGGATAAGGATTGATTGAATATGTCCGTAAACACACCAGCCAGCTGGTGACATCACAATGACAAAAGGTTTTCCTACCATTTTTTTTGCCTCCTTTAGAAATGTAATTGTATTTCCAAGCTACTATAATGGACTTTTGACTAAATCTTAATCAACACCAATTGATAAATGCATTGAGTATAAGGTTCAGTCAGTGTCCCAAACAATATTTATTTGTTCATTTTCAGACATTTGCCACAGATTAACACTAGAATGTACTTTTTGAAAAAGTGTTTCCGCCCGGTCTCGAACCGGGGACCTTTCGCGTGTTAGGCGAACGTGATAACCACTACACTACGGAAACTGAACACATTTAGCAGAAGTACTCAAAATAAACCAACTGCATATTAACTTAACCTATAGCATACAATAGCTTTTACTTCTACTTTTAAACGTCACCATTAAGACCAGGGTCTCTCGCAAGGGAGCCCTGCACGTTCAATTCATACACCAAATCAAATACAAACAAAAATAAAGCACAACAATCAAGAAAAACAGAAACATTCCTCAGCAAATAGTTTCCCAATCAAGATTTTAACATTGCAGAGCGTCAAATTGCACTGCATTTTGCAATTGGTTCCAGCAATAAGGTGCATTTAAACTAAAAGCGGAATAACCTAATTAAAAATCAACATTGAAAAAGCCTCAAACTATAAAAATTGATACTCCCCGTCGGGGAATTGAACCCCGGTCTCCCGCGTGACAGGCGGGGATACTGACCACTATACTAACGAGGACTATACATACAAAATTACAGTGGTGATTATATAACCGATCACCGCATTATCATTTTCGCATGTGGTGTGTTGTAAAGATGTACAGTGCCTTCAGAAAGTATTCACACTCCATTTTATTGTGTTACAACCAGCGGTGAAAGTAAGCTCATATGGTCCAGTACGGTGTCCAAAATAAATAGCGGGGGTATGCAGTACCAATAAAACATGAACCTATCACAATAATTATAGCTAAATGTCAAGAAAACTGCAGGCTATTACATCACTTTTTTATCATTACCGCATGTCAGGCATGAAAAACGAACGAATTGACTTGAAAATGGGTGGAACCTATGCTCCAAAATGCAATGTGGTTAGATGAAAATACTTCAATTATTTGCCAACACAGAGATACGCAGACAACAGTGGACGAAAACAATTCTGGCCTGATGACAATCGCAAAATGTCATTACACTTTTTGACGTTTTGGTAACAGATGTCTCTTTCCATTCACCACCCACAGGGAGTTGATTAGTCCCAGGGTGGGCACTATGGTGTTGAATGCTGAGCTGTAGTCAATGAAAAGCATTCTCACATAGGTGTTCCTTTTGTCCAGGTGAGAAAGGGCAGTGTGGAGTGAGATTGAGGTTGCGTCATCTGTGGATCTGTTGGGGCGGTATGCGAATTGGAGTGGGTCTAGGTTTTCCGCAATTATGGTGTTGATGTGAGCCATGACCAGCCTTTCAAAGCACTTCATGGCTACCGACATAAGTGCTTACGGGGCGGTAATAATTTAGGCAGGTTACCTTCGCTTTCTTGGGCACAGGGACTATGGTGGGTTGTTTGAAACATGTAGGTATTATAGACTGGGTCAGGGAGAGGTTGAAAATGTCAGTGAAGACACTTTCCAGTTGGTCTGCGCATGCCTTGAGTACACGTCCTGGTAATCCGTCTGGCCCCGCATTTTTTTTCATGTTGACCTGTTTAACCTCTCTAGGGTATGTGGGACGCTCCCACCTGGCCAACATCCAGTGAGATTGCAGAGCACCAAACTCATATACAGAAATAGTCATTATACAAATCAGAAAAGATAAAAGTATTTTACATAGGTTTAAAGATTAACTTGTTGTGAATCCAACCACGGTGTCAGATTTTTAAAATGCTTTACAGCGAAAGCATACCTTACAATTATTTGAGAACATAGCCCAGCAATAGCCCAGCAGACAAATCATTACAAACAGTAACCAGCCAAGTAGAAGAGTTACACAAGTCAGAAATAGAGATCAAATTAATCACTTACCTTTGATGATCTTCATATGGTTGCACTCAGAAGACATTCATTTATTCAATAAATGTTCCTTTTGTTAGATAAAGTCTCTCTTTATATCCGAAAACCTCCGTTTTGTTCGCGCGTTTTCTTCAGTAATCCACAGGCTCAAACGCATTCACAACAGGCAGACAAAAAATTCAAATTGTATCCGTAAAGTTCATAGAAACATGTCAAACGATTTATATATTCAGTCATCTGGTTGTTTTAGCCTAAATAATCGATAATATTTCAACCGGACAATAACGTTGTCAATAAATAGAAAAGGTAAACAAGAAAGACAATCTCTCGGTCACGCACATGAAAAAAAAAGAAGCTCTGTGACACTGCTCATTGTGCAAATGTATTTGTTTCAATAAACATTGGAGACAAAATATAGTTTACATAGTTTACATGTCAACAACCTAAGCTAAACTTGTCTGTTGTGCCCCACAGTTACGCACGTGTCGGTTTTGTTGGTCAACAATCAACCTTCTACCAAAATAACATGGGTGACCAAAGCAAAACATTGTAATGCATTGGCCGGGAATCGAACCCGGGCCTCCCGCGTGGCAGGCGAGAATTCTACCACTGAACCACCAATGCTTGGTAACAGATGAATTTCACTTTTATTTAATCAAGTAGGCAGGTTTAGAACAAGTTGAGAACAAGCTCTTGTTTACAATTGCAACCTGGCCAAGGTAAAGCAAAGCAATTTGACACACACAACAACACAGAGTTACACATGGAGTAAAACAAACAAAAACAAGTCAATAATACAGTAGAAAAATAAGTCTATATACAATGTGAGCAAGTGAGGTGAGATAAGGGAGGTAAAGGTAAAAAAGGCCATGGTGGAGAAGTAAATACAATATAGCAAGTAAAACACTGGAATGGTTGATTTGCAGTGGAAGAATGTGCAAAGTAGAGATAAAATAACAGGGTGCAAAGGAGCTAAAATAAATACAGTAGGGAAATAGGTAGTTGTTTGGGCTAAATTATAGATGGGCTATGTACAGGTGCAGTAATCTGTGAGCTGCTCTGACAGCTGGTGCTTAAAGCTAGTGAGGGAGATAAGTGTTTCCAGTTTTAGAGATTTTTGTAGTTCATTCCAGTCATTGGCAGCAGAGAACTGGAAGGAGAGGCAGCCAAAGGAAGAATTGGTTTTGGGGGTGACCAGAGAGATATACCTGCTGGAGCGCGTGCTACAGGTGGGTGCTGCTATGGTGACCAGTGAGCTGAGATAAGGGGGGACTTTACCTAGCAGGGTCTTGTAGATGACTTGGAGCCAGTGGGTTTGGCGACGAGTATGAAGCAAGGGCCATGAAAATATATCAGCTTAAACAAAATATAGATTTTTGGAAAACTCTGCTTATCTCCTTGGTTGGTCATATAAACGCTATTAAAATGGTTGTCCTACCCAGGTTTCTTTACCACTTCAAATGTCTACCAAATTTCATACCACAAAGCTATTTTAAGAAACTGGATTCAATAGTAACTCCATTTTTATTGGATAACAAGGCAGCCAGAATTTCAAAGAAGCATTTAGGCTTTGGCCTTCCTCACTTTAAACTGTATTATTGGGCTGCTAATCTGAACATTGTGTCTTTCTGGAGGGAAAGTTTACCTGCGACGAAACAGAAGGATATGCCTGCATGGCTTTTGATTGAGCAGGCCTCCTGTCAACGTTCCTCACTCTCTGCACTTGTTAATAGCCCATCATATGTGAAAAAATCCACTTATGACTCTAACCCAGTCATTTGTCATATGCTTAGGATCTGGAAACAGATTAGGTATTTTCTTAACATACCCACTGTATACATTGACAGCCCGATTTGCCTGAATCATGCTTTCCACCCCGCATTGGATGATGTGGTGTTTTCACATTGGAGGGAGAAGAGGCTCACAACAATTGGTCATCTATACATAGATGGTCATTTAGCTTAATTTCAACAATTACAGGGAAAGTTCAACATGCCAACAACACATTTTTTCAGATACCTCCAAATCAGGAATTTCGTTAGGACACATATCCCACAGTATGGCATGAAGCCAAATAGTCCTACATTAGATAGCTTGATCCTTGTCAAACCCCATTCAAACGGGTCGGTTTCTAGACTGTATGATGTGCTACAGGCCCACATAGAGGTATCCACAGACACAATTAAAAGGGCTTGGGAACAAGAACTTGGGTCAGAAATCTCAGATGAGGACTGGGTAGAAGCTCTCAGGAATATAAACCACAGTTCAGTGAATGCCAGACACAATCTTGTACAGTTTAAGGTGATACACAGGTTACATTACTCAAAAGTAAAACTGCATAAAATATTCCCGGACACCTCGCCACTGTGTGAGAGGTGCAAGCAGGATGAGGGGACGTTGACCCACTTATTCTGGGCATGTCATAAATTACATGTTTTCTGGGCTCTCATTTTTGATTACTTATCTAGAGCCTTTCATAGAGTTCTAGCCCCAGACCCATTGACCGCTCTGTTTGGTACAGTTGATGGGAATAACCACGAAGGGAAAGCTGTCTCTCTTTGTACTCTATTAGCCTGCGACAAAAAAGGCTCATACAAAAAAGGCTCATATTGCAATTTTGGAAACTGGAGACTGTACCTACCTTTGAAATGTGGTTACGGGATTTAGGGAATGTAATACATATGGAAAAGATTCAATACAATACCTCCAATAGAAGTCCAATGTTTTACAAAATATGGCAGCCGATACTGGATAAATGGTCTAGTCCCGCTTCATAACTGGGTTGACGATCTGCTGCTACTCTGTGCTGTACTCCACTCAATATTTATTTTTGGCTTAACTACACTGCTTGTAATGACTATATGCTGTCTTCTTATACATGTACCAGGATTTTGTTTTATTTTGTGTATGTGTGAGTTAAGTTTTGTTTTGTCCTCTAAATTGTCCATCCCATACAACAGTACAATGAATGTCATTGTTAGTATTGCTGTCTTTTGTATTCGATGTTTTATTGTAAAATAATAAACATATTATGAAGCAAGGGCCAGCCAACGAGAGCGTACAGGTCACAGTGGTGGGTAGTATATGGGGCTTCGGTGACAAAACGGATGGCACTGTGATAGACCGCATCCAATTTATTGAGTAGGGTATTGGAGGCCATTTTGTAAATGACATCGCCAAAATCGAGGATTGGTAGGATGGTCAGTTTTATAAGGGTATGTTTGACAGCATGAGTGACGGATGCTTTGTTGCGAAATAGGAAGCCAATTCTAGATTTAACTTTGGATTGGAGATGTTTGATGCGAGTCTGGAAGGAGAGTTTACAGTCTACAGCAGCGATCGGTTGAAGAGCATGCATTCAGTTTTACTTGTATTTAAGAGCAATTGGAGGCCACGGAAGGAGAGTTGTATGGCATTGAAGCTTGCCTGGAGGGTTGTTAACACAGTGTCCAAAGAGCCAGAAGTATACAGAATGGTGTCGTCTGCGTTCAGGTGGATCAGAGACTCACCAGCAGCAAGAGCGACATCATTGATGAATACAGAGAAGCGAGTCGGTCCAAGAATTGAACCCTGTGGCACCCCCATAATGTAATCTAACATGTATTGACTCAGGGGTGTGAATTACAGGTGTGAACGTTTAATTTAAAAATATAAATATTTTACCAAATTAAAATCAAATCAAATGTATTTATATAGCCCTTTGTACATCAGTTGATATCTCAAAGTGCTGTACAGAAACCCAGCCTAAAACCCCAAACAGCAGGCAATGCAGGTGTAGAAGCATGGTGGCTAGGTAACCCAAGGGGGGCGCCAACCCAGACAGGAAGATCACGTCAGTGACTCAACCCACTCAAGTGACGCAACCCTCCTAGGGAAGGCATGAAAGAGCACCAGTAAGCCAGTGATTCAGCCCCTGTAATAGGGTTAGAGGCAGAGAATCCCAGTAGAGAGAGGGGAACCGGACAGGCAGAGACAGCAAGGGCGGTTCGTTGCTCCAGAGCCTTTCCGTTCACCATCACACTCCTGGGCCAGACTACACTCAATCATACGACCCACTGAAGAGATGAATCTTCAGTAAAGTCTTAAAGGTTGAGACCGAATCTGCGTCTCTCACATGGGTAGGCAGACCATTACATAAAAATGGAGCTCTGTAGGAGAAAGCACTGCCTCCAGCTGTTTGCTTAGAAATTCTAGGGACAATTAGGAGGCCTGTGTCTTGTGACCGTAGAGTACATTTAGGTATGTACGCCAGGACCAAATCAGAAAGATAGGTAGGAGCAAGCCCATGTAATGCTTTGTCGGTTAGCAGTAAAACCTTGAAATCAGCCCTTGCCTTGACAGGAAGCCAGTGTAGGGAGGCTAACACTGGAGTAATATGATACATTTTTTTGGTTCTAGTCAGGATTCTAGCAGCCGTATTTAGCACTAACTGAAGTTTATTTAGTGCTTTATCCGGGTAGCTTGAAAGTAGAACATTGCAGTAGTCTAACCTAGAAGTGACAAAAGCATGGATTAATTTTTCAGTAATCATTTTTGGACAGAAAGTTTCTGATTTTTGCAATGTTACGTAGATGGAACATTTAACATTTAAGTCATTTAGCAGACGCTCTTATCCAGAGCGACTTACAAATTGGTGCATTCACCTTATGACATCCAGTAGAACAGTCACTTTACAATAGTGCATCTAAATCTTAAAGGGGGGGGTGAGAAGGATTACTTATCCTATCCTAGGTATTCCTTAAAGAGGTGGGGTTTCAGGTGTCTCCGGAAGGTGGTGATTGACTCCGCTGTCCTGGCGTCGTGAGGGAGTTTGTCTGTCCTTGAAACAGTCTTGATATGTTCGTCAAAAGAGAGATCAGAGTCCAGAGTAACGCCGAGGTCCTTCACAGTTTTATTTGAGACGACTACACAACCATCAAGATTAATTGTCAGATTCAACAGAAGATCTCTTTGTTTCTTGGGACCTAGCACAAGCATCTCTGTTTTGTCTGAGAATGTTTGCAGAACATCCACTTCCTTATGTCTGAAACACAGGCTTGTAGCTAGGGCATTTTGGGGCTTCACCATGTTTCATTGAAATGTACAGCTGTGTGTCATCCGCATAGCAGTGAAAGTTAACATTATGTTTTCGAATGACATCCCCCAGAGGTCAAATATATAGTGAAAACAATAGTGGTCCTAAAACGGAACCTTGAAGAACACTGAAATTTACAGTTGATTTGTCAAATGACAAACCATTCACAAAAAAAGTGAAAAGTGAATCACAGTGCAGTTATCACAAAACTACCACTATCAGACCCTGATCATCAACTTAAACTGACTTGTTTTAATGAAATATATACCTAATGCAACAATGCTGTAAAGTAGGAGATCTGCATCTTTCAAATGAATTTGCCACAGATATAAAGCGATGCGCACATCATCGTCGTTAACAGTTGGAAAAATGGCAGATAGTGAGAAAGGGAAGTGACAGCAGCGAATTTGTGTATGGCAATAGGCTACTTACTTTGAGAAGTTAAATGAGGTGATGAAATGCAAACTTTACATGGTATGGTGGAATTGAGCTTCAATGGCAGTACAGGAGCACCCCTTGAAATGATTGAGAATGGCTGCAAATCAACTGCAATGGTAAATTATGTTGGTTACAGTACCCTAATGGCATATCTAGATTTTAATTAATTAAATAAGCAAGTCAGTTAAGAACAAATTCTTATTTACATTGATCGCCAAGCCCGGCCAAACCCTAACCCGACGACACTGGGCCAATTGTGCACCGTCCAATCACGGCCGGCTGTGATACAACCTGGAATTGAACCAAGGTCGTAGTGACACCTCTAGCACTGAGATGCAGTGCCTTTGACCCCTGCGCCAATCTAGAATCGGACTTGCTGGATGTCTATAAACACACTTTCATACATAGGCAAAGCCCCATACGTAGGTTATCCACTAGTTACCACAGCCAAGTCAAAATGGTCTATATTGGTACATCGAACTGCATTTCCCCCTAGCGGTCATATGCAGAACCACATCTGAATTGTGAAAATTGCAGTTAAATTTTTAAGAGAAAATCCTCGTGTGAATAGTTATGTAAATGAGATCTGTATTTCATTTGCAATAATTTAGCTAAGATGTCTAAAAACATGTTTTCACTGTCATTATTGTAGGGTGTAAATTGTTGAGAGAGAAAAATCAATTTAATCAATTTTGAATTCAGGCTGTAACAACAAAACTTGGATTAAGTCAAGGGGTTTAAATACTTTCTGAACATATATGGCCATTATACCACAGTTAAGGGTTGTGTCCAGGCATTCCGCATCGCATCGTGCCAAAGAGCAGCCCTTAGCCGTGCTATATTGGCTATATACCACACTTCCTCAGGCCTTATTGCTTAAAGAACATAGGTGACCGAAGCAAAACATGTTAATGCATTGGCCGGGAATCGAACCCGGGCCTCCCGCGTGGCAGGCGAGAATTCTACCACTGAACCACCAATGCTTACTAATACATGACAATCTAGGTTTAGCTAAAACTACATGCAGGAATGGATGCAAACGGCCCAAAAATGCGACGGCTTTTTTTTGCACTGCTCAGGGGAAATGCAGGTTTTAACTAATTAAACAACAAAGAATATGATCTACAGTCTCTGTGTGTAAAATAAAATGGTTAATGTGAACCTAACTCACAGCAAAAAAATGTAAAGGAAGCAATCCAATGTTATTTGTAACCTAGACTTCACTGCAAATGACACAAGTCTTAAGAAGAAAAAAAAACAATAAACTAATATTGCAGTTAGCCATGACAACCTTTATAATAGAACACTTGTGACCACACACATCTAAATATTGTACTTAAGAAAAAAAAATCTTAAGTTGAAATACAATGAAACAAACAGGCATTCTATTTTTGCTCTATTATAGTGGCCACTATAGTAGACATCGATCAAGTGCACAAGGCTACATGTGTGCAAAAATAATGTTCACTGAGTAAAAACTGTAATAATCCCCCCTCACTCACACACAAGTGTTACTATCAAGTTCAACACAACTAAAGCAAAATCTTTGGGCAACACTGCACATTATTACATTATTACATTTTCATTGCCTGTGGATATCGGTTCTACAATGTGCCAACAGAGCATGATAGATACCCTTTTTTGGCATAATTAATCTTTTACCCAGAGAGTACACCTGGCATACCCCTTTTATCCATTGTATTGAAAAAGTGAGAAAGAGAGAAAGCGTGTAGTGTTCTATTCACCTCTAACAGTGGCATCCAGCTTAAGCAAGGTGTAACCGAAGTGAAATGGCTAGCTAGTTAGCGCACGCTAATAGCATTTCAAACGTCACTCTCTCTGAGCCTGTGGTTGTTTCCCTTGCTCTGCATGGGTAACGTTGCTTCGAGGGTTGTTGTTGTCGTTGTGTTCCTGGTTTGAGCCCAGGGAGGAGCGAGGAGAGGGATGGAAGCTATACTGTTACACTGGCAATACTAAAGTGCCTATAAGAACATCCAATAGTCAAAGGTTAATGAAATACAAATGGTATAGAGGGAAATAGTCCTATAATTCCAATAATAACTACAACCTAAAACATATTACCTGGGAATATTGAAGACTCATGTTAAAAGGAACCACCAGTTTTCATATGTTCTCATGTTCTGAGCAGGGAACTTAAACGTTAGCTTTCTTACATAGCACATATTGCACTTTTACTTTCTTCTCCAACACTTTGTTTTTGCATTATTTAAACTAAATTGAACATGTTTCATTATTTATTTGAGGTTAAATTGAATTTATTGATGTATTATATTAAGTTGTACTGCAGCGCCAGCTGTGCAATCAGAGACTGGGTTCGCGCCCAGGCCAGGCTCTGTCTAACCCTGTGATAGGGATGTCCTTGTCTCAACGCGCACCAGCGACTCCTGTGGCGGGCCGGGCGCAGTGCGCGCTAACCAAGGTTGCCAGGTGCACGGTGTTTCCTCCGGATTGGATGCGTGCTGTGTTAAGAAGCAGTGCGGCTTGGTTGGGTTGTGTCACGCATGACTTTCAAGAGCCCGTACGGGAGTTGTAGCGATGAGACAAGATAGTAGCTACTAAAAAAAACAATTGGATACCACGAAATTGGGGAGAAAAAGGGGTCAAAATTCAAAACAAAAAAAAGTGTTAATTCAGTATTGTTGAAATTGTCATTATTACAATGTTTTTTTTTTTAAATCGGCCGATTAATCGGTATCTACTTTTTTGGTCCTCCGATAATCGGTATAATCTGTCGACCTCTAGAAAGTACCTTTCTAAATCATGCAACATTTAAATATATAAAATGCTCAATCCAAACAAAACAACAGATAGATACTTGCGACTAGCCCCAGTAACTTCGCATCCATTCAGTGTCACTGTCAAAAGCGATTGTTGATTTTGATATTGGTGAAGCCAAGGTTTTCTTCACACTCCACACAATGACTGATGTTTTAGTCTTGATAAGATTTACACAATCTTTAGTCCAGTTTGCATTGGGAACGTTTGTGTAGCGTTTGTGTAGGCGGTCATTATTTGATATGCAAAATACATTTTAATCCTCGAATCAGCTCTGCACACGTTGGCCTTCTGTGCCCTAGGGCGAGATTGTGCGCCAGCTAGGTTTACATTCAGATTATAATTTATTATTTACTTTACTGTATAATAAATGTTCATCCTTTGATATCTAACTCGTTGACGAATCCAATATTGGGGTCCAATTTCTCAAAAAACTGTTGCCACCCCATCCATGACATGCACAGACTCGTTGCAGAGAACAGCCTTTGCATTGAGAAACTGTGTAGGAAACTGTGTAGGCATTATTAATGTTTATTTCTAGTTTTATTTTATATGCAAGACAGATTCTAATAATGGTATCAGGTCTGCACGTTTTGGCCTTCTATGCGCACATGAGCGTGTGCGCCTGGCCTTCTATGTACACGTGAGGCTGAAGCGACTGCTTTGCAGGCTCACATTTGGACTAATATAATGTATAGTTAAAATCAATTATTAATTAATTGATATCTAAATGACCTAATCCATTATCTGAGACCAAGCGTAAATCGTTATAAAACACACATAAGCATCATGAATCAATGTGCCTGTCTAGCTCAGGCCAAGCATGCATATGGCCTCAGAACATCAGGCAAATCCAGTCAATTATAGACGTTTTCAAAAACATAACTTTTCAAAATCTTACATGGACTTTGCTTGGAGTAAATGGTCATTCATGTATCAATTATAGATTTAATGTATTTCCAATTCACCATGGATGAAATGATGGCAATCCATATTTCTGGTGAAGGTGCATGTGCCTTTTTTTGATAATGCTCCAGAAAAGAGCACATGGCGCAGCAATCCATAATATAAAAAAAATTCTACTTAATTACAAAACATAATTTCCATGCATATACAGTATTTTAAATGAGTAATGTCCACTCACAGATCCTCGACGACGAACTGTTAGTAAGACAACTATGGCCAGTATCTGACTGTCTATGACATCATATGATCAATGCGTCTGATTGGATTATTGGATATTGCATTGGCAAGAAAAACAGTAGCGTATGGCTCATTTCCTTCTCAAATTGTAGATCTTTAACTGTATGGTCAGGACATTCTTATTATGAGTAAATATAAACTCAAAATAAAAAAATCCTCTCACTATCAGCTGCGTTAATTTTCAGCGAAATTAATGTGTAAATAGTTGTATGAACATAACAAGATTCAACAACTGAGACATAAACTGAACAAGTTCCACAGACATGTGACTAACAGAAATTGAATAATGTGTCCTTGAACAAAGGGGGGTCAAAATCAAAAGTAACATTCAGTATATGGTGTGGCCACCAGCTGCATTAAGTACTGCAGTGCATCTCTTCCTCATGGACTGCAACAGATTTGCTAGTTCTTGCTGTGAGATAATACCCCATTCTTCCACTAAGGCATCTGCACGTTCCCGGTCATTTCTGGGGGGAATGGCTCTAGCTCTCACCCTCCGATCCCAGACGTGCTCAATGGGATTGAGATCCGGGCTCTTCGCTGGCCATGGCAGAACACTGACATTACTGTCTTGCAGGAAATCACGCACAGAACGAGCAGTATGGCTGGTGGCATTGTCATGCTGGAGGGTCATGTCAGGATGAGCCTGCAGGAAGGGTACCACATGAGGGAGGAGGATGTCGCCCTGTAACACACAGCGATGAGATTGCCTGCAATGGCAACAAGCTCAGTCCGATGATGCTGTGACACACCGCCCCAGACTATGACGGACCCTCCACCTCCAAATTGATCCCGCTCCCGAGTACAGGCCTCGGTGTAACACTCATTCCTTCAACGATAAACGCGAATCCAACCATCACCCCTGAGGAGACAAAACCCGCACTTTTTGCCAGTCCTGTCTGTCCAGCGACGGTGGGTTTGTGCCCATAGGCGACGTTGTTGCTGGGGATGTCTGGTGAGGACCTGCCTTACAACAGGCCTACAAGCCCTCAGTCCAGACTTCTCACAGCCTATTGCGGACAGTCTGAGCACTGATGGAGGGATTGTGCGTTCCTGGTGTAACTAAGGAAGTTGTTGTTGTCATCCTGTACCTGTTCCACAGGTGTGATGT
This sequence comes from Oncorhynchus gorbuscha, assembly GCF_021184085.1. Classification (NCBI taxonomy): domain Eukaryota; kingdom Metazoa; phylum Chordata; class Actinopteri; order Salmoniformes; family Salmonidae; genus Oncorhynchus; species Oncorhynchus gorbuscha. The sequence goes on from NC_060187.1 coordinate 34,387,212, forward strand.
TCAGATGTACCGATCCTGTGCAGGTGTTGTTACACGTGGTCTGCCACTGCAGATCAGCTGTCAGTCCTGTCTCCCTGTAGTGCTGTCTTAGGCGTCTCACAGTACGGGCATTGCAATTTATTGCCCTGGCCACATCTTGCAGTCCTCATGCCTCCTTGCAGCATGCCTAAGGCACGTTCACGCAGATGAGCAGGGATCGTGGGCATCTTTCTTTTGGTGTTTTTCAGAGTCAGTAGAAAGGCCTCTTTAGTGTCCTAAGTTTTCATAACTCTGACCTTAATGGCCTACTGTCTGTAAGCTGTTAGTGTCTTAATGATTGTTCCACAAGTGCATGTTCATTAATTGTTTATGGTTTATTGAACAAGCATGGGAAACAATGTTAAAACCCTTTACAATGAAGATCTGTGAAGTGATTTGGATTTTTACAAATTATCTTTGAAAAGACAGGGTCCTGAAAAAAGGCACAACTTACTCTCTCAGTCCAGGTCCTGTACCTGTGCCAGGTTCTTGCTAGTAAAATGGGTCTGCCTGGACATACTCCCATCTACAGTAGCGGGAGTTACTCAGGTTTATCTACACCCACATTCATTTTGTAACATTTTCAATTCATGAAACAACCCTTGACTTTGAACAATCTGACTTATTATACATGCATACATAAGAGAAAAGACAAACAAAATCACGAGGACGTTTGTTTTTCTTGGCCTACTTTAACAAAATGTAATAGCTCCAAATCTTGCCTAAAAATAATGCTCTCTTGGAGTGTCATTCCTTCAGCCCACTCTTTGATGGTCTCCATTCAAGTTAGAGTCATAGTATACAGAAATAATCATTCTTAAATCAACAATAAGGACAAACAGCTGCATTTATTTGAATTTGCAGGCAATTGTCAGATTGTTAGTAATCCAAATAGAAAAAAATAAAACAGTAAATATACATGGCCTTTTCTAGCCTATAAAAAAGGTACCCGGCCTTATATCCACTGTTTTCCGTCTAGTTAGGTACACAATATACACATGAAAAAGCACATTTTCAAGCTACAGTCCTAAATACACAAAAAGTACAGAATTTGACATATACAATATAGCAAAACATTTTTATGAGAACAAAGAATGTTGGCCCAAGCAAGAATAAACCCTGTCATTCTTCCATTGAATTTGCCCATACGGGTGCACATCTACTACCAAGGGACTAATGACGCAGGAGGGAATGATGGTAGCACTGGCAAATGAGGCAACCCTATATCGTCATCCATATCACCATATTCACTGTAATAATGGGAATGTTTTCAAATGTCTGTCCTATAACAAATGAGGCAAGGTTCCCTATATGGGTCTGCCTCATCCATATCACCATATTCATTCATTTTGTAATAATGGGAATGTTTTGAAATGTCTGTCCTATAACAAATGAGGCAACCCTATATCGTCATCCATATCACCATATTCACTGTAATAATGGGAATGTTTTCAAATGTCTGTCCTATAACAAATGAGGCAACTGTTTTCCCTATAGGTACACAATATCATCCATATCACCATATTCACTGTAATAATGGGAATGTTTTCAAATGTCTGTCCTATAACAAATGAGGCAACCCTATATCGTCATCCATATCACCATATTCACTGTAATAATGGGAATGTTTTGAAATGTCTGTCCTATAACAAATGAGGCAACCCTATATCGTCATCCATATCACCATATTCACTGTAATAATGGGAATGTTTTGAAATGTCTGTCCTATAACAAATGAGGCAACCCTATATCATCATCCATATCACCATATTCACTGTAATAATGGGAATGTTTTGAAATGTCTGTCCTATAACAAATGAGGCAACCCTATATCGTCATCCATATCACCATATTCACTGTAATAATGGGAATGTTTTGAAATGTCTGTCCTATAACAAATGAGGCAACCCTATATCGTCATCCATATCACCATATTCACTGTAATAATGGGAATGTTTTGAAATGTCTGTCCTATAACAAATGAGGCAACCCTATATCGTCATCCATATCACCATATTCACTGTAATAATGGGAATGTTTTGAAATGTCTGTCCTATAACAAATGAGGCAACCCTATATCGTCATCCATATCACCATATTCACTGTAATAATGGGAATGTTTTGAAATGTCTGTCCTATAACAAATGAGGCAACCCTATATCGTCATCCATATCACCATATTCACTGTAATAATGGGAATGTTTTGAAATGTCTGTCCTATAACAAATGAGGCAACCCTATATCGTCATCCATATCACCATATTCACTGTAATAATGGGAATGTTTTGAAATGTCTGTCCTATAACAAATGAGAAAAGACCAAAGATTAAATGTGGCACCAGGTGGGAATAACAGTTTCATTAAGTGAGAGGCCCTTAACGTGATCACAGTGGGGACACAAATTAAATTCAAGTATCAAAATGCCTAAGAGGACACTAACAAGCTGGATTGGGAAAAATTACAAAGAAAAAACAATTATGGAAAAATAATTTGACACAATCAACAATACATTAGGCAATGTTTGCATTTGTTTAAGGCAGTAATATTTCTTCCAAAAAGTAAGAACCAGATATCTTAATTCCATGTTAAATAAAAATTTAGCCCCCAATTTTTTTCTTCTTGTACAAAATAACTAAGCCTGGATCTGAAGATAAGCACTTTCATTTGACTTGTCTTCAAACGTTTGAGTGAGAATCAAAGAGTTCATATGGTCAGCGATGGGTTGTGCTCTGGATGTTTTTGGTCTTCTTCACAGTGAGGTTTGTTAGGGCTTATCAGGCTGGAGCATATACAGTTGGGTTGTCACTCAGTCTATTGTCTGGCACAAAACCTCAAATCTGGCACAGCATGGGAAGGCATGGTTGTTTGTTCGGTTAATGGTTGCCTTTCATGGCCTCCTTAGCAGCCAATATGAGAGGTGTAAGACTGGAGAGGGGTTTTGCCAGCTTCAGGAAGGGATGCTAGACAAACAGGAAAGAGGGAGGAAAAAGAGAGTACGGTTAACATTGGAGCTCATCTCTATTGTAGTACATGCAGATGGTGTAATAATGGAGGCATATACAGCCACATCCAACCATTCAAGTTGACACAACAGTAGAAGATCAAATCACATGGGAAGCCATAAATAAAATGGGGCATCACCTGCAGCAGCTCTTTTCCCCCGCCTCTCTTCTCCACATCCATTTCTAGGCAGTGATTAAGGAAGTCTCTGAAGATGGGGGACAGCTTTTCTGGGTTCTGCAGCTCTGGAGTGCCATTGGTAGCAATCAGGTACAGTGCCTTGGGGAGGAGAGGAGAGAGTGCAGAGGGGAAGACTAGAACTGTGAGATACCTTACAAATGTGCTGGAAAAGTCTGCCTGTTACATCCATGTCAGTCTTATATCACTATGGAACTAGCTTTTGATGCACTATGATACAGTAAAACAAAGACATTTCATTTTAGAAGGGTGCTACTCTACGGTTCACTTACTCTTAGCGGGTTCTCATTGAGGTATGGAGGCTCCCCCTCAACCATCTCAATGGCCATGATGCCCAGGGACCAGATATCAACCTTTGGCCCATAGGCCTTCCGGGTCACCACTTCAGGTGCCATCCAGTAAGGCGTGCCCACCATGGTGCTGCGCTTGCTCTGCTCTGGTGTGATCTGGGCGCAGAAACCAAAATCGGCTGCACAAAGAGAAGGGAGGTGGGACAACTCAGAGAGAGATGGAGACTGAATGTTAGCACTACAAACAGCAGCACTAGCATAATAGTCATTATTTAACTATCCTTTCCAAAATGTTACTTCCCTTTCATAGGATGTAGATTAATGGTTTGATGTGTCAGCTGTTTGTTCACCCTCCTGCAATTGCTAATAACCCATCCTCAACTGCCCGACTATATGTGATAAAGTGGAAATCTGAGGCCCGCACCCGACCCGCTATTATAGAAAATGTGCTGTAGGCTACAGTCAAAGAAGGATTTTTTGACAGAGGGTGCAGGTTATTTTTTGTGTGCCCGATTTAGATACGTTTCTGCTTATACTTTCCAACATTTTGGTAGGCTATTTGTAAATCAAGTGTCTATAATTATATACATGTGGCTTCTCTTTTGTCATTATATGGTGCCCTAGAAGACTAAATAAACTCTTACTCAACAGAAAATGTAATAGATCAATGGAATCAATCCTTCAATCTAGTTGACATCGGTAAAGTTCTCTCTATCATCTCTGCTTATTTTGCGGAGCAAAGACGTTTAGGGACCTGGGAGAAAATGCAGTAACAAATAAATAAATGGGAAAGATTTTCTGTGTAAAATTTCCAAATGACATCAGCTTAGATTTTATGTGGTTGAAATACAATCAGCGTTTTAATTCTAATTATTAATGACATTCTGGGGTACAAGGGTTTATTTAGTCTTCTAGGGCCACCTATAATGACAGAAGAGAAGCTTGACTACCAAAATGTTGGATATTATAAGCAGAAACATCTAAATCAGGCCAAACAAATCCTGCACCCCTTGTCAAAAAATCAATCTGCCGTCTCTGACTATAGGTAGCCTACAGCGCATTTTCTATATTAGCGGGTTAGGGTCGGGCCTTAGATTTTCACTTTATCACATATAGTCGAGCAGTTAAGGATGGGTTATTAGCAATTGTGGGCATGTGCTGGTGAACAAACAGCTGACTCACACACCACTACCACAGTCAATAAGGTAAATATCTACCCCCAACTATTAGTACTTTTACTTCCTCTACAACTCTACATAGACCATGACCAGCCTGGGGTTGTTTAGGGGGTAGAGGGAGACTCACTGAGCTTGACAGAGCCATCCATCCCCAGTAGCACGTTGTCACTCTTGATATCACGATGGATGACCTGGTTCGCATGAAGGAACTCCAGTGCTTGTAAACACTTCAGATGGGGAAACCAATGAGAGGGAGAGAGACACAGAGAGGGATGGTTATGAAGGAAAAAACAGTCAACAAACACACACAAGTTTCTCACCCAGCCAGTGTTAAAGGGTAAATATGTAAAGGTTAACCCTGTGTTCCGCATAAGAGCTGGTCACCTCTCTGCAGACAGCAGCTATCTGAGCCTCGTCCATGCAGGTCTCTGTCACCACATCAGTCAGCGAGCCACCAGCCAAGTACTCCATCACCACATAGAGCTCCTCTCCCACCAGGAAACTGACATAAACACACAGACACCAAAGCCAGAGAGGTCGTTAGGATATATTGTATTGTAAAAAAATGGTACACCCAATGTGTTCCAGGACCTCTAGAGTCTCACCATCACCAGGAGGTTAGGTTTGGTACATCGAACTGACACCGAAGTTAGTGATGTTAAGGTTAATTATATATTTGACCATTCTATTACCTGTCTACGAAGTTGACAATATTTGGGTTCTTTAACTCTTTCATCACCATAATTTCATTTATGATCAGCTCCTTCTTGGGCTGCTTCTGTAGGTTGATCTGTTTAATGGCCACCTGTGAAAAACACCCAGAAAGAAGGAAATGTTCAACATGAGCCTCTAAAATGGGTGAGTGATTAGTTATCCTGCTATTTCTAATCTGCTGCCAGGCTAACAGTTCTCAAACTCTTTCCCCATTCCTGACTCTCTTGTCGTCATTCCTCTACTCTTTCAATATTTCCTTCCTTTCACTTATTCTCCTCTATGCATCAATCCCCGGTCAGTCGACCAATGACAACCCTTAATTCCCCTTTACCTCTTGTCCTGTGGCGACATCAATGGCCGTGTACACTGTCCCCGAAGCCCTGTGTGTGGACAATGTTTACATATTTTTTTATAACTCGGACACACACACACACCTCTGTCACACACACTCTCCCCATGCACAAATAAGACCCCATACACACTACACTCAAATACACCCCAATTACCACCTTCAAATAAACGTACACTTACCCCTGTCCAATTTTTTCATATCTCGTGTACTTCTTTTTGGGATCTCCAATGCTGACTATAGTTCCTGAGGGCAAATATATGATTATACAGACCAGACCAATACTGATTTCCCCTGACAAACGGGTCTTAATAGCTACCTGTAACATTGCTTTTGTGAAATATATAGTTTGTTTACTCAGTTTGTCCATGATCTCCTCGTCTGACATCTTTCCCTTCTTCTTCTGTCTGTCTACAGCCTTGGAGGCCGAGTCTCCATCTGGGCATGTGGCTGGAGCTGGGATGGGGTCAATGACGGAGCGAGTGTACACCTGCAGGCCAACACACAAGGCACACATAATAAATAAGTCGAAAGAGAGCAAGAGCGAAAGAGAAGTGGAGGTTGTGAGCTCCATTCAAAATGACTCACACTCTTAGTGTATTCTGGACGTGGTGCCACAATGGGTGGGGGAGCTTCATCATCATCATCATCAATGTCCTTGATATTGGTCGATGAGGGTTCCATGACATTTTTGACCGGCTAATGCAAAATAGAAGATATAACAAACATTTCATACATAGCCCCACACATATGTCTTTCACATATTTTCTAGGCTGCCATGAGTGAGGTCAAGGAACAAGAAATTGCAGCACCATATTATTCAGGTAGCTAGTAAGTCATCACTAGAACAAATTTAGTACTTACAGACTGGGGTCCTGTGGGGAAACCATCTTTTTCTAAAAATGAAATGACATTTTTTTTTGTTGCAATCTTTAAAAAGTCTGTAACAAACAGAAAACAGTCAAGTCTAATCCATATGAAAGTTCACCAGAGGAGGAGAAACTGAGGTATTTCTGGCGGCCGTTGCCCGTAGAGTCATAGAATTTGAGCACGTCGAGAACAGCCTGTGGGTTCTTCTTCTGCTCGGACTTGGTGATGTTTGATGTCTGGAGAAGTCGTGCCCATTGCTCTGGCATGCCCTATCAGCGAGGAGGATACAAGGGGGGGGGGGGGGGGGGGGTCAATCAACTAAGAAAACTAGCAGTACTACATCCATCCAGGCTGAGATTTGAGTATACCTGGAGTAAGAGATGAAGAGTTGGAGGAAAGTGTGGCTACTCACAGTGAACTCCCCAGTGACAGCATCAAAGCCAACGTGGATGGTGTGTTCAAAGTCTGAAGGCGGAGAGATCTCTGGTCTTTCTTTGTCCCGGTCTTTCTTTCTACCACCTGAAAGTCAATCAATAAACCATCATTACATTCTCTGGTAATAAATGGGCTGAAACGTAATCAGATCCAACAATGGATAGACAAATTGAAAGACCAAAAAACTTCAACTGCCTCTGGATAGTCTGATGCACACAGATGGAAACTAATATAAGATGGATTGGTTCTGAACTAAGATGCACTGAATGAAATGTAGCCTCTACTGGAAATGCACCTTTACCACCAGAACCACTAAAGCAGAGTCATTTGGACTGCTCACGAATGTCTTCTTTATTTATTGCTGTGACATTTTTAAAGTCATGCCCCTCTCTGTCCTTGAGACTTTTCCTAAATACGTCTATTTAACACATTGTAGTTGTTAGAATCTTTCTTGACATTTTGATTAAGAGGAAGGGGGGTGTACTTTAGCACAGACCAATAGAGGAAGCCAACGGACAGGAATTCCCTTTTACGTGGAGACAGCTTCCACCCTACAGTGCATTCGAAAAGTATTCAGATCCCTTGACTTTGTCTACATTTTGCTGCGTTACAGCCTCATTCTAAAATTATTTTTTTTTAAAAAAAAAAAAAAATAAAAAAAATAAATAAATAAAATAATTAAATAAAAAATAAAAATCCTCATTAATCTACACACCATACCACATAATGACAAGGTGAAAACAGGTTTTTAGACATTATTGCAAATGTAGTAAAAATTAAAAACATAACTTTTTTCTCTCCAATCAAAACATAACTTTACTGTGTTTAAACATCTCAATACACTTTACATGAATATACAGTAGACACACTGAATGGCACACTGTTCGGCTGTCACGTTCTGACCTTTATTTCCTTTGTTTTGTCTTTATTTAGTATGGTCAGGGCGTGAGTTGGGGTGGGCAGTCTGTGTGTTTTTTAATGTTTTTCCATTTCTATGTTTGGCCTGATATGGTTCTCAATCAGAGGCAGCTGTTTATCGTTGTCCCTGATTGAGAATCATACTTAAGTAGCCTGGGTTTCACTGTTGGTTTGTGGGTGTTTGTTTCCGTGTCTGTCACCACACGGGACTGTTTCGGTTTGGTTTTCGTTCATGTTCACATTTATTGTTTTGTAGTTCTTAGTGTTCAGTTTATGTTTTATAATAAACGATATGGACACTTACCACGCTGCGTTTTGGTCCAATCCTTGTTACACCTCTTCAGACGAAGAGGAGGAAATCTGCCGTTACATCGGCCATGTAAGTGACCAGGAGCTAGCTGGACTGACAGACAGCTGTCGTCATTATGTGGTGCTTACCCTGCAGAGTACAGTTGATCTAACCTCAGGCCAGACCATGGTAAATCCCACCAGTCTCTGAGAGAATTCAACCCCTGACCTCTGACCCCTGGGATGTGTCTTTGGGAAGTGCAGTTTGTTTATCTAGATATGTCTTCAGGGGATGTACAGTAGTAGCTAGTTTCTCTGGAGACCTCACTTCTTCACTGTAGGAATAAATGTGTAAACCAAGAGACCCTGTAAACTGGGAGCTGGGGCTGGGAGCTGAGGGCTGGGGAAGGGAAGAGAGGCCCTCTACTGTACATGTTTCGTGTACTGTAGAGGACAATGGTGGGAACTTGTACGTGGGTTGAAACTGCAGTTCTCAGCCAAAAACAGAGATAGAGGGCCACATCAGATGTAATGCAACACATACAAATCCCCCTTAAGAATCAATCAGATCATCAGACAGTCTTAAAGTTCTGTGACATAAGCCTCCACCTGACCTTGGGATTTGATCCAGCTCAGAGCAACAAGCACGTCTTTTTCAAAGAGGAGTTTTTTAACCTTTTATGATGTCACCTGGATTTTACTACCTACTTGGACATCTTTATAACCGTACAACAAACTACAATTACAACATCTTAGAGTTATAGTGGAAGGAATCCAATGGGCTAGAAGTACATTTCTAATACATTTCAATACATATGGAAAGTTCCTAGCCCAGCCTTTGCTTCAACCAGTGACCTGTATTCAAATCCCCAGGGGTTGTTATTCAAAATCCGGTTCAGAGATGAAGGTTGTATTTTTAATGTTCCCTGCTTGCTAGAAATACTGTTTTTACATAAGTATTCAGACACTTTGCTCTGCGACTTGAAACTGAGCTCAGGTGCATCCTGTTTACGTTGATCATCCTTGAGATATTTTTACAACTTGGAGTCCACCTGTGGTAAATTCTATTTATTGGACATGATTTGGAAGGACACACACCTTTATATATAAGGTCCCACATTTGACAGTGCATGTCAGAGCTAAAACCAACCCATAAGGTTGAAGGAATTGACGGTAGAGCTCAGAGACAGGATTGTGTTGAGGCACAGATCTGGGGAAGGGTACCAAAAAATGTCTGCAGCATTGAAGGTCCCCAAGAACTCAATGGCCTCCATTATTCTTAAATGGGAGAAGTTTGGAGCCACCAAGACTCTTCCTAGAGCTAGATGCCTGGCCAAACTGAGCAATTGGGGGAGAAGGGCCTTGGTCTGGGAAGTGACCAAGTACCCGATGGTCACTCTGACAGAACTCCAGAGTTCATCTGTGGATATGGGAGAACCTTCCAGAAGGACAACCATCTCTGCAGCACTCCACCAATCAGGCCTTTTTGGTACCAGACGGCAGTGGTGGAAAATGTACTCATTGTCATACTTGAATAAAAGTAAAGATACCTTAATAGAAAATGACTCAAGCAACAGTGAAAGCCACCCAGTAAAATACTACTTGAGTAAAAGTCTAAAAGTATTTGGTTTTAAATATACTTAAGTATCAAAAGTACATGGAATTGCTAAAATGTACTTAAGTAACAAAAGTAAAAGTATAAATCATTTCAACTTCCTTATATCAATTTTCATTTGATCTTTTTATTGACGAATAGCCAAAAGCACACTCCAACACTCAGAAATGATTTACAAACAAAGCATTTGTGTTTCGTGAGTCCGCCAGATCAGAGGCAGGGACGTTATCTTGACAACTGTGTGAAATGGACCATTTTCCTGTCAAAACATAAGGAGCACTATTGAGTGTCAGATTGACATTCTCTCCCTGACCAAGTCTGTAATACCTATATGTTTCAAGCAAACCACCAAAGTCTCTGTGATCAAGAAAGTGAAGATAACCTGCCTAAATGATTACCACCCCGTAGCACTCAAGTCGGTAGCCATGAAGTGCTTGAAAAAGACTGGTCATGGCTCACATCAACACCATCATCCCGGAAACCCTAGACTTACTACGGAATTGTGTTTGGCCACACAGTCAACACCATCATTAAATTTGCTGACGACACAACAGTGGTAGGCCTCACTGACAATGGTGAGACAATCTCCAGTTCCTTGGTGTCCACATTACCAACGGACTATCATGGTCCAAACACAAAATGTGGAAAAGGTCAAGGGGTCTGAATACTTTCCGAATGCACTGTACACCCTAAAAAAGTGCCTCCCCATCCGCTAATAGGGGAAAGGGGTATACCTACTGAATGCATTGTGCCTTCCGCATTTAACCGAACCCCTCTGAATCAGAGTGGTGCGTGGAGCTGCCATAATCGACATCCAAGTCTTCGGCGCCCGGGGAACAGTGGGTTAGCTGCCTTGCTCAGGGGCAGAATGACAGATTTTTACTTTGCCAGCTCGGGGATTTGATCCAGCAACCTTTTGGTTACCTGGCCCAACGCTCTAACCACTAGGCTACCTGCTGCCCCAATACAGTTGCATACGCAGGATTTGTATTACACAGAGGGACTATGACAAACAAGCCGACTATCTGGATGAGCTTTTCAGGCAGCGGGGTTACCCAGAGGAATGGCTGCATGACGCAAGGGATCGTTATAAAACTATGACCCAGGTTGACAGCCTCAGGCCCAAACCACCCCGCCCTCCTGACCAATGCGTTCAGTGCTTCCTTCAGTACTCCCCACATGGTAAACAGTTCAACCACATCATTAAAAAACACTTGTACATCTTGAGCACTGATCCACCACTGGAAAAGACGTTTAAACAACCCCTGCGGGTCGTCTTCAAACGCGCCTCTAACATCAATCAAATGGTGGTGATATCGGATCTTCCACCAGTGTCACGTAGTACTTTCCTAGACAATGTGCCGATTGGCAATTACAGATGTGGCCGATGTAACCAGTGTAGCTTTACGAAAACATGCACAATGTTCAATCACCCTATTACGGGCAAGGTCATTAAGATTAAGGGCATCATTACGTGTTCCACAAAAAATGCAATATACCTGATCAAGTGTGTGGTCTATGCTATGTAGGAAAAACAAAACTATCTCTGAAAACAAGGAGTAATGGAGGCTCGTCACAACATTAGCTCTCAGATACACATCGGTATCGAATATGTTAAAGACTCCTGGGGGGGTACTGATAATCTTCTCAATAATATTGTATTGGATCCACCATGTGTACCATGTCTCCTAAAAGGTCTGAACCAAGAGTTTGACATCAGACCATTTCTTACATGAATATGTCACTTTGATTTGTCTTGCCTATCAGGTCTCCAACTTGGTCATTTTGAAATATAGGTCATTTTTTTGTAACTACCACATGTGCCAATCTCATTGATATCAAATTATTAGTGATACACATAGTTTTTACACCCAACATGTGTCATGTGCGTAATGGTCATGAGAGGTGAAACATGTATATTTTGGGATGTAAGCACTCGTTTTTTTTTATTTGACTTGAAAAAGATCCGTTAGATAGAAACATTGTCAAGAAAGCCGTGAATTGTGAGCTTTAACAGTTTGCAGGCCTTCTTGTTCTTTACTAGAATCTTAATATCACAAAATAAACTGGAGTTATAACCAGTTTTAGGAGGGCATGTCATTTTCTGAATGGTTTTCCCCCGTTGCCCCTCTTCCGACAGTAGGGCCTGATCCCCTCCTTCTCCCGGAAGTTGGAGGTGCCGTGCCCAGTTGATAATCACCCCAATAATTGCCTCGAAACTGAACCTAAGCTAAACTATACAGAGACTAACGTCACACAACAAATTACAACAAATCTCACCCAAATGATGGGTGAGAAAGTGTGAGTTGATTACTGAGGGGAAGCTAACAATGCCAAATGTTGTAAATCACCAATTGTGAATGAAGAACAAGGCAGGCCATTCCATTGCATTGATCTATCTAATTTCAAAATGGTATGTACCCTCTATCAGCCCATTGAATCCAAGCAGTCTTATCAGTCTACTCAGGCCTACTTGGAGTGCGTGCGTCATTTACAATGGCAAGAAGACCAAGATGATTGGATGCACATTCTGCATCAGCGTTGCTACAAAATCTGAATGCAAACAGCTCAGATCTTGGGGAAGAAATGAATCATCTCTGATGATGATTCTTCTTATTCTCCTGAACATACACCCCTGAGGTCTAAGTAAAAACATGTTTTAAATGAATGGTGCAATGAGCAGGTGCCCGCGCCACCACCAAATGGAACGGCGAGACAGGAGAGAGGAAGGACAACGCTACGGGACAATTATCAGCACAAAATGTCATCACTGAGAGAGAGGACCCTACATCAAGCAAAAACATCAGCAACACACTCAGCAGTTTGTTGTTTATGTGACATGAGGCCATTGCGTTTAGACGCACGCCATGTAAGCACAAGCTGGTCATATTTGACTGCTGTCAGACACATTCATTATAATACCATCATTGCTATTTTGATGATTTACACTATTTATTAAGCACACTTGGCGCTTATAATGATGTTTAGGCTACTGATGTTTTCATCATTTGACACGTCATGCTGACCTGACCGTGCATCTTGATGGTTGGGGTATTTTTTGTTGTTGTTTTTGTTATAAAAATAAGCTGTTACCACATTTCAACACACAGCCTATGTTTCATAGTTGTCACAATTCCACAAATAGTTTAATTTATTTCACCTTTATTTAACTAGGCAAGTCAGTTAAAAACAAATGAGAATTTACAACGCTGGGCCAATTGTGCGTTGCCCTATGGGACTCCCAATCACGGCCGGATGTGATAAAGCCTGGATTTGAACTAGGTACTGCAGCGACGCCTCTTGTACTGAGATGCAGTGTCTTAGACCACTGCTCCACTCGGGAATAAAATGTATTGAACACTTGAATGTGTTTTTACATACAGCCTACAGGAGCAGAAACAAATGAAAGTGCTATTGTGTTATTTGAAATATATATATTTCATGTTCTAATGTTATCGAAGACATTCATAAACACAACCAAATTATTATTTTTGTGATAGCATATATAGCTAGGTTTCCATCCAATTGGTGACAGATTTCTGAATGCGAATATTCTAAAATCTGCATAAAAATTATATGCGCATTTTCCCACCGGAGCTGTTTGCATCAAAGTGCCTTGTTGCAGATAAAAGGCTGTGCGTGATGATTTATTGGACATAAAATACCTTTTGCAGTTAAATTCCCATGTACCGAATAAAAAATACAAGTTAAATGGGTTTCCATCGCATTTTCAACTAAGTGTAATGCACATTTAAAAAATGTATTTGCATTACATAGCGAGTGTGCCCACTCTGTTATTGGCACGTGCGCTCTAGCCAACAGCTGGCAGATACAGTGCGGGTATAGCATACATGATGAGACTATTATGGACAAAAGAGAGATATTAAATTGTATTTGTCAAACGGCAGCCAAGCATCGATGATAATTTCACCAGAATAAGACCCTTGATATTTATTGGAACTGAGCATCAAGCTCATCACCGTGCACTTTCACCACCCTGTGAAGTTCATCATAACTTATTTCATCTGTAATAAACTGCATGCTTTCCCGAGTTTTAGTGGGTGGTCTACTTCAACATGATGGTTATTATATGAATATTTGCGCATAAAACCACTTCTACTGACATTTCTTGCATAATTAGTTTTACGAAATAAAAAGATCTCACCTTGTCTAGCGTGTTTTGTAGACTTTTCTCGCATAAAAAGGTTGGATGGAAACCTGGTTCATGAAATGTATTAATTACACTGCTAGAATGTTACACCTAGAATGTTACACCCAGAATGACAACTCATTAGCTTGGGGGGGGGGGGTCCCTTGAGGCCCAGTGGTTCCCTAGTGTTAAAAAAACAAGATAGGACAGCCAACCCACGCTTTAGAGCCCCTCCCAGTGCCCCACCTCTATGGACTCGTCTGACCTTTCTCTGCGCCTGAGAAAATGGAGATGATCTTGTTGCGGGGTTTCCTCTCCTCTGGAACCGAGGGCAGGGGCTTAGAGCTGTGATTGGCTGAGAGTGGGTCCTTGCTGGAGCCTGTGCTGAAGATGGTGCTGCTCATCCGGACCGGGGGGGCAGGGGGCTTGTCCTCGGGATCACCGTTATCACACATGGCCACAGGGAGGGGAGGGGAGAGGACAGAAAGGGTAACAGAAAGAGACAGACAGAGACTGAGAGTGCGCGGAATAGACAGGTGTGTGCAGAGAGATCAGGAATGGGAATCAGAATAGAAGGAGAGCGCAGAGTGATATCTGTAAGGAAAACAGAGACATAATCAGCTTGACCACACAAATGACAGGTGAACAAGAGCACATGCACATTACATTACATTACATAACATAATAGGTGGTTTTGCTTTTGGAGGCCAGTTCAGTTTTGTGGACACCATAGAGATGTGTAGATATCGCAACATTGTATCTGTCCCATTATGGCACCTGTGAGAGCAGGGGCAGCGCCATTGAGGCCATCTCCATTTTGAAGTCGTACAATTTATTCTTCTAGTACATCTACGAGTGTGTTGATTGAACAGGTATAAAGCCAAGGTTGGCAATTTACTGCCAGCTGCACTGGTAGAATGTGTGTTCACAAGTATAATTAGTTGGCTGATCCCTCCTGGTGACCTAGATGAAATTGTAATCCGTCTCACCCAGTTGAGTACTTCAAAATGGTGAAAGTATTAAATGGTATTGCCCATGTTAAAATGGGCTTTGGGCACTAGAGGTCTCTATACAGTACATATCTGTGGGTGACACTGACGTTATACACAGTAGATGAGCACATTTATGTAGACAGGAAGCTCTGTCCTGCAGAGGTCATTTTCTCCCTGGCATGTTTTCAGCATTCCACTGAGATTATGGAGAGATTTGAGCATAGACCATATTTCCTATATTATCATCATCGCATACTCATTCACACTCTAAAGATAATTCTATGTCTATGGAAGGAGGGGGCAGGGGACAACAACAACACTGGATAAGTTGTGGTGCAGAGGTGATAGGTAGGGACTTGACAAGATCAGTAGGGTCTAGAATAGATATGCTGCAATCAGTCATTTATCAGAAAGGTGTGGGATACAGAGCCAAGGAAAGCACTGCCAGTGCAGACTGTGGTGGGTTTTTAGAGGTTTAATAATTGATGTAGTAGAGATCAACAATAGGGAGGGAATACCTTGAGTAAAGAAGCAGCATCACCAGTGTGGCACTGTCTCCCTTTCATTGTATCCTTTGCTATCTCCATCTAATTATGAGAGAAGTGGCAAGGGGGAAGTCAATCAATTGGAGGACATCCGATTCCACTATTGTTCTCACATCTATCCATCTTCTCAGATCAGTGCAGATGATAGAGACTAAATGAAGAGAGGAAACCATGTCAGACTATTGAGAAACACAATAAATGGACTGTGTATGAAGACCATCATAAACAACTTTCAAGATCAGTAACATTAGCTAGTTAGAAAAGAGAGAAGATAGAGGCATACCTAGAAATTCTCTCACTCCACACATTCAATAGCATTTACCTAACATTAGGCCAAGGTTTCTGAAATATGCAACATAGTAACGTTAGCTAGTTCTACAGTCCAGATCACCCCGACATCCAACACAGAGGTAAAGACAGTTTCGGGTTGGATAATACACGGATATTCACCTGTAGTTTTCCTTATGTCCACCAACAGCAGTTAGGGACCATCAACATAGTGACAAATCAACATTTTCAAATTTCAATAGATCTTTAACCATTACTCCTAAAACTTTCAAAACTGGTTCTAGCTAACCCGGTGGCATAGGCACAAATTGCACACACCTTTTTTTGTTGGTTTACATCTCACACTATTTTAAAATTATTTATTTGAATTTTTGAAATTCAATAGTGCCTTGGTCTTGTGACCAACACCTCAAAAGGTTCATAATGTACACTCAGTGGGCCTACTGCACACTCTTTTGTGTCAATTTGCATCTCATGAGATTTTACAATTTAAAAAATATAAAAAACGTCAATAGCTCTCTGATCATGTGACCTACAACCCTCAAACTGCTATCAGAATATCCACTGAGTAGCCTTACATGTAGCACAAACTTTTGTTTGTCCATTTTAATCTCATGCGATTTTAAATTAATTTTCAATGTTTCGAATTTCAATAGTTCCTTGGTCATGTGACCTACTGACCTCAACCAAGGTTCAGAATGTTCCTTCTATATGGCACACCCTTTTGTTTGTCCCTTTTCATCTCAGGTGATTTTACATAAATATTTTTTAAATGTTACATTTCAATAGCTCCTTGGTCATGTGAACTACTGACCTCATACAAGATTCAGAACGTACTCAGTGGGCCTACACATTGCACACTCTTTAGTTTGTCCATTCTCACCTCACACGTTTTTAGATACAGTGGGTTAAAAAAGTATTTAGTCAGCCACCAATTGTGCAAGTTCTCCCACTTAAAAAGATGAGAGGCCTGTAATTTTCATCATAGGTACACTTCAACTATGACAGACAAAATGAGAGAAAAATAACTCAAAAAATCACATTGTAGGATTTTAATGAATTTATTTGCAAATTATGGTGGAAAATAAACATTTGTTATTGACCAAATACTTATCTCAATACTTTGTTATATACCCTTTGTTGGCAATGACAGAGGTCAAACGTTTTCTGTAAGCCTTCACAAGGTTTTCACACATGTTGCTGGTATTTTGGCCCATTCCTCTATGCAGATCTCCTCTAGAGCAGTGACGTTTTGGGGCTGTTGCTGGGCAACACGGACTTTCAACTCCCTCCAAAGATTTTCTATGGGGTTGAGATCTGGAGACTGGCTAGGCCACTCCAGGACCTTGAAATGCTTCTTACGAAGCCACTCCTTTGTTGCCCGGGCGGTGTGTTTGGGATCATTGTCATGCTGAAAGACCCAGCCATGTTTCATCTTCAATGCCCTTGCTGATGGAAGGAGGTTTTCACTCAAAATCTCACGATACATGGCCCCATTCATTATTTCCTTTACACGGATCAGTCGTCCTGGTCCCTTTGCAGAAAAACAGCCCCAAAGCATGATGTTTCCACCCCCATGCTTCACAGTAGGTATGGTGTTCTTTGGATGCAACTCAGCATTCTTTGTCCTCCAAACACGACGAGTTGAGTTTTTACCAAAAAGTTATATTTTGGTTTCATCTGACCATATGACATTCTCCCAATCTTCTTCTGGATCACCCAAATGCTCTCTAGCAAACTTCAGACGGGCCTGGACATGTACTGGCTTAAGCAGGGGGACACGTCTGGCACTGCAGGATTTGAGTCCCTGGCGGCGTAGTGTGTTACTGATGGTAGGCTTTGTTACTTTGGTCTCAGCTCTCTGCAGGTCATTCACTAGGTCCCCCCATGTGGTTCTGGGATTTTTGCTCACCGTTCTTGTGATCATTTTGACCCCACGGGGTGAGATCTTGCGTGGAGCCCCAGATCGAGGGAGATTATCAGTGGTCTTGTATGTCTTCCATCTCCTAATAATTGCTCCCACAGTTGATTTCTTCAAACCAAGCTGCTTACCTATTGCAGATTAAGTCTTTCCAGCCTGGTGCAGGTCTACAATTTTGTTTCTGGTGTCCTTTGCCAGCTCTTTGGTCTTGGCCATAGTGGAGTTTGAGGTTGTGGACAGGTGTCATTTATACTGATAACAAGTTCAAACAGGTACCATTAATACAGGTAACGAGTGGAGGACAGAGGAGCCTCTTCAAGAAGAAGTTACAGGTCTGCGAAAGCCAGAAATCTTGCTTGTTTGTAGGTGACCAAATACTTATTTTTTATTTTATTTTACACCATAATTTTCCCCCCTCATTGTCTGTCATAGTTGAAGTGTACCTATGATAAATTCCAGGCCTCATCTTTTTAAGTGGGAGAACTTGCACAATTGGTGGTTGACTAAATACTTTTTCGCCCCACTGTACATTTTGTAAACTTTCTCATTTCAATAGCTCCTTGGTCACGGTTTTGTTATTTACTGCTGCTCTTTAATGATTTGTTATTACTTTCTCTTTTTAGGGATTTTCTTAAAACTGCAGTGTTTAGGGCTTGTAAGTAAGCATTTCACTGTAGGGTCTAAATAGAACTTGATTTTATGTGACCTACTGACCTCAAACAAGGTTCAGAATGTCCAATGACTACCCATCTATATTGCACACCTTAGTTTGTCAATTTTTCATCTCACACGTTTTTACAGTTTACAGTAATTGCCTGCTCTGCTCCCCTGAAGGACAGTGTCACTCACACCTATTCACTTGGGCATTCCCACTGGGGCCTTCCTGACCTCCAGGCAGGCCCCCATTGCCATCTGAACTCCAGGCCTCTACTCCCTGCCTGCCCTCTCCCTGGGCCTGAGTGTGTATAGCTTACTCCCTGGAACTACAGACCTCCACACCTACTCTCCCTACCCGTTCAACACCCCTCTCACTGGGCATCACCCATCAGCGTGCCCTGGCCGGGGCTCAGCCATCTCCATAACCTTGCCCATCAGGCGAACTGGAACACCCACACTTAAGTACCCCCTCCCGGACACTAAGACATCTATTTTCCCACTGTCAGGAACCACGTGCACCTGGTAATCCAAAACAGGCTCTGTACACCTGGTGACCCGCCTGCTTTTTTCCACTCTGAAACTAAGTCCCCACTCCAACCTCCATGGCCGGAGTGCCGCCCCTGCTCAGAATCTTGAGTGCACCCCACCTTGATGAAAGCCTCCTCGTGCACCTGGTGACCCTTTGACTTCCACAGTCCCATCAGAGGATGGGCCCAGCCGGATGAGCGACCACCACCTAGCCCCCTACCTATCCAGAGGCCCATGTCAATGCCTTCTACCTGCTTGCCTGGGCTCTCTTACACACTGTCTGATCTCTGGCCCTTCTGCGTGCACCTGGTAACCCGTATGTAAAGAAGGATGGTGGAGGAAGACGCCTTCTGTCCCCGACAAAGGTTTGGATCGAGGGCAGACTTAATAGATCGCAGCGAGTGAGCTGCTTTGCTACGTACGAAAACCTGACCCAGAATCAGTTAGTCTATGAGTGATTTAGCACCAGGTTCCTCACAAACATGCAATGCGCATCAGGAGAGGACCAGCAACTCATCCAGCCGCACCCAACCCCGTCACGAACGTCTCTACTCACCTGCCAAAAGAGGCAGGCTATGCCGGGCCAACCTCAAGATCCGTGGTACTACGTTATCGTTGCGTTTAGGGGGGGGGGGGATTCACACAGATGGTAGCGTTGCATCATTGGCTCTTCAGCCAAGCACATACACCAAATGTGCTTGGGTGATAAAAAAAAAATATATATATATATATATATATATATATTTTTTTTTTTTTCTCGTTAAAGGAAAAAGTTTATTCTAGTCCGTGGTTAGTAATTGCTTTAATTTTTTTATACTTAGTTTTTATTGTAGGAACACAAAGAAAGTACAAATAAAGTCAAATATAAGAACAACAAAAAAAGATTGGGCAGTTACAGTGCACTTCATACCTTCATCATATCAGTTACATTGACATCTTTGAATTAGACTTTTTACAAGTACGAAACCCATTTTTCCCAGTATTCCTGACCTCTCTCCTGTTGAGTTCTTAAAGCAAAGGTCATACGCTCCATGTGGTGTATTTCTTCTACAATGTCTATCCAGTGTGTCACTGTGGGAGGGTCTTTTTGTAGCCATTTCCTTGTGATAGCCTTTTTACTGGCTGCCAGTAGGACCTTCAAGAGTTACTTTTCACTATTGTGTAAGTTATCAGGTATTTCACCCATGTACAAAGAAATTGTTTGTTCTATGTCAAATCCCATTATTTAACCAATGTTAGATCTTATTTCTCCCCAGTAAGTTTCGATTGAGGGGCAAGTCCAAAAGATATGAGAGTGGTCCGCCCTCAATAGACCGCATTCTCTCCAACAAGGGTGTAGTGAGCCAGTCGGTTTTGATTTCAGTTTAGGTGATATGAAGAAACGTATAACATTCTTCCAACAGAATTCTCTCCATGACCTCGAGTTGGTGGAGCTTTGTTGAGTCTCTAATATGTTCAACCATGTTTCATCAGTTATTTCAATGTTAAGTTCCTCCTCCCATTTCTTTTTAATATAGTTTGTAGAATGTTTCATGGAGGATTGAATACCCAAGTAGAGATTTGAAATGTTTTTTTTGTTACTCTCCAAGTTATATGCATTAGTGAATACTTGGATTAATTTTGGAGGTGCTCGAGGGTCAGTCACTTTTATCTCCCTTAAGAAATAGTGTTGAACTTGTAGGTATCTGTAAAAATCTTGTTTATCCAAGCCATGTTTTTTACTTAGGTCCTGGAAGTTATCTAGGTTCCCATTCCTTATGGTTGTACTGAATGATGTGATGCCTTTCTGCGTCCATTGTTTAAACCTGCTGTCCTGAGTTGCAGGGATGAAGCTGGGGTCGTATGCGGGCCAACTCAGCAGTTTGATCTCTCTGTCTAAATTATTTTGCTTAACTACCCTAAACCATGTCTTCAGAGAGAAATTAATCCACTGATTTTGTCTATTGTATATTTCTTTTACCATGTCCTTATTTCCCAAAACTGACTGTATGGGTACCTCTGTCAATGTAGTCTCCATGTCCTTATTTCCCATAACCGACTGTATGGGTACCTCTGTCAAAGTAGTCTCCATGTCTTTCCATTTGGATTCGTATTCTGAATTGCACCAACACACCAAGGTCTCAATTGGGCTGACACAAATCTTTTAGGTTTGGTAAGGCCATACCCCCAGTTGTTTGGTAACTGTAATGTTGTATATCTAGTTATTGGTCTCTAACCGATCCAGATAAACCTTGATGTCCGTTTATCCCATTCCCTAAACTGTTTAGGTGGGATTTCTATGGGCAGTGATTGGAACAAATACAGTAACCTTGGCAGGATGTTCATTTTGATTGTTTCAATTATACTATTAAGATCTAAGGGAAGTGAATTCCACCTGTTTAGGTCATCATATATTTTCTTGTTAATGTGATCGTAATTCATGCAATAAAGTTTGAGTGTATCTTTTGGTAAATTTACTCCCAGATATTTAATGGATGAAGAGGTCCAGGTGAAGTTATACCTACTCTTCAGCGCTTCCTGTGGGGTATAATTTTCTACTAGGGCTTGAGTCTTGTGTACGTTAAGCACATACCCTGAATATGTTCCAAATGTTTGTAAAACATCCATCAATCTAGGTACACTTCAACCTGGGTCTTTAAGGAATAACAGAACGTCATCAGCATACATGCATATCTTATGTTCACTGCCTCTTATTGTTATTCCCTCTAAGGTTGGGTCCTGTCTTATTGCCTGTGCTAATGGTTCGAGGTACAAGGAGAAGAGCGTGGGTGAAAGATTACAGCCTTGTCTTGCCCCTCGCTCTAATTTTAGCGTTCGTGTCAAATGTCCATTTTATCTTTATTCTAGCGGTCGGACATGAATACAGTGTTTTGATGCACTGTATCACTTTGTTGAAACCAAATCTTTCCATAACTTGGAATAGGTAATCCCATCCCACTGAATCAAATGCTTTTTCTGCATCTAGGCTGATTAATATTGCACTTATTCTGAGTAATGCGGTCCATGACATGTAGTGTTCTCCTTATATTGTCCTGTGTCTGCCTATTTTGTATGAAACCAGTTTGATCTCCATCAATCAATTCTGGGATTATGTTCTCCATTCTTTTGGCTATGATTGATGCATATAGTTTATAATCTGTGTTAAGAATTTCGATAGGTCTATTTGAACTACATTCTTATCTTTACCCTCTTTTGGGATTACTGATATGATGGCCTCTCTCCATGGCGGTAGGAGACCCCCCTCCCTCAAGGTCCAGTTAAAAAACAGGCCTTAAGTAGAGGTGTTAATTGTTCTCTGAAAGTCTTGAACAATTCTGAAGGGAAGCCATCAGTGCCTTGAGACTTGTTGACTTTTTGTTGAGATATTGCTTTATTAATTTCTTCAGTGGATATTTCTAAAGTTAGTCTATCATTTTGCTCTGTCCCAATTGAGGAGAGATCAAGTGAGTTCAAAAAGTGCTCTATTGTCTGTGCATCTGCCTTCTCTGGTTGCTTGTACAGATTTGTGTAATATGATTCAAATGCATTCTGTATTTCATCTCATTTGCATGTGATCTTTTTTGTTTTGGGGTCTTTTATTTTGAAAATGGTATTCTGTGCTTGTTGTTTCCTGAGTCTCCATGCAAGTAATTTGGTTGCCTTTGAGCCTGCTTCATAATATCGTTATTTCTCTACTTCTTATCTATAAATCTGGTCAATCTCCTGTTTTACCTTTTGAATCTCTCGTAATATAAGTGGGTCTTTGTATCGACTACGAGATCGTTCTAAGTTTCTTAGGGTTTCCTGTCATTTCAGCAGTTTCTGTGCTTTAATCTTTTTCATGAGAGATGTGGCTATGATCTTCGCTCGAATAACCTCCTTAGCTGCATCCCACAATATAGCAGGAGATACTTCCCCATTATCATTATTCTCCAGATAGATGTTCAATTCTGTCTTTATTGATTCCTTGAATTCTGGATCATTCAGCATGCTTGTATTAAGTCTCCATATACACTGCTCAAAAAAATAAAGGGAACATTTAAACAACACAATGTAACTCCAAGTCAATCACACTTCTGTGAAATCAAAACTGTCCACTTAGGAATCAACACTGATTGACAATAAATTTCACATTTTAGGCAATTAGCAAGACACCCCCAATAAAGGAGTGGTTCTGCAGGTGGTGACCACAGACCACTTCTCAGTTCCTATGCTTCCTGGCTGATGTTTTGGTCACTTTTGAATGCTGGCAGTGATTTTACTCTAGTGGTAGCATAAGACGGAGTCTACAACCCACACAAGTGGCTCAGGTAGTGCAGCTCATCCAGGATGGCACATCAATGCGAGCTGTGGCAAGAAGATTTGCTGTGTCTGTCAGCGTAGTGTCCGGAGCATGGAGGCGCTACCAGGAGACAGGCCAGTACATCAGGAGATGTGGAGGAGGCCGTAGAAGGGCAACAACCCAGCAGCAGGACCGCTATCTCCGCCTTTGCGCCCTTTGCCCTGCAAAATGACCTCCAGCAGGACACAAATGTGCATGTGTCTGCTCAAACGGTCAGAAACAGACTCCATGAGGGTGGTATGAGGGCCCAACGTCCTCAGGTGGGGGTTGTGCTTACAGCCCAACACCGAGCAAGACGTTTGGCATTTGCCAGAGAACACCAAGATTGGCAAATTCGCCACTGGAGCCCTGTGCTCTTCACAGATGAAAGCAGGTTCACACTGAGCACATGTGACAGAGTCTGGAGACGCAGTGGAGTACGTTCTGCTGCCTGCAACATCCTCCGGAGGTGGGTCAGTCATGGTGTGGGGTGGCATTTCTTTGGGGGGCAGCACAGCCCTCCATGTGCTCGCCAGAGGTAGCCTGACTGACATTTGGTATGAGATGAGATCCTCAGACCCCTTGTGAGACCATATGCTGGTGCGGTTGGCCCTGGGTTCCTCCTAATGCAAGACAATGCTAGACCTCATGTGGCTGGAGTGTGTCAGCAGTTCCTGCAAGAGGAAGGCATTGATGCTATAGACTGGCCCGCCCGTTCCCCAGACCTGAATCCAATTGAGCACATCTGGGACATCATGTCTCGCTCCATCCACCAACACCACGTTGCACCACAGACTGTCCAGGAGTTGGCGGATGCTTTAGTCCAGGTCTGGGAGGAGATCCCTCAGGAGACCACCCGCCACCTCATCAGGAGCATGCCCAGGCGTTGTAGGGAGGTCATACAGGCACGTGGAGGCCACACACACTACTGAGCCTCATTTTGACTTGTTTTAAGGACATTACATCAAAGTTGGATCAGCCTTTAGTGTGGTTTTCCACTTTAATTGAGTGTGATTCCAAATCCAGACCTCCATGGGTTGATAAATTTGATTTCCATTGATAATTTTTGTGATTTTGTTGTCAGCACATTCAACTATGTAAAGAAAAAAGTATTTAATAAGAATATTTCATTCATTCAGATCTAGGATGTGTTATTTTAGTGTTCCCTTTGTTTTTTTGAGCAGTGTAGTATTTCTTGGTTTGCTATCAAGGTATAGAGTTAGCTAAAGTCCATTATGATCTGATAAGTCGCTCTGCCAGATCCTACAATCCTTAAGCCTGTGTCTATCTGCACTGTACATAAAAAAGTAGACTAACCTGGAGTATTCAGTGTGGCGGGCTGAGCAAAAAGTATATTCCTTATCGGTCTTGTGGGTGTCAACGCCATACATTGAGCAGTCCTAGAACCAGCAGTATCCTATTGATCTATTTGGCAACTAGGCTAATTTTCCTATTTTGGTTTGTGCTGTCCAATTTTGAGTTTAGAATTGTGTTAAAGTCCCCTCCACAGATAAGAGTGCAAGAGGTTTCTGTGGCAATTAAATCAAACACCTTCCCCTGGAAGACCATGTCACTCCATGGGGGTGCGTTCCTTGTTATCCAGTTTACATTTAACGAGTATAAATCTACCCTCCTTGTCTTTTATTTCTGACATAAAGTCAAAATTAACTGAATTTGGGATAAAGATTGCAACTCCCCTTCTACCCATTTTGTAAGAAGGAAAGAAAGTGTTCCTATATCCCATTTTCTTGAGTTTCTCGTGTTCAGGTGTGGATAAGTGAGTTTCCTGACAGAATAGTATGTCAACTCTCTCCTGTTTCATCTTTGCTATTACCTTACTTCTCTTGAAGTCACTCCCCAGTCTGTTTACATTGAGACTGATTACCTTAAATTCCCCATGATGCATCAATATAAATAAAAAACCCTGTGCACAATATCTGTCTGCTTATCATGACCCTAAAAATGAAGTAAACCAAAGTGGGAAAATACTTTGGTATTTGGACTCCCATGTCAGAGGACTGTCACTTTTCTCTGGGGTTTGAGGGGATGAGCCTGTCCGCAGGATGGGCCCCTCGCTCAGATATGAAAATGCGTGACGTAGTCACAAACAAGACCTGGTGGAACCAAAAATAATCAGGGCGCCTAATTTCGTCGCTTATACACATTGATTAATTACAAGTGAAAACTATATCGGTCATGCTTGCATATCATGAATCCTCCCCTCGATATGCCCTTCTGTCGCCCCATTATCAATGTGTCATTAATCCTTAGCTAATATATATGTTATTAACGTGACGCTACTTAGTGTGTTCGTAAAGAACACGTGCTTTTGGCTACTCACCCTTCTTCAGCATTGGGGGAAAATAGGGGATATATTTTACCTATTGTAATGTCAACCGTAACAACCCAAAGTCTTAACAGCTCGTGTTAACTATTAATTCTGTTAAATCCGATTCAGCGTCTTCCATCTTCCCGTTGGAAATGCCTGAGTCTCTCTCGGATGTGAACGTCCTCTCGCCGAGATGGTTTCCCTCTTTCTCCATGACCCTGCTTGTCAACAATGATCCATAGGAGAACTTGCTCAAGTCTTTCCGCTGGTGATGTCACCTTTCTCCTGGCGGTATACTCCACTGGGAAGCCCTTTGACTTCAGGTCCTCAGCCACCTCGTCTGCATGCTCGTATGTAACCGGGCCATTTTCCAGAAATACCCGCATTTTTGCCAGGTATGGTGTTTGGAAGTGAATACCCTTCTCTTTAAGTGCTTTCTTAATGGAGGTGTATTCTTTCCTTCTTTTCGGTATCTCTCCCGCGTAGTCATGATCAAAGAACACTCGTTGGCCTTGGAAGTTAACAGGCTTTTTCCAGGTTGCATGTAAGACTTTCTCTTTGACTGAGAATTTTAGGAACCGTACTACTATGGATCTTGGTGGGTCGCCGCTGGGGGGTTTTGAGGACAGAGCTCGGTGTGCTCTCTCGATTCCCAGGTCAGTGTCGTCTTCAAGTATGCCCTTGAATAGACCCTCCATGAAGTTGGGCATAGAGTATTTTTCTGCGCCCACTACTAAGTTATAAAGTCTAATGTTGTTTCGACGTGAGAAACCTTCTAGTTCTGTCACTTTTGCCTGTAGTGCGTGTTGGCTTTTCAGTGACTGTTCAAGTATTTCCTTGACTGCAGAGTTCCATGTGTCCGTTTCCCAAATGCGCTGTCCTGCGTCTCCCATTCTTGTAGACATGCTGTGAAGTTCTAATTTGTTTTCTTCCAGTTTCTGGTTAATGTCCTTCTTGAACTCATTTGGTTCTTTTCTTACATCTTCTCGAAGTTCCTCTCGTAAGCCTGTGAGTGCCTCGCGCAATTCCTCCTTATCACCTCACGATCCGCTCTTTTGCTGCTGCTATCTTATTTGCGCTAGTATTAGCCATTTCGGGTTCATCGATTATATCTTCTGCTGTTTTGTTACGGGCTGTTGTAGCTCCGCGGCCTTTTCCTATTTTCCCCTTCTGCGTAAGTTATTATAATGCTCAGAGTAAATACTTGAATTTAGGGGGGGGAAATACCCAACCGATGTGCAGTACGGAAAACTAGGCAGCCATTTCCTAAGTTGCGTCACCGGAAGCCGTGCTTGGGTGATTTGAGTGCGACCGCGACAGGTGGGTACGCTCCTTTGAATTTCATCAAGTTGACATTCAGTGATGAGTGCCCAGTGGAAACCTGTCCGTTGTATGGGTCCACAGCAAATCAATGGGCGTGGATGGTACTACCCACATCAGATGTAGGCCTCCCTCCCAAGACGAGCTGGAGATACCTCTCCCCACTTCGTAGGGCATGAGCCAGATCCATGCGGGCCAATGGGTTTGGTCTCCACCTCGAGTCTAGTGAGCGTAGAGACCTCCAATGTGTGGTGTCCCGCAATGAGGCAAACCTGAGGCTTGGTAGTGTCAACTAATGGTAAGGCACATGCCATCTCCACTACATGCTCCAAGGAGCATGGAGGAGAGCTCCCACATAGAATGTGTAGAGTCCCGCACCCAGGCGGACCTGAGACATGGCAGTGTCCATAACCGCTAAGCACATTCCAGCTCCATTTAGTACTCCACCGTTAGCGGATCCAGCCAAAGCCAGCATTCGATTCAAACCTTCACGGTTTAGAGCTAGTTAAGTATACTGGGGATGTGTGTTTAAACGTTTCACAACAGCCGCTCTGTGATCAGACTGATGCCAGTAGTACACTTTCATCAGCCATATCCCAGGACTTAACTACCCCTCCCAGCCAAAGCCAGGTATGCGTTCGAGCCATCATTCTCTGATTGACAGGAAGCCAAAGTCAGGATTCAGCAGCAAAACATTGAGTCTGGTGGAACCGCCCTTACATTTTCATGCTTGACCGAAAGCCCCATAGTCCAGGACTGACTGCCACCTTCCGTTAACAATCATCAGCCATCATCATCTGCAGGACTCTCTTCGTGTACGGACTAGTACCGAGGTAACTCCCGCTTGGTTTGCATCATTAGCGACACTAGAAAACAGGTGACATACAGGGAGGGATTGGAAGAGCCCTGCTATAGGGATACCTCATTATCTACCTTACTAAGGCTAAGCACTCCTTAAGAGAGTCATTGTTCCTCCCGCAGTTTACCTGCGCTTCATTGAATTTCTTCACTTTGACATTCAGAGCACTGGGCAGAAATCACATCAACACCCACCTCGGGCCTTCGCGATGCTTTGTTTTACTTAAAGCAGACGGATTCCCCTGGTCCGCACCCGCTCTAAATCAGCTGCTCGACGCCGGAGAATCGCCGGAGACCCAGCGCGAACAGGGACCGGCGCACGTCCAGAGTTGCCGCCACCAACTGCCTGACCCAACCCCCATCTGTCCAGCCTTCGGCCTCCAACCCCCACATGCAGCTCCTCTCTGCACAAAAGACTGCACAACAAACTTCCAATGGTGGTGAAAGAAGGGCAATGGAGCGACTGCTCCGGATTTTCAAGGGCCAGCGAGAGCTCAACGGATGCCGCCTGAACTGCAACGCTTTCCAGGACTTGGGCCCCTCTCTTGGGGAGAACCCATTCCAGGGCGCCCTGCCCTGCAAAGCTGGCTCCCACCAGCTTCTCAGGGATCAGTCACCTTACCACACTGGGCGCCGCTCCACCAGGCCGTGGTACATTCTGAAAGTAGTTTGAGGTCAGTAAGTCACATGACCAAGGAGCTATTGAAATGTAACATTTTTCAAAATGTATGTAAAATCATGTGAGATGAAGATGTTCAATATAGAAGGGTAGTCAGTGGGCATTCTCAACCTTGTTTGAGTCAAGTAGGTCACATGACCAAGGAGCTATTGAAATCAGAAAGTTTGAAAAATTCATATAAAAATGTGAGAATGGACAAAATAAAGGGTGTGCATTGTGTAGGCCCACTGAGTGTACATTCTGAACCTTGAAGTCAGTAGGTCACATGGAGCTATTGAAATTCAAATGTGTGGCGCATTGGTCTAAGCTGTAGCTGTGCTCCTAGAGATTCTGGGTTCGAGTCCAGGCTCTGTCACAGCCGGCCACGATCGGGAGACCCATGGGGCGGCATACAATCGACCCAGTGTCGTCCGGGTTTGGCTGGCAGGGATGTCCTTGTCCCATCGTGCACTAGTGACTCCTGTGCCATGCTGACACGGTCAGAGGCGTTTCCTCCGACAAATTGGTGCGGCTGGCTACCGGGTTAAGTGGGCATAGTGTCAAGAAGCAGTGCGACTTGGTTGGGTTGTGATTCGGAGGACACACAGCTCTCGACCTTTGCCTCTCGAGTCCCTACAGGAGTTGCAGCGATAACACGAAATTGGGAAGAAAAAAAGTTTGTACTTTGATAGTTGATAGGGAGTGTAAACAAAGTACAAACTAACAAATTCAACTAGGAATACAAAATGCTGCTCACATTTCCACGTTTATGAGCTTTGGAAAGCGAATTAATGTCCAACTGTTGAAAATAAGACCTGTGCAATGTTGTGCGCAATTTTTCCAACATCAAGACACTTATTTGGATGGCTCAACCTTGGATCATTGTTACTCTAAATTCCGCGACGCATATAAGGCCCTGCCCCGCCCCCCTTTTGGAAAAGCTGACCACGACTCCATTTTGTTGATCCCTGCCTACAGACAGAAACTAAAACAAGAGGCTCTCACGCTGAGGTCTGTCCAACGCTGGTCCGACCAAGCTGACTCCACACTCCAAGACTGCTTCCATCACGTGGACTGGGATATGTTTCGTATTGCGTCAGATAACAATATTGACGAATACGCTGATTCGGTGTGCGAGTTCATTAGAACGTGCGTTGAAGATGTCGTTCCCATAGCAACGATTAAAACATTCCCTAACCAGAAACCGTGGATTGATGGCAGCATTCGCGTGAAACTGAAAGCGCGAACCACTGCTTTTAATCAGGGCAAGGTGTCTGGTAATATGACCGAATACAAACAGTGCAGCTATTCCCTCCGCAAGGCTATCAAACAAGCTAAGCGTCAGTACAGAGACAAAGTAGAATCTCAATTCAACGGCTCAGACACAAGAGGAATGTGGCAGGGTCTACAATCAATCACGGACTACAAGAAGAAATCCAGCCCAGTCACGGACCAGGATGTCTTGCTCCCAGGCAGACTAAATAACTTTTTTGCCCGCTTCGAGGACAATACAGTGCCACTGACACGGCCTGCAACGAAAACATGCAGTCTCTCCTTCACTGCAGCCGAGGTGAGTAAGACATTTAAACGTGTTAACCCTCGAAAGGCTGCAGGCCCAGACGGCATCCCCAGCCACACCCTCAGAGCATGCGCAGACCAGCTGGCCGGTGTGTTTACGGACATATTCAATCAATCCCTATACCAGTCTGCTGTTCCCACATGCTTCAAGAGAGCCACCATTGTTCCTGTTCCCAAGAAAGCTAAGGTAATTGAGCTAAACAACTACCGCCCCGTAGCACTCACTTCCGTCATCATGAAGTGCTTTGAGAGACTAGTCAAGGAGCATATCACCTCCACCCTACCTGATACCCTAGACCCACTCCAATTTGCTTACCGCCCAAATAGGTCCACATACGATGCAATCTCAACCACACTGCACACTGCCCTAACCCATCTGGACAAGAGGAATACCTATGTGAGAATGCTGTTCATCGACTACAGCTCGGCATTCAACACCATAGTACCCTCCAAGCTCGTCATCAAGCTCGAGACCCTGGGTCTCGACCCCGCCCTGTGCAACTGGGTACTGGACTTCCTGACGGGCCGGCCCCAGGTGGCGAGGGTAGGCAACAACATCTCCTCCCCGCTGATCCTCAACACTAGGGCCCCACAAGGGTGCATTCTGAGCCCTCTCCTGTACTCCCTGTTCACCCACGACTGCGTGGCCACGCATGCCTCCAACTCAATCATCAAGTTTGCGGACGACACAACAGTGGTAGGCTTGATTACCAACAACGACGAGACGGCCTACAGAGAGTAGGTGAGGGCCCTCGGAGTGTGGTGTCAGGAAAATAACCTCACACTCAACGTCAACAAAACTAAGGAGATGATTGTGGACTTCAGGAAACAGCAGAGGGAACACCCCCCTATCCACATCGATGGAACAGTAGTGGAGAGGGTAGCAAGTTTTAAGTTCCTCGGCATACACATCACAGACAAACTGAATTGGTCCACTCACACAGACAGCATCGTGAAGAAGGCGCAGCAGCACCTCTTCAACCTCAGGAGGCTGAAGAAATTCGGTTTCTCACCAAAAGCACTCACAAACTTCTACAGATGCACAATCGAGAGCATCCTGGCGGGCTGTATCACCGCCTGGTACGGCAACTCGCTACACTCGCATTAACATCTGCTAACCATGTGTATGTGACAAATAAAATTTGATTTGAAAGTGGTTAGAAAGAGCAAATATCAAATCTGAAACGGTCATTACTGTAGAGGATTGCTAATTCTTATGTAGGTGACATTACTGCTATTGCATTGTTATAACTGAGACAACACATAACAACGTATTTTCATAGTAAAACAGGTTGGGCCCCATACAGGATACTCCTAGCCACAGGTGCTGGCCGGGAGTTCGGCCATAACTCCTCTGAAGATAGGGACGCACACACATTACACACTGACTCCTCTGAAGACAGGGACGACACACATACAATACACACTAACTGCCGAGGACACACAGATAAGACATACACCCACACATTGGGAAGAAGAGACACAGCCTTGACTTGCAGACAAACTAGCACACACACATAATCTCCCTCCCAGCCGAACATTGTGTGACTGAAGATAGCGCACACACCAGATCCCCTTTTCAGCTGAACATGGTGTGACGACCAAGAACAGGCATGGCAGGATTCTACGATGAAGGACAGACAACAGAGCCAATGCCGGATGACTACACCCCAGCCTGATCCAATCCGAAGATCCGATCTCCTAGAAATCAACCTACTTTCTGTTGTGTATATGAAGCTTGTACTCACTGTTAGCAGGTGCCTTTTCTGCTAGTCTCTGATGAGCTAACAGTGGGGCCCGTATATACGCTGTACCAGATATCTTCACTCTGAATAAACCTGTCGCTTGTCGTACAATCTACCACCTTGTCTGAATCGATCCTTAACCGGCTCATCCTTCCACATAACCTTTTATCAACAGAACTTGGTAGCGGGAGGATGGTTTAATAACGGTCCGTCGATGTGAGTTGATTTGGGTGTGAGAAGGAGAGTGACGGAAGGACGGTTGTAGGAAGACGGGTGAAGGAATTCGGGGGAGGACAACAATTCTGCTCAACTCGGTAAACTGATCACAAGGCGCACCACAAACAAGGTAAGCAAAACCTGTTAAATCAAACTTTGCATATTGTCGTATAGTCTATCCAAATTTTGATCAGTATTACCGAGTAAGTATGAATTCTTGTGTAAATTTATAATTTGCTGACAAGTTGAAAGTACAGTGAAGTGAACATATGTGGTACAAACCGGCGACGGCCGGGTGATTAAATCATTGATGAGATATCAGTAAGTGGATAGCTAATTACTATTCATTAAATCTGGCGCCGAGGGGATAAATTGTAATTTTGTCCCGTGACCCAGTCAGCGCAGTCTGATAGCTTTCAATGATGAGGTATCACTTTTGAGGCCTGTGGTTCCGATAGGGGTTAGGAATAGAGATCAGTAGGGGATAGCTAATTACTATTCATTAAACCTGGCGCCAAGGGGGACAAATTGTAATTTTGTCCTGTGGCCCGGTCAAGGCCAGACTGATAAGAGATTCACTGATAGAGGTCGGACATGTGTACAAATCCTGATAGGGGTTAGCTCGATATGGATCAGGAATAGAGATCAGTAGGGGATAGCTAACTACTATTCATTAAACCTGGCGCCGAGGGGGACAAATTGCAATTTTGTCCTGTGGCCCGGTCTAGGCCAGTCTGATGAGAGATTCTCTGATAAGGATCGGCTTTCAGGGGTCAGAGATATAACGTGTTGTTATGATAAGGATCAGCACGGTAGAGATTAGGGATAAAAATCAGTAAGGGGATAGTTAATTACTATTCATTAAACCTGGCGCCGAGAGGGGAAAAGATTGGCAACTTTGTCCCGCGACTCGGTCGAAGACCAGTCTGATAAGTAGTCCAAAAGATAAGCTGATAATGGTCAGAGAAAACGTGTATTTGTAACTGTTCATATTAAAATGTAATGTGGTTGTAATCGTCTCCATCAAGATTGTTGATGGTTTGAGAGAGAGAGAACTCAAGAAGGGTTATTGGATAAATCCGAAACTTATATGTTGTATGTATCTATAACTTCTGTGTAAAATGTATAATCAGGAACAAAATGACTGATGTATAATTGAAATAAGATCTGAATATAATATTTAATATTGTGACTATATAGTCGAATAGATCCCTTGGTTGCGCGCTCCACGAAAGCTATACCAACCCAATCGTTTTTTCTCGAACTGAATATTCAAGGAAAAGCTCTGAGATAAGGCAGAGTGTGAGCAATAGTGTCTCCTCGAATACATCGTTGTTATTAACTAACGACGGGCTAAGTATATTCTAATTATATTCAAGTAGTCTGGAAAATTCCGATTAAGTTACGATTAATTTCCAATTGAATTAAAATTGAATTACGATTTAAAATTCACAATGGCGACCCCCAATACTCCAAAGCTGAAGTTTAATGAGTTCCTAGAAAGAAAAAAAATAGAATATAGATCAGGGGTAAAGGGACAGTGGAAGGATATAAAGAAAGTCTGGGAGGGAGTAAAGTTAAGATGGACGCAAGCAGGTTACCTAGGAGGGGGACTGCCAACCGGGGTCCAGTTGAAAACAATGGAATGTGGGTTAAGGGAGACGTTGCAGGAAGCTAGAGACAAGGAAATAGGAAGAAACAAGGCCCATTTATTGAGGAACCAAGGGACCAAACAGAGAGAGAGAGCAGAAGAGGAACTAAAGATAGGAACTTGGGCCATAGAAGAAGCGCAGAAAGCACAACTGAATAAAAAAATCCTGAAATGATGGGGGTTGCCACTCCCCCACGAGGGGCAGATGAACAGACGAGCTACCACCAGGAGATGGCGCCACATCCCTCTACATATATAATTACTAAAACATACAATACATGACAAATGGTGACCCTGACGTGGTCTGGTAAAAAGATATCGCCGGACATTGGTGTGCCAGCCGATTGGCCAGTACTGTCGTCGGACGGTGTGTCTCACAAATCCTGACCGGTCAACTAAAAAAGGGTAAGCAGACACCTGTTGTGGAAAACTAAAGTTCTGCACATTGGAGTTATACAAATTTAGTTTTGTGAGACACCTGTTTGATGTAAGTTACTAAATTTAAACTATTATGATGTGTGAGATTGGAAAATAGTTGAGAAAGTAATATCTCCATTGGCAACTGCAATTTTATTATTGATCAACCATACTTAATGGTGCATTGTGTATGGGATGTACTAGTATGCCTGGTTGGTAGGTGGTAACAGAGATCACTTACCACGTGTATGAATGATGGGTAACGGGTGACCACCAAAGCTTGAATGGATAGTCTGGGACTACATGTATGAGTGGTGAGCAACGAGTGATCGCCAAAGTGCGAATAGAAAGTCATATGATGCGAACGTGATGTATTAGGCAGGGCCAAGTGTGAATGACGGATATTCAAATTGAATACTCGGACTTGAGACCGATTTAGCCGTAGGGAAAGGGTATCACTTGGGTTTCAGTAAAGACATTGGTTGTTGGCAGTATTGTAGTGTACATGGAATGTCGTTGGAAATAGAAAAGAGGTTGAGAACGCTGAAGTCCATTCTAGAATTCAATAAAGGCAGAGAGGATAAGGAGTGGAGGAGACTGGGTGAGAAGCTGTACAGAGTATGGACAGAAGGTGGGGCTATTGCATCTCCTACTGGTCTGCTTGCTGGGGAGAATGAAGATTTGTGTGTGTATGGTGTAAATTGAAGTTTACTGGCGTAAATGAAGATTTGTGAGACTCAAATCGTGTGCATGAAATACGTTTGATATTCAGTCGGGGACTAATATCGGTATGAATGAGGTCGGGGATTTTTATGATAAGAATGTTGAAAAGGTTGCAGGCTTGCTGATGAGAGTAATATCATAGAATATTGAGGGGGTGTGCATGACTGTTGGAAAAGGTGTTAAACTCTATTGACGTAAAATTCTGTGTGTAGAGTTATATTATGAGGTTTGAACTATACTAATATTGTGGAATTACATAATCAACATCTGAACATACTTACGATAAACATTAATTGAGCCACTGAGTAATAGATAAGATATACACTAGGTACGGGGCGACGGGTGTGGTCGATGTAAGACGGGAGTGGTGTTCTAACCAAGTGCTGAGAAATAAGGTAGATTTATTTTGTTCTTTTAATTAGTTTACACAAGTTCTTCCCGGTTATTGATTTTGGTTTGATTGTTCAGATAAAACCACTGAAATTAAACAGGAGGTTAAGGTAGACTAACATTAGAATCTGTATTCATTATGGGGAACAATGAAAGGCCCGCAGAGGGGATTGCAGGCTGAGGTTTTTATGTTAAAGGGACAGTGCACATTTAACACAGTTGTGTGTGTGTCTAATGGCTGGGGATTTAAGAAGTATTTTTGGGGAGACAATTTGGAGAAACACGAATAAAACATGAAACACCAAGACAAATTATTTGAGTTTGAGGGGATTATCATAATTATTAGGTTTTGTTTTTGTAGTAAACGTTTGGGTTAAGGGGATTTTCACGTTCCCAGAGACATGGTATTTTACAGCTGGGGGAAAAGGCAGACGGAGGGGCCCTCCCCCGCACTGCAGAGACCTTGAAAGTTGGAGAGAAGTGAGGAGAGTTTTGGAAAGGGGGGGGCCAGGACAGGCAAAGATAGCAATTGCTGAGTGGAGACAGGGGAGAGAGTTGGACATGTAGAAAATGTAGGGGGCGCTCCTTCATGATGATGTCAGAACATAAGGATACTATACTAATCTTACCTAAGTCATTATTTAGAGTAGGTAAGGTTGATACCTGGGCAAAGCCAGATATCAAAAGGGGGATGGGTAAATTGTGGTCTAGGATAGGATGGGGACTATTGGATAAGAAACTAATAATTTAAAAAATGTAAGCTAACAATTGGGCATAGAAGTTAAAGATGTAATCAGATAAAACATATGAGAAATTGTTTGTTAACCAAGCCTGTATGTCCAGGATTTTATGCATTACAGGTGAACTACAGGTGAAGTCACTCAATCCAGTCCCAGAGGCTTGGGGACCATAGAAGACCCCTGGTGACAGCTAGCTGAAAGAGCTGCCCAGATTCATATCGCACGGCGGAAGGGTAAGACACCTTTTCACTGTCGGACAATAAACAGAGTTCGGGAGAAGAACTGGAATTAACAGAATTCCGGGGGCTAACTCCCGAATGAAGTAACCCTACCTGTCCTATCACCCCTGTTTTTGTCCATAGGAGTGAGGATGTGTCTGGCTCTGGCTAAGTGATGTGTATTTTGTTCCAAAATGAACATAAGAGATCCCTAGATTTGGGTAGACAGGAAGTTAGAGTAGAGATTACATGATAACCGACTTCGGACTGTTCTAGGATTGGAGAAGAGGGTATCCTTATAGCATAGAGGGTCCCACAAGGGTGGATAGGTTTTCCATGATATGGGGGAAACCTGGGAGCAATGTTGAACTTTGTAAAGGTGATGAAATCCTACTAACCATAAAAAATATTGAGCTCTCTGATGCAGGCACTCACACCCTCGGACTACAAAGGACGAGGACAGACATGCTGGGTGTGTTTTCTATTAAGGTACTGCCAAGACCAGAGGTAGCCGGACACACTCCTCTACCACCACTGTGTTAAAAATACCATTCAGGTAATTAATGTTAGAGACTATTCTGCTTATTGATCAATTAGGAACTGGGACTGGTTTTGATTATGGGAGATTGCCTGAAGCTGATTGCAGTAGTAACATAACCATTAATTCCACTTGGCCAGTTACAGGCCTAAACCAAACTAGTGGTCTGGCTGATGTGAGGTGGATGTGTGGAGCCAAAAAGAGTGCTGAGACCCATTCTTAGAGGAGAATGGCAAGATACGTGTGGTCTGACCAGTGATAATTCCACTGACCATTGTTGATGTTGCTGCTGAACAGCTGCTGAGTTCTGTAACCAGGGGACCTGAAAACATTCCATCCCATGGGAGACATAGACGTAGTGCTCCATGGACAGAGGATGTAGTTGACATATATATATATATATATATATATATATATATACATACACTAACCTGTTGGGAGTGCCAGTGGGGGTTCCTCATGAGTTTCAGGCCTTGGGTAGGAATGATGGACTCTGGCACTTACTACCTATTATGGGTCCAGCCATAGTGGATGCTGGACAGACTGCATGGATTAATTATATCTACTATAATCAACAGCGTTTGGTGAATTACTCCCGTGATGCACTCACTGGTATGTCTGAACAGCTTGAGGCCACATTTGGGGTTTCCAGACAGAATAGACTTGCCTTGAATATGCTTCTTGCCAGTCAGTGGGACGTCTGCAAGATGTTCGGTAAACAATGTTGCACGTATATTCCTAATAATACCAGTCCAGATGGTGGTATATCTAAGGCGGGCTTGATGCACTATCTGCTAAGATGAGGTCCACGGAGGGGGTGGAGGAGTCTGTTCTCTTGGCCTGGTTTGGTAAGTACACTGGTATGATGGTTACTGGATTTCTGACCCTAATTCTTGTATTATTTGTTATTGATGTGATATGCCGCTTGCATCATACTGTGTTTTAAGAAGTCTGTTACAGATGTGATGAAGGCTTCAGGGAGGATGGGACTGACTGAGGATGACACATGGTATGCTGTGGGTGAGGTAGTAGAATAATTTTACACCACCACAGTTCCTTGTTATACATTTTTATGATACGTTTTCTTTCCAGTATGTTTGTTCTCCCTGTTGTAAAGGTTTAGAGTCCCTGGGTGGCAAGGAGCCCACCTAGTACAGGATAGGAGTAGCTGAGAGGACCAGATGGTTTCTAATAATTCTTTACTGTTTTCCATGACCAAAGTTTTATCCTACATCTTACATGTCAAGAACAATAAAGTTTTATCCTGTTTTTGATAAGTGACACCCTTGTGGGTGACAAAAGGGGGAAACAAAAGCATACAACAAAGGCATATATCACTTGTTATTAATAATAAACTTTTTATTATTTTCATGAAATGCTATGACTGCTGAAATAAAGGATAATGAGTGACACCCTAGCGGGTGTCAAAAGGGGGACTTAAATTTCACACTATTTTCTTTTGTTCTGTTTTTGAATGAGCTGTTCTCTTTTGACATGAAGGTAGTTTAAACTTTGTAACTGTTATATGATTCATTGCTGAATTTGTGTTCACACCCTTGGGGTTATTTTACATTATAGCCATTACCATATATAAGATTGAATATTATCTGCTGTTGCCTTGTGTGGAGGTATGTATGTGTTATGCTACCTAGCTGATTTGAAACATTGTTAAAAGTATCAGGGCCATGGGACTTTCTCATGCTGGAAAAATACAGAAGGGAGGGAACATTCAGAGCGGGGTGTTGCGAGAACAAGCGGTCTTTTGTTAGATAACAGGAGCCAGGTGGGAGATAACGGTATGGAGCATGAGACCCATCTTTCAGTTTTTGCAGCCATTTTAGTGTTGTGCGGATGCTGTTGCATTCCATGTATCCGGTCCCTTACTACTAGAGTTATCTCTAAAGCTATTGACCCTGCCTCCCCTTCCCAGATGTATCCTCTGCTTGCTAATGACCTGCCAGAGTTTGAGGATGAGGTGGAGAATACCCTTTAGAGAGTGTCACATCTCTTTGGAGATGTGAAGAGAGGGTATCACAACTTTTTCCGGCTGGAAAAAGTTGGCTTATGTAGAATATAATTTTTCCTTTCATTTTGAGCTGTTGTTCTCCGCTCTGTTACATGAGGGTTGTAAGTTCCTAGGTGGCTGGTAGCCAACTTAGTACATAGTGGGATTGAGTTGGGAACATGGTGGGAATACATATACATCCATTTATTTTTAATGTTGTGCCTTATTTCATAGCCCCTTTGGGACAAGTTTTCTTTTGTATCAGAATCTAGTTAGGTTGTGTCACGTCTCTGGGGAGACGTGAAGAGAGGGATTTGTAGAGGATTGCTAATTCTTATGTAGGTGACATTACTGCTATTGCATTGTTATAACTGAGACAACACATAACAACGTATTTTCATAGTAAAACAGGTTGGGCCCCATACAGGATACTCCTAGCCACAGGTGCTGGCCGGGAGTTCGGCCATAACTCCTCTGAAGATAGGGACGCACACACATTACACACTGACTCCTCTGAAGACAGGGACGACGCACATACAATACACACTAACTGCCGAGGACACACAGATAAGACATACACCCACACATTGGGAAGAAGAGACACAGCCTTGACTTGCAGACAAACTAGCACACACACATAATCTCCCTCCCAGCCGAACATTGTGTGACTGAAGATAGCGCACACACCAGATCCCCTTTTCAGCTGAACATGGTGTGACGACCAAGAACAGGCATGGCAGGATTCTACGATGAAGGACAGACAACAGAGCCAATGCCGGACGACTACACCCCAGCCTGATCCAATCCGAAGATCCGATCTCCTAGAAATCAACCTACTTTCTGTTGTGTATATGAAGCTTGTACTCACTGTTAGCAGGTGCCTTTTTCTGCTAGTCTCTGATGAGCTAACAGAGGAGCCCGTATATACGCTGTACCAGATATCTTCACTCTGAATAAACCTGTCGCTTGTCGTACAATCTACCACCTTGTCTGAATCGATCCTTAACCGGCTCATCCTTCCACATAACCTTTTATCAACAATTACCTC
This sequence comes from Oncorhynchus gorbuscha, assembly GCF_021184085.1. Lineage (NCBI taxonomy): Eukaryota > Metazoa > Chordata > Actinopteri > Salmoniformes > Salmonidae > Oncorhynchus > Oncorhynchus gorbuscha. The sequence continues at coordinate 34,426,900 of NC_060187.1, forward strand.
AGTACTTCCAACTGTGTATTAGAAAGTCAGTGAAAGATCAGATGCTCTGTCGTCTTGCAAGTGACGTTAGGCCTAACTATTTAGCGGATTCCACGATTATATTAGTGCTAATTATTTTAGCTATTCAACTAAGCTAATTAAAGCAGGTTAGCTAGGCTAACAGTTACCCGAGTTTTTTTTTCTTCCAGTTAGTTAGCTATGTGTAATTAGAGTTCTAACGTTAGCTAGAGTGAATTAGCTAGCAAGCTTGTCCTCCAAGTGCAGTAGCGCGAATGCCAGACAATAACGAACCATGCTTGATAATACACATGTTAATTTGGTAAGCAACATAAATGCATTGATTAGCTAGATAGCGATTGTCGGTACCGAGGACAAGCACTAACTTATTTGATGACGTCCTGCGACTCGCAACTTACCAGAAAGACTCCACAGGAAACATGAATATAACTTGGGTCCAATCCGTAGACGCTATGAAAACGTTTGTACATACCTAAAACAAGAGTTATGATATTACTGTGGCGCTTGCATAAATTACACAGCGTAATCCATTGTTTTCAATAGTTCAGTTCCCTACATAATTGTTTCCTCAATCTTTTCGTCCCGGGAATAATTCCACTATGGCGAAGGGGAGGCGGAACTACCGCCCCAGCGACGGGTGTTACAACTATATTAAACGGTACCAACTACATATTGACAAGATCCGTCTGGTAATTTATTTGTTTCTGTGTGTACTTTCCTGGTGATAAAAATTAGAACCTGTCTGCAGTACAGTTATTAGTGAAGGTACCCAGGTTCAAACACCATTTTGGTTGAGGTTGTTCAACTCTACATGTCTATAGGCCTATACCCTATAGCAGAGTCAATGTATGGTACATTACTTTCAAGGATCCAATCAACGGTTCTTTGACACAAAAACATATGGAAGCAGTGTGACAATTATTTAATGTTTTAAAAAGTCATTGGGAAAAAACTAAATAGTCTAGTTGCAAATTAATCCCTGGGGATTTCTTACTGTACAGTACATTATTAAATCAGTATAACATTGTCTAAAAAACACCATGCATCCAGATACTTCTTGAAAGGATGACACAGCACAGCAGCGTGACAAGCAGAGTTCCAGCACATACAGGCTCCACCAGAGACCCATCACCAAGTGGTATCTCCAAACTCACAGGATCCTGCTCCTAAAAATAAATAAACATTTGGATAAGGTGATTCAAGTCATTTTCATATTCACAGTTGGTACGTTTTGAAACATTGTTATTGAAAATAAACAAGTTAGTTACTAAGTATGATAGTAATGACACATTCAATACTACATTGAATGTACACATCCGGCAGTGATTGGGAGTCCCATAGGGTGGCACACAATTGGCCCAGCGTCGTCCGGGTTTGGCCGGGGTAGGCCGTCATTGTAAATAAGAATTTGTTCTTAACTGACTTACCTAGTAAAAAAAATGTGGACTCCAAACATAATTTACTGTTACCAAATCACACACACAAATGTATGAGGACAGCCCTTAAAATGAGTGGATTCGGCCATTTGCCGTTGCTGAATGGTGTATAAAATCGTGCACACAGCCATGGAATCTCCATAGGAAACATTGGCAGTAGTGGCCTTACTGAGGGAGCTCAGTAATTTTCAGCGTGGCACCGTCATAGGATGCCAATTTTTCAACAAGTCAGTTCGTCAAATTTCTGCCCTGCCAGAGCTGCCCCGGTGAACTGTAAGTGCTGTTATTGTTATGTGGCAACGTCTAGGAGCAACAACTGTTCAGCCACGAAGTGGTAGGCCACACAAGCTCACAGAACGGACCAACGTTCTGTGAGCCGTACAGATAGTGTGTCCTCGGTTGCAACAATTATTACCGAGTAACAATGCCTCTGGAAGCAATGTCAGCATAATAATGAAAAGGGTTTCCATGGCCGCACACAAGCCTAATGTCACCATGTGCAATGGATTGGCTGGATTGGTGTAAAGCTCGCCGCCATTGGACTCTGGGGATGTGGAAACGCATTCTCTGGAGTTATGAATCCCGCTTGACCAGCTGGCTGTCTGGACAAACTAATTGAGGTTTGGCGGATTACAGGAGAATGCTACCTACACGAATCCATAATGCCAACTGTAAAGTTTGGTGGAGCAGGAATAATGGTCTGGAGCGTTTTTCATGGTTTGGTCTAGGCCCCTTAGTTCCAGTGAAGGCAAATATTACCGCTACAGCATACAATGTCATTCAAGACGATTCTGTGCTTCCGACTTTGTGGCAACAGTTTGGGGAAGGCCCTTTCCGGTTTCAGTATGACAATGCCCCCATGCACAAAGCGAGGTCCATCCAGAAATGGTTTGTCGAGATCAGTGTGGAAGAACTTGACTGGCCTGCACAGAGCCCTGACCTCAAACCCCATCGAACACCTTTGGGATGAATTGGAACACAGGTGATTAGGCCTGGCTCGCAGTCGAACATCAGTGCAAAACCCTATAATGCTCTTGTGGCTGAATGGAAGCAAGTCCCCGCATCAATGTTCCAATATCTAGTGGAAAGCCTTCCCAGAAGAGTGGAGGCTGTTACAGCAGCAACTGGGGGGACCAACCCCATATTAATGCCCATGATTTTGGAATGGATGTTTGGTCATGTAGTGTATGCGACAATGTCATTGGCTGATAGATTTACCTGTAGATGTTGGATCTCAAGCCATTGGCATATGCTTAAGTTGTGGACAGTGCAGGGTGCGTCCACAATTTTGTAAGGAGGGAAGGAAATGAGCTGTGTACCTTAAAACAAAATAAAAACTAGTTATAATGGTAAAAACAAGCATATTTGCCATTAAATAAGTTGGTCCACTTCCAATAACCAAACGTTAATGTTATTTACAGACACAGCATGAAGGAAATTGGGAAGTATGGTTATGCGTAAAAGGTATAAACACGATAACTCACATGTTTCTGTCCTGAGTATTAGCTTTGGAAGTTTAATTTCAACAAGTTCAAATCTCTTCCCTGCAAGAGAGGGCTTGTGATAACGGCCATGGATAGGGAGTGTTGCTTTGAGAATTCCTTGGTCCAGAGCAGGATACACGAGAACAAGGAATTCCTCAGATGTGTGTGCTGGAGCCTCCAAGTCAACCGCTGAACCCAAAAGCACCTAACAGGAAAAGATCATCAAATGTGTTACTTAGCATAGCATGTATTAGGTTTGGCCTAACATAGATCTCAGAATTGGCAGATGGAGTTGGGTATAATAATTTGATCCTATACTTTTCTGTACTGTGGTTGTATAATGCTACAGTCATTGTCATTTTTTACCTGTAAACCAGTGTCCTCTTTCAGAGATGCAAGTTGGTATTGATCAATGTAGATCCCACTGGGTAGTCTGTGAACCAGCAGAGCCTCGAGGCCATCTGGAAAACCAGGACCGAAGTCAACTGTGGTGACCAGGTCTCTAAAAACACAGAGGGACCATACTTCCTAACATTAGAAACAGTTAAAAAGTAAACAGCTTCTCAAGTCTCAAATGTGCATCACCCAATTAAAATTATCAATTTACTTGCACGTGATAGGACCAGTGTTAGTGTTGCGTGAATTCAAATCTGGTATCAGGATAAATATAACAATGAGTCTAACACCAGGTACAATGTTGTTGGTCCTATCAGAAACTGGCATACGTTAGCCCTATGCTAACCTCACCAGATAACTGCTTATTCTGCATCAGCCTATCAAATATCTTACACTTTATATCCACCAACCAATGGCATTTCTTAAAATAGGTCAACCTTGGTAACCAGTGAGATATTTTAAACCTACAAATTCTGATTTACTTTTGTTCCATTGGTCTGTGTCAAAATGTTGTGTGACAATATTGCATTGATGCATCCTTAAATAGACTACAAGCTACTAGTACTAACAGACAACATTTTTGAATACATTACAAAATCCCAGGCTTCAGCCTATCTATTTCACACGTGTGCTTTCACAGCAATACAGATTTAGGAAGAATCGGAAACCCAGCTGCGAGCTGCCCAGTGATGCAAGCCTAGCAGACGGGCTACATGCCTTTCATGCTCACGTTTAGGCAAGCAACACTGAACCATGCATGAGAGCACCGGCTGTTCCGGATGACTGATCAATCTCTCCGTAGCCGATGAGAGTAAGACCTTTCAACAGGTCAACATTCAAAAGGCTGAGGTGCCAGATGGATTACCAGGACGTGTACTCAAAGTATGCGCGGACAAACTGGCAAGTGTCTTCATTGATGTTTTCAATCTCTCCCTGACCGAGTCTAACACCTACATGTTTCAAATAGACCACCATAGTCCATGTCCAAGAACACCAAGGTAACCTGCCTAAATGACTACTGCCCCGTAACACTCACATCTATAGCCATGAAGTGCTTTGAAAGGCTGGTAATGGCTCACAGCACCATCATCCCGGAAACCCTACAACAATTTGCATACTGCCCCAACAGATACACAGATGATGCAATCTTAATCGCATTCCACACTGCCCTTTCCTACCTGGACAAAAGGAACACCTATGTGAGAATGCTGTTAATTGACTACATCTCAGCATTTAACACCATAGTGCCCACAAAGTTCATCACTAAGCTAAGGACCCTGGGACTAAACACCTCACTCTGCACCTGGATCCCTGACGGGCTGCCCCCAGGTGGTAAAGGTAGGTGACAACATCTGCCACACTGATCCTCAACACAGGGGTGCATGCTTAGTCCCCTCCTGTACTCCCTGTTCACCCGCAACTGCGTGGCCTAGCACGACTCCAACACCATTACTACATTTGCAGACTACACAACGATGGTAGGCCTGATCACCGACAGCGATGAGACAGCCTACAGGGAGGTGGTCAGAGACCTGGCAGTGTGTGTCAGGACAACAACCTCTCCCTCAACATGAGCAAGACAAAGGAGCTGATCATGGACTACAGGAAAAGGAGGGCCGAGCACACCCCTAATCGCATTGAGGGGGCTGTAGTAAGCGGGTTGAGAGCTTCAAGTTCCTTGGTGTCCACAGCACCAACAAATCGAACATAGTCCAAACACACCAAGACAGTCGTGAAGAGGGCACGACAACACCTTTTCCCCCCTCAGGAGACTGAAAAGATTTGGCATGGATCCCCAGATCCTCAAAAAGTTCTACAGCTGCACCAGAGATCATCTTGACCGGTTGCATCACCGCCTGGTATGGCAACTGCTTGGCATCCAACCATTATGTGCTACAGAGGGTAGTGCGTACGGCCCAGTACATCACTGGGGCCAAGCTTTCTGCCATCCAGGATCTCTATACTATGCGGTGTCAGAGGAAGGCCCAAAGAAATTCTCAAAGACACCAGCCACCAAAAACAGACTTCTCTCTGCTACCACACGGCAGGCGTTACCAGAGCTCCAAGTCCAGGTCCAAAAGGCTCCTTGACAACTTCTACCACCAAGCCATAAGACTACTAAACAATTACTTCAACTAACCTGTACCCCCGCACATTGACCCCTACCAACATGTACATCTTACCTCCATTACCTCGACTAACATGTACCCCCGCACATTGACTCGGTACCGGTACCCCCTGTATATAGCCTCGTTATTGTGTTACTCATTTTACTTTAGTTTATTTTGTCAATATTTTCTTGACTCTCATTTTTACCAACAATGCAGTTACTGTTGTAATCGGCGCATGTGACAAATAACATTTGATTATACATGTAAGTTTATATTTGTACACTCATGGTCTTGTCAAATACCAGTCATTTACCCTTACTGCTATGACAAAAGTCTTGTTCACACTGCAGACCTTAAATGCTCAAATACTGTGTACGTTTTGGATTACTGACTGTCCAAACAGCAAGTTGCAAGTGACCAAATCAGATTGGTTGTCATTTGCAGACATGACTACGCTAGCAGTCATAGTAATGATGGGTGTGTGAGCAGTGGTGGAGGCTGATTGGTGGTGGTGCTTGTGCCTCCTATCACTTAGCTTGCTAGTTGCTACATAACTTCTAAGGTGATCATGCCTGCCATGGATGTTTCCCAGTTGCTTTGAGTGTTCAAAATCAGTGTATGAACACTTAAAGCCTCAAAGGATAAGATCCAACTTATGAAACACGTCCTTTTCAGCTAACCACAGCTGTTAAACTTTCGAGTACGTTCACCATTTTCTTTGTAAACAACTAACAAGCTAGTTAGCTACCACATGTTTTTGTCAAAATAACAGTATGCCAAATAAATCTGATTTGACTGTTCAAGACATGTCGCATGGCCAGGAATCAATGGTGGTTTGAAATATCTGATTCCATGTGCTTTTTGGCTGTTCTGAATGCGGAAAAAAAATCTAAATGTAGGATCACATAGGATTCAAATCCAAAATAGGATGAGTCAAACTGCCAGTGTGAATAAGGCTTAAATTAGTGGTGTGATCCACTAAGACGGTAAGCCCAGAGACAGCAAGGTACGACAGCCTTGAGTTTGAATCCCCCTCGGGGTCAGGTTTTTATTTGAGAGAAAGAAAATACAAGTTGTCAGACACCGTTTCAACTGCGTGATTGTTGTCCTCACCTGACTGCAGTTTGGCTTCGCAACAGACTTCAGTGGGCAAACGCTCACCGTCGATGGCCACTGGCACGCTGGAAAAGTCTGCTCTTCACAGATGAATTAATGGAGTGGGACACCATTGCACAGGCCAATCAACAGCCTGCTCAGCTATATGCTAAGGAGGGGTCGCCCTGTATGAGGCAAATGGTTGTCATTTTAGATATTAACTGGTTTTCTGATCCACGCCCCTACTTTTTTAGGTATCTGTGACCAACAGATGCATATCACCATTCCCAGTCATGTGAAATCCATAGATTAGGGCCTAATGAATTGATTTCAATTGACTGATTTCGTTATATGAACTGTAACTCAGTAAAAATCTTTGAAATTGTTGCATATTGCATTTATATTTTTGTTCAGTGTAGTTGGCACAGGACAGAGATGAGCACAGTGAAAAAAAGATCCAAAGGAATTAACCCTTTGAAAAATGGAAATCATTTGCACAATGAGGCAAGCAATGACTTCCTGATGGGTTGACCCCAAGTCGGGAAGGTAGGCAGCAACACCTCCGCTACCCTGATCCTCAACACGGGGACCCCCACTGGGGGTGCGTGCTCAGCCCCCTCCTGTACTCCATGTTCACCCATGACTGTGTGGCCACGCGCATCGCCAACTCAATCATAAAGTTTGGTCCCTTCACACAGACAGCGTGGTGAAGGCACAACAGTGCCTCTTCAACCTCAGGAGGCTAAAGAAATGTGAGTCTTAGGGGCCAAGCCACAAACTTCTACAGATGCACCATTGAAAGCATCTTGTCGGGCTTTGCACCATTCACAACCACAGGGCTCTCCAGAGGGTGGTGCGGTCAGCCCAACGCATCACTAGGGGCACACTGCCAGCCCTTCAGGACATCTACACGCCACGGTGTCACAGGAAGGCCAAGAATATCATCAAGGACCTCAACCACAGCCTGTTCAGCCCACTACCATCTAGAAGGGGCATCAAAGCTGGGACTGAGAGACAGCTTCTAAATGTTTTCACAGATTGTGTGTATTTTATTGCTAGGTATTACTGCACTGTTGGAGCTAGAAACACAAGCATTTTGCTGCACCTGCGATATCTGCAAATCTGTGTACGTAACCAATAAACTTTGATTTGGCGTGCTCTAAAAGATGTGCAGGCTAAACAACATTTGCTGTTGAATTGCTACATTTTGTATATTATTTACAGTTGTAAACACACCCTGAAAGCACTGAATGGTCTTGTATAATCACCTTATTAAAAATGCCCACAACAGTACAAATACACTTATTCAAGCTAACATAGCTTACCCACGATTGATGTTGCACTATGAGTTAAAGTCAACAAGTCATAATTTTAGTCAAAGTATGATATATATGAATTGATGTAACAAATTCAAACTGCCCACTTTGTGCAAATCTGTGCAAATGTGATGTATTTTCCTATTTAGTTTCATGGCTAGGTTTTATTTGAATGTTAACACCCATCAGCATGACATTGATAACATTTTAGTCATTTAGCAGACGCTCTTATCCAGAGCGACTCACATGAACAATTAGGGTTAAGTGCCTTGCTCAAGGGATTCAAACCAGCAACATTTATGTTACTAACCCAATGCTTAACCCCTAGGCTACCTGCCACCCCTTTATTAATCAAAAACAGCTGCAAAGTAATTTCTCTAGGCAACAGAGATGAGCCAAAAGCCTTGTGTCCACTTGGCCACCTGAGCAATGGAGCAAATTAAAATAGAATAACATTAGTTTGCACCCCTTAACTATTTCCATTGCAGATTTGAGGCCGCAATTATGGAAGATGACAAATCCAGAACCAGCTGGCTAATTTTTTGAATACATCGTTGTAAAATAAAGAGCAACAGATAACATTAGTTAGCTAGATAAGGATATCATGCTAGCTAGCTACACTGACAGCTGTCAGTGACCCATTTGTTGATGTTGATCAACTCCAGATGGAATTCGTGAATATGTATGTGGTCTTCATCATTCTTCAGGAGGTGGAACCTAAACATGCATTTCCTCTCTAGAACAGGAAATTAACTATCAAACTATCAAAATAGTTGCAGCATCTTCCTCTGGGGATGGGTCCTTTAATTAGGCATAGAGCGTGCAATAGAATGCATTGATTGGCAGGTGTACTGTAGAATGAAACTTTCCTTTAGTGTGGAACACGCCTGCGTGGGTTCAAGTCTGTGGGTTCGAGTCCGGACTCACGATAAACTTCTTTAAAATAATCAAACACTTTTACTGGAATCTGTAGGATGATAATGCTCTTATGGAAAGTGTTTGTTCAAGTCCATCTACGTTACTTGATCCAGATGAGTGATTATTTCCCGGTGAGGTCAGCCAAAGATTATGGATATACTGGCACGATACGGGTCTTTCCGCCCTAAAAATGGGAGTCGTTGTCAACAAAGCGGTACGGTAGGCTGTACATCTACTAGAGGTCGACCGATTAATCGGAATGGCCGTTTAATTAGGGCCAATTTCAAATTTTCATAACAATCGGAAATTGGTATTTTTGGGCGCCGATTTAAAAAACAATATATATAAAAAACATTTATTTAACTAGGCAAATTAGTTAACACATTCTTACTTTCAATGACGGCCTAGGAACGGTGGGATAACTGCCTTGTTCAGGGGAAGAATGACAGATTTTCACCTTGTCAGTTCGGGGGATCCAATCTTGCAACCTTACAGTTAACCAGTCCAACGCAATAATGACCTGCTTCTCTCTAGTTGCACTCCACAAGGAGTCTGCCTGTTACACGAATTCAGTAAGCCAAGGTAAGTTGCTAGCTATCATTAAACTTATCTAATAACAATCAATCATAATCACTAGTTCACTACACATGGCTGATGATATTACTAGATATTATCTAGCGTGTCCTGCGTTGCATATAATCTGACTGAGCATACAAGTATCTGACTGAGCGGTGGTAGGCAGAAGCAGGCGCATAAACATTCATTCAAACAGCACCTTTGTGCGTTTTGCCAGCAGCTCTTCGTTGTGCATCAAGCTTTGCGCTGTTTATGACTTCAAGCCTATCAACTCCCGAGATGAGGCTGGTGTAACCGAAGTGAAATGGCTAGCTAGTTAGCACACGCTAACTAGAGGGATGGAAGCTATACTGTTACACTGGCAATACTAAAGTGCCTATAAGAACATCCAATAGTCAAAGGTTAATGCAATACTAATGGTAGAGGGAAATAGTCATAACTACAACCTAAAACTTCTTAACTGGGAATATTGAAGACTCATGTTAAAAGGAACCACCAGCTTCCATATGTTCTCAGCAAATGAAATGCTAGCCTTCTTACATAGCACATATTGCAGTTTTACTTTCTTCTCCAACACTTTGTTTTTGCATTATTTACTTGAGGCTAAATTTATTTTTATTGATGTATTAAGTTAAAATAAGTGTTCATTCGGTATTGTTCTAATTGTCATTATTACAAATTAAGTTAATTTTTTATAAATCAGCCGATTGATCGGTATCGGCTTTTTTGGTCCTCCAATAATCGGTATCGGCATTGAAAAACCATAATCGGTCGACCTCTAATATCTACCGCCTATCCTGTCTTTGGTGGATACATTGATTATTGTATTCTTTTTTGAATATTCAATGAGGGTTGTTGATGTCAACCGCCTGTCTTCGATGGAGATGCTATGCTACTAGCCTTGTGCCATGAATTTGCATCGAGGCAACGGCAATATAAAGTGTTTTTTTCTCAAAGTTGTCGGGATGTCACGTGTCCTACTTATCGGTACACTCGTAACAACTTAATAAGCATTAGGAAACTTCCTTTTTTAATTCAACACTCATTGACCTCCATACAAAAATTCCCCGCTTGGTGGGCGAAACACAGAAATTATACAAGACTAGTGAAGACCCAGTGCACTACCTCGGAGGAAAAAAAATCAAATATATTTAAATTAATATTATATTTCAAATTAAATTTCAGCACCCTCAGCACCTCTACTTCCCATGGCTATGGTTTGCATAGGTCTAACGTGTGACAGACTCCAATGGAACCAGTTACAATGTTGACCATTTTAATTGTCTGATGCACATTGAGACTGAGAAACTGTTTAAATGTAACCCTTTCTAATGTTCACAAGTATGGCCCCAGAGTAACCAAAGATTAGGAGTCAAAATCAACATCTTTCAATTGCATTTATTAGCTATGCTCTTGGTAACCTTGCAGATGTTTATTCGCCAGATGGTCATCTTACAATTAGTTACCTGTGAAAACCATTTTTGCTGACATCCATCGTTACTGATACAGTCTCCAGCCATGTCATGGACAAACCACAGCTGTTCTCGTCTGCAAAAAAAAGGTCAGAGGCTTTGTACATCACATGAAAAACTAGCAGCCATCTAAAAGCATAGGGTCAGTGACTGTCTGTGGACATTGTTGGTTGACAATTTGTCAATCCAGTGTGGCTCTGCTGTTGGCACTGAACTTCATACATTGAAGATTAGCTACTGTGCATAGCTACCTGTGAAAAAGATTGGCTGAACGAATGGCATGACAAATTTGGTGTAACGTTAACTAGCTGGGAAACTATTTTCAGGTCACTTCGATACCTTTACTTGTTTGTAGCAGGATAGGATACTGAGGTCAATGTTAGCGAAATGCTATCCTAGCTAAATTACCTGCTTCGCAAAAGCACTTTGTATCGAAGTGGCGCTAGCTAACTTTACTTTAAATACCTAACGTTACTAGCCACCACCCTTCAACCGCCCTCAATTAACATTGTCGGATTTATTCAAAATGACTTTCTTTGATGTGTTATAATTTACCTGCTTGCGTTGATCCAAAAAGAACCAAGTAAACAGCACATGTGCTGAAAAATACAAACATGAATATATTGTCTTCTGAAAACCCTGGGCGATGCTAGAAATGTCAGCCAGCCACGTCATGTGTTTACGGAAACAAACTGAAATGAAGGACCCATTCCAATATACAGTTCATTATGACAGACAAATATATTATTCTCATATTCAAATTAATTGCGATAACTACATAGAAAATCTTAAAACAGTGAAGACTTTTTTTTTTACCTACTGTGAACAAAAGTAGAAGCCATCTTCACCCCATAAGCGCACAGGCAATTGGAGCGTAGCCCAAGATTTGGACGAGGTTTGAGAAACTAGCTGGGTCGATTCGTTTGATTTTTTTGCGTGCCTGCCTTTCAGTATTTTGTTTATTTTCAAAACTCAAGATAGTATGCATGTCAAACATGTTTGCGAGCTAATTACCTTGCGAGGTACTTTGATAAATCTACATAAAACGTTCGTATAAGTAAAATAAAATACTCAACAATGCCTTTTGTGGCTAAACGATGCGGTGTTCAATTCAGCCCGCCATCAATCGTTTTAATTTATGAAAGTAATGTTGACGATACCAACAAGATCCGCAAAAGAATCATACCTGTGAGGAACTTCTCGAACTGTTCAGGTAGGAAAACTACATAGTACAATGCTGATCACAGAAAGGATGAGCATCCCATAGTCCAGCATTTTCCAAACTCGGACCTGGGGACCCCAAGGGGTGTTTGGTTTTTGCCCTTGCACTACACAGCCGATTCAAATAATAAAAAAGCTTAATGATTAACGTTAGTTGATTATTTGAATCAGTTATGTAGTACTAGGGCAATAACCAGGACCGCGTTTGGGAAACGCTACCTTGGTCACACTTGTTATGGAGAGCTTTCAGATGGCATAGTGATCTCCCGAATTATTTTAGTGTCAGATCAATACATATGGCAACACATTGCTATACTTATTAACTTGTCCAATGCAACAACTGAAATTCTAGATGGACAACCCACAAGGCAAATAGATCATAGAAAATACTTTCCCAACTAGTATTTGAGAGCTGCAGAGTACAGGTTTCATTGAAAGCCCAGTACTCTTGAGGATTTATGGTTGGTGACCACCACTAAAAGGTGTTTTACCCAAATAGATACTTAAAACATGAGGTAATCTAATTCTATTTCACCCACAGACTGCTGCATGGCTGCGGAGAGAATGAAGCACCATATTCGGCATAGGGCATACCTGGAGAGTGTTTCATTGGGGCAACTGGAGAGGCTTCATATAGTGCTGCGGGATCACATGCAGGGCCACAGCCTGGAGCACACTCTAGCCTCCCTCCGCCTGCACCCTGAGGAGGACCTCAACAAGCTGGATGATGAGGACCTCAACAAGCTGGATGATGAGGAGCTTGCGCGCAAGAAGGTCCAAATGGACAAACTCTTTGAGCGTAACCGAAGGCGGAAAGATGACCCTGACTTTGTCTATGACCTGGAGGTGGAATTTAAAGGGGAGGTTGCTCGGGAACCATGCAGCTGGGATGAAGAGGAGTCTGATGATGGGTTTTAAAAGAACACAGATCAGACTGGGAGTGTTTCAGATTGTCAACAAAGCACCCTACCTGATCTTTAGTGACTGAATAATACTCATTCCTTTGCACAGGGCAGTTGTTATTCTGGCCCTTTGCTCAATTAAGCCATCAACAACAACCATATCCAACTGGACATGGATAAAAATACACATTTAAACTAATATCCTTACAGATGCTATTGAAATATTGAGTAGTTGTACATGTTTATTGATATGAAACTTACATTTACAAAATAAACACTGTCTCCTTGACCCTCTGTTTCAACAGCATTATACTTGTACAAGATTGATATATTCACAGTTAACTAAAGACAAGTTTATGCTAAACCCCTAAGAATCCCGAACAATTATCTAAAGTAACAATCTTTGGAAATTAATATTCTTGTCACATGTCGTTGTCAACATTGTAGCCTATATCAAGTACAATAGTATTGTGTAAGGTTTGAATAAAAAGTAGCACATACAACTATCAAATATCATCTGAATCTCTACATTTAAAATTTTAGGTCAACAAAATATTCAAAAGCAATAGCAGTGGTTTTTTACAGTGGATAATAGCTCAGAATCATTTATGTTCAATTTCTTCAAATAACCAGGTTTCTATCCAACCATTTCATGGAGATTAATCACCTGACGCATTTTTAAAAAAAAAAAAACTCACGACAGGCCTCATGGAAACAGTACATTTTCCAATGTCGCCAAAACAAAATACGCAATACAAAGTGGGATATTGCCACAATTGCGGTGATAGCGTTTTTACACGCAAATATTGCCATATAAAAACCGCAGTAAGCTTGAAGTCATGCAATGAATGATATGTTTCGTTGTTCTACTAACACAAAGTGAAAAAGCATGCAGAGCTTATCGGCAGTTAAGTTAAAGTTAGTCATAATTTATTTCACAAACTTCATAACTTATGGTGGTTAAGTAGTCGGCAGGTAGCCTAGCAGTTAAGAGCATTGGGCCAGTAACCACAAAAAAATCCCAGAATCCAAAAAAGGTTAAAAAAAATATGTTGATGTGCCCTTGAGCAAGGCACTTATCTTGTGACTTACAGGAGCCATTTGGGTTAAGAGCATATGGTGATGAGCTTCATGCAAATTTCCACTAAATATCAAAGGCTATAATTTGAAAGATGCTTGGCTGTTTATTATCAACTAAAAGTGATCTGGCTTTTCTATATCTCATCATATAACCTACCCTGTCCGAACTGTCTATAGACCATTATCACAACAGTTTTTGTGATAACCATCGGAAGTTTGATGGAAAATGCCGTTCGTATGCAGATTTTAGAATATATGCATGAATATATGCATGAAAATCTGTCGCAAATTGGATGGAAACCTAGCTACTGCTGGTCTTTCTTTCATACTTTATAGCAGTTTGAATAAGATATCTTTGGAACACCATTCCCCAGAATTTTTTATTTTGTATCTAGGCATTGTTAATAATTAGTGGTGAGCAGTTGATTTTAATTCAAAGTCCTTTAATGCTCGCTGGTTATGAAGGCAAAGAAACCCCAGTGGCTTCCTAAATGTCTGACCATTATCACCATCCTACATTCAAGAGCGGGCAACTGCTTTTGACAGTCGATATAAAAATATAGTACACCTTTTACCAGATAGCTTATTAGTCCAAAAATGGACGGAGTGAACATTTTTGTTTGCTTGGTTTAAGATTTTTTGGCAGGATTCAAGATTGTTGTATAGATATTTTCTGCATGTGTGTGCTTGAACCCAAGAGGTAGCTAGGTAACTAAAATGCAGGCACAAATGAGATCGTAACACTTGAGTGAGGACTGAATTTTAAAAAATAACTAAACCATGGAGAAAATGTATTATCAACAGCAGTTAAATGTGTTTGTCAAATACTAAAACCTTTATAAATTTCAAGTACTTTGAATAAAAGCTTTGTATTTAGACCATCATATTTATGCACAGCCATAATAGAAAGGGAAATATTTTTGTAAATATATTACACTATTTTACTACAGACAAAAAAACACACATTTATAGAAAAGTACTTAAGAAATATCATTTTTTCTTCTTATCTTGGGTGCATCGTGGACAAAACCTGAAAGAGAATAGACTAAATACAAGATGTACAAAAACGTAATGCGTGTAATCACCAACTATGTAAAAGATTCACCTACCATTTTCCCTTTGGCTTCGTAGCAAGATCAACACAAGCAAAGTGAAACCACTCAATTGGGCACTGTTTGAATAAGTGAAAACATTGGTAAGAAGACATTCAGATTACAATAATCTTTCATTTAACTTCTTGGATCTACATAAAAATGCCACTAATTTCAAAGCATTCTTTGGAATAAAAGGACAACCAATAAAAACTTACATCAGGGTTATCACATCCAATCATCTCTCCATATGACACTTGATGGCACAAGCAGTATGTTGGCTCATTTGGATCAACTGGCATGTCCAAAACATCTGACGGTTGCATTGGCAGGAGAGCGTCACTCAATTCTGGGCTACAGATATTAATGGGTAAAATGACATCGAGTTAGAGTAAAAACCAGGCAGACATAGATAGAAAAGATTGTATAAACAAAATACTATACCTGTTTTTAAGCTTTTTCTTCCTGGGAGAATCCTCATCCGATGATTTCCTGCCTCTCCCCTTGGGCACACGCTTCTCCCTCAGTCCCCGACCTTCACCCTCTGAAGCAGATATTCACAGATGTAACTAACTTCCATGTGCACATGTCGTAAATGTGCTGTAAATGTGCTTTCCCACAGACAGTCTCCCTGCTTACTCTTTAACCCTCTTCCTTCTGGACTGTCATAGCCGCTAACTTCCAGCTTCTCCTTCAGCTCATTCTCAAATCGGGCCAGGTCTGCATCCAGCCTGCGGATATGCTTGTCCACCTATGACATGCAAACAATTAGATTGGTCAATAGATAATGCAAAACCAATAGTGACAGTATGACACTAGTTTGTACTCAAATGACAGGTTTGGCGCACTATACAACCAACAGTGAAAGTATTGAGATCTTTATGTACTCATGACAGTGTTGGAGCACTGACCATTTCATATGTCTGCATGGCAAGCTGCACTTTGTCATCGCTGAACTCTTTGCACTTGCAGTAAGCACTCTGGATCTTCTGCAGGTGCACAACCCTCTGTTCCGTAGCCAAGTTCCTTACACTTGAGATGTACTCCTCTGCCAGCTTGTCGATCTCTCCTTTTTTCTCTACACATTTGCAGGACAATTTAAATACTGGAAAATGAATTATGCTGAACAATATAATAGTGATGGGCATGAAACAATGTAGTAAATCAGGTGATCAAAACTAATACAATTTGTAATGTATTTTTTGTGTAGCTTAACTGATGTCAACCTCATGTTTTGTACCTTCAGTTCTATTGTCCAGGTCCCGCATCAGTGAAAAGTTCCTCTGTAGTTCACAGGGCAGATTCTCAATACCTAGAGGAATACATCATGATTGTTAAACGCAGTCATCAGTAACTACAATATTTCATCCTCAGAACAAGATAGGACTCTATGGTAACACACAGCTGACAGCTCATGGTTCATGTTCACTTTTCTACAATGAATACACTGCAGTCTGATGCCGATACTAGATAACAGGTGGCCACATCCAAAATGGATAATGTTAGCCAGGTAGCTGGATCACAACAGCTGTACTAGCAAAATAACTTCAACCTAAATGTTTTCCCCCATGGAAAACAAGGTTGTCACTAGTAACCACAGACGCAAAAAAAAAAAATATATATATATATATAAAAAATGGCTACATCGTAACAATGAATGAAAACATTAGTCTTTATTTAAGGTTAGGATTAGGCATGTTAAAAGTGTGGTTAAGGTTCATTTTAAAATCAGAAGAGGCAGGGTTTAGCCATAATTATTATGACTGTAGTAACTCGTCACTCTTGTTTTCCGGTAGAGGATAGCTTCATATTATCTTCCACTCCCTTAAGAAATTTGGCTTCGGGGATTTTTTCTGTAAGGCTATTAAGACTATATACGAATGGTAACAGCTCTATCAAACTGAAACATGACACCTCACCTAGATTTGATTTAGAGAGCGAAATAAGGTGAGGTTGTCCTATCTCACTGTATCTATTTTTATTAATCACCCAACTTCTTACAAATTCTTTAAATAATAGTCCTGTACAAGGCATTTGCATAGCTGGTAAACAAATGATTATAAGCCAGCTGGCTGACGATACTACAATTTTTCCTGAAAGACGCTAGTTAGATTCCCATATCGATAAATGTGATAGAATCCTTTTCCAAAGCATCTGGTCTATATCTTAACATTAATACATGTGAACTCATGGCTGTCAAAGATTGTGTGACACCCTCATATTATGGTATTCCAGTGAAAGAAGAATTTACATATTTAGGCATAACTAAGGATCAGAACTTACTAAATTGTAACCCTCAAATTATTATTATTATTTTTATTTTTAACTAGAAGCTAAATCAATGGCTACATAGGGACTTATCATTAAAAGGAAGAGTCCTAATAACCAAGGCTGAAGGTCTAGGTTAACATATGCCGCTCTATCTTTATATCTTTACGGGAAAATAAGCAAAGAGATAGAAAGTTGAAAAGCATTTGGTCTGTGGAGAAACCGTACCCATTCCATCGTATCAGTTTTTTCCTAATGTAACACTTGTGTATGGTGGGCTGAATTTTAAAGAATACTTTTAAGATCAATTGGATAAAACAATTCCTAAGAAGACCCACTTCTATGTGGAACTTCACTCCTCATCATGTCTTCTCTACTTTTGGTGGCCTTAATGTTGGTTTGCAATAATAATATTGACAAAGTTCCAGTGAAACTCTGCTTTTCAACAGGTTCTCGTCATAGTACTTAATTTATCAGCATAATTTCTCTCCACAGATATATGGAATAGTCGGGACATACGGTATAAAAATACTTCTTTGTTATAAGAATATTGGTTCCGAAATATCCTATTGGTGAGTCAACTTGTTAATGAAGAGGGTCTTTTACTTAATTCTAAGGAATTTGTATCACTTTACAAGATCCCTGTAACACCGAAAGATTTTGCAATTGTTTTAGAAGCCATTCCCTCAGGTGTTGCTTTATTATTCTGGAACGTGTCAAGACCCTCAGAACATACCTACAATTAACCCGATTGACTCATTAGTAGGAAAGATTTGTTTTTCTTTTAGTCCATTCAACAACAATAGAGCTATACGAGCCTTGTGGCAACAGGATGTTGTATCTATACATTATTGGATTGGTTTTACTGATAATGTCTGTTAGGAAAAAGTTTAGATGTTGCCACACATGTAAAAAGTTTTCATAAAAATGATTGCCGACCACTATATTAAGATGTTTTTAAAAATCCTAACTTTTTGTAATGACCACTCAGAAACAGTGCTGCATCATGTTTGACATTGTATTCATGTAAATGGATCTGTGGCAAGACATCAGTCGATTTATATTTGAACACATTTATGAAGATGTTACACTATTATAGAGAGAGATGCTGCTTTGATTCTTTACTTATGATAGAAATAAGATGAAACAATTAAATTAATTTCATTATTCTTTCGACCAAATGTTATATTTCAAATGTACAAAAAAAAAAAATACCTTGAAAAAAGAAATGTAACTATATTTTAAGCCTGTCAACAAAAAATGTTAGAATTATTCATGTATATTCCCCTTAAGGTCCTTGTGTAATGTGATATTGTACCCCCTAGCCCAAATGTCCATTAATATTATACACACACACACACACACACACACACACACACACACACACACACACACACACACACGTGTTTTCCATGTACTTTTTGTATTGATTTGTTATTTAAACATTTTCATAAATACGATTATTTTGGCGGATGTGGAACTGGAATTTGGTTATACTTTGTGCTCGTGACGCACTTTGAAATCAAACAGTCCGCCCTGTGTACACCTGACTCGCCGTAGAAAACGAGGTTGCGTTCCCCGCCAACTTGCTAAAGTTACATTGAGGAAAGTGCTCCCTGTTCAGGGAAGTTGTCAATCATTATTCGGAACGTGGCTATAACAAACGAACTAGTACTAATCAACCGCATTTTGTTACTGGCATGCACCACAGATTAATGTACAGGTTGCAGTTTAGGTTAGTAACTAGCCAGAACATAATCTGTTACTGGTTTACTGCTACAAAATAAGCCAAGACAGCGGAAAAATATACCCTCAGTGCGCTAGCTAACATTAGATAGAGGATAGAGATAGATGAAATGCTATGAATTGAATTTAACGTACAGTTTCAATAACATAGTTACTAGAAAACAAACAACAATAACAGTAAATTAACGAACTAGTTAGTAATGCCGAGAATTTGTAATCTCGCTAACGACACAACATGTTTCTTGCTTGCTAGCTCGCCAAGCTAACGTTAGTTTAGAAGTTCGAGACTGAAAAACAAACACGGTTGGAAATGTAGCCAATTAACACAACTGTTCACATTAAGTTAGCTAGATACTCACTGTCGAGGTAATGTTCCAGGTATATTGCCGTCGCCATCTTTTCAATTGTATTTTACCGGACAAGCTAGTAAACTTTTTTTGCCAACTAGCTTAGCCGAACGCTTGATACGTTTCTAATTCATGACGTCCTCAATTTTCATTGGCTTAAAATACAGGTTTGAATATGTTATTCTGATTGGATAACTTTAAGGTGTGGCTCCTTCATATTTTTATGCGCTTCAAACAGTAAAGATCATACCCACATTATTATTGTAACTATATAATATCACCATTTGTCTTAATAAAAGTAATTTTGCTTTTCACAAGCTCAGAACGCCGTGAGGAGTACATTTTGTAAATATTTATTTTTTATCGACTTTAAAAAAAATGTATACATGTCTGGTTTGATCACAAATATGGTGGTTGTCAAAGTTACACGAGATGATAAATCAGTTTGTTTGTCTTGTGCTAGCTAATGTGTTTGCGTTTAAATAATGCAGCTAGGGTTGCCATGTCCGCGGTTTTCCCGAAACTGGGCTACTTTGAAAACATTGTTGCACTGCGCCCGCCATGGCATTTCTCTTAAAAAATATACAACTATTTCACTGTGACATGCTGTTGCCGAGTGAGTAGTGGGGTGAGCGTTAAGAACACTGCAGGAGGCAATTTAGTCCAGCATTGCCTGAGTCAGGTGAATGAGGGAGACAGATCATCAGCACGTCGTGACAGCTCTTTACCACAGATAGAAAGAACAATGAGACAGATATTTCACCGAATGTATAAATGTGAAGCATCCGCTTGGCGTTTCCACTGGCACACTGACCGGGAGCAAATTAATCATAGTGTGCACGAGCTAGCGAGATTCTATTGGCGCGGTCTAGCATTATTTGCATATTTTTGTTAAAGAACGCCTCTACTCTGCGTGTGCAATAACTCAATTTGCGCTTGCGCTCATTCTACACAACACAATATTTTTTAACTTTCGAAAACTGGTATAGTCTACAAACCTTACAGTCCACTCTGTTCATAACATATTTTAGTTTTGGGAACAGAAATCAAATATTGAATCGATGAGAACATTTGCACAATGTCGGCCAAAACCCATCTCGTTCCATCTTCTCCCACTGCTACGCAAGGAAGTCACGTTTTTAAAAACTACATTTCCCATCATTCTAATTAAGGACCGGTCCATTTATTGATTATGCAACCACCATATAAAAACCACAGAAGAAGAATGATATTGATTATGACATTCAAAACGAGGCAGTTAGCTAAGTTTGTCGTCTCAGGGCTTTGAAAACAGCGTTCCACAATTAGTATTTTAGATACAACTATCAACGTTTCTATTTAAGCGTTGATCGTCATGGTAATGGCTCTATAGTATTGGAGAAAAGTTTTTAAAAATGACCCTCCGTTACATCGTGACGTGTCATGCCGTAACGTACAGCACGCATAAAGCAACTATTCCTGTTTTACAATCGCTCTCCACCAGGTGTAGCATTTCTCTCATCGTTTAAAAACAAGAAATGGACAGTAAAGGGGGATACCTAGTTATTTTTTTGCGCCATCACTGTAAGCGACCGTCACTCTCAAAGTCGCTGTTTACTTCTAAGATCACTTTAGCACCGCCCTAAAAGCCCGATTCAAATTCGACACAAACCTTCAAATAGGTATGTAATGACACATTATATAAACTCTTTATATTGTTTTATTTACATTTTAGAGGCGATAAGGTGATAAGTTGGACAGATCGAGTGAAAAAAAAGGCGTTTTCCCACACATCTCCTCTCCTCACAACCACGCATTAGTTTCGCTCCCCCACCCGCCATTTTTAAAAAAGACCCGAAGGAGCTCATTGCCTTCTTCAATCATGCAGAAACGGGCAGCGTGGAGGTCTCGGCATAAATTCTGTTGGAAAGGGGAGAAATTGTGCTTTACTTCGGTATTGACATTACAGTTGATCTGGAAGTATTACATTTTTGGGGCGCTAAAATAAGGTCAATTGTACGGACCAAGGCGATGTACAAAAGTGAGTGAGTTTACGTTAGTCATATTATAATCTCCAGAAATATTGTCAGCACAAACTTCAAAGTAACGTAATAGTTTTAATGACCAAAGGGTCAAATGCCAACGTAAATAGGTCCGCTAGCTAGGCAACGTTACAGACAGTACAAATTTAGCTAGTTAGCATACCCGACAATGTCAACAATGAGTTTAGATAAATATAGTAAACTTCCTCTCTGGTGTAGGTGGTGTGTGTTGTGATTAAGCAATAAGGCACATGGGGATATGGTATATACTCCGCGTTGCGTCGTGCATAAGAACAGCTCTTAGCTGTGGTATATTGGCGATATACCACAAATCCCCGAGGTGCCTTATTGCTATTATAAACTGGTTACCAACATAATTAGAGCAGTACAAACACATGTTTTGTCATACCTGTGGTATACGGTTTGATATACCACGGTTGTCAGCCAATCAGTATTCAAGGCTCGACCCACCCAGTTTATAATCGTAGATATAGAACTGATATAAACTACAATTCCCATCATTCTAATTAAGGACCAGTCGATTTATTGATTAAAACAGCTACAGTAGCTAACTAGATAGGGATCAGTGATGGTTTAGGAAGGCCAATTTAGTTAAATGGATTTCGCTATATGCAGTAAGCATTTTTTTTCTATGTATTCTATTTTCAGTGTGACCTAAGGATGTCGATTGTGAAAAGTGGCTTCCTTCATCGGCAGAGTAAGTGGAGCTGTACAGCACACAAATGTCAGAAACCTGTTAGCCATGCATCGTGCTTGTCATGTTTCCAACTACCAATGTAACAGGTACAAGGTGTGGTCAAGAATAAGTTTGATTTCTATAGTTGAACGTTTCTTCCTGGTACTTCACTGAATTTCCTCATGGAGTTTTTCCATATCACGATGACCTCATTGCTCTTTGACTTTGGGGCTTAAGACCTGTGTTTGCACTAAGTGCTACAATATTTTAATACAATTGATGCAGGCACTATTCTGCGGCGGTGGAAGAGAAACTGGTTTGACCTGTGGTCTGATGGGTGGCTGGTATTCTTTGATGACCAGCACCGGTGAGATATGGAGGATGGGATCCACATGAGTGGACAGCATTAACATTCGCAGTGCAACTGCATGTCAAGGTATTTGACTACATCTGTTATACTTTTCTATCCTATCCTCTCAACTAGACCTAGGATAGTTTATTTGCACCAACCCATCAATCACCTGTTCCATTCACATTTTCATTGTCAATAGATCTGAACCCACCAGAGGGTAGGAGTCAAAATGCCCTGCTCCAGATAGTCTGCAGAGACGGACGGGTCATCAGCATTTGTGGAGACAGTGCAGATGATGTTTTGTAAGACAGTTCTCCCATTGTAATCAATATTACTGTGGTTAGTTGTGTCTATATTGGATAGCCTGCTGATAAGTCATGTCAATTCTTGTTTTCCTATTGTTGTTTCAGTGTATGGACCATGGCTCTCCAGGATGCCAGAGTCAGCTCTGTGAGTTTCTACTGATCTGCCAAGACCCTCAGCCTTCATATCCCAGTCTTCTTATTGACCGTGTTAGATTAGTTAATAGATTAGTATATTTTTTAAATTCACATTCAAAACATTCCAAAGAGATTATCTATATTTTAGGTGGTCGCTCATCCTCAGATTGACTTTGCGCTGAAGATTGTTGCTTCTGCCTCTCCTCTGTATTCTGAATAAGTACATGTGAGCCTGCTGCCTATCCTTTACATTTGTGAATATACTTTGAGCAGTCAGTGTGGCACAGTGTCTTATGCTATTTCACTTGGAATTCTGTCTTGACATTTACACTGAACAAAAATATGAACGCAACATGCAACAATTTCAGATTTTACTGAGTTACAGTTCATATAAGGAAATCTGTCAATTGAAATACATTCATTAGGCCCTAATCTATAGATTTCACATGACTGGGAATACAGATATGCATCTGTTGGTCACAGATACCTTTTAAAAATGTAGGGGTGTGGATCAGAAAACCAGTCAGTATCTCGTGGGATCACCATTTGCCTCATTCAGCGTGACACATCTCCTTAGCTTAAAGTTGATCAGGCTGTTGATTGGCCTGTGGAATGTTGTCCTACTCCTCTTAATGGCTGTGCAAAGTTCCTGGATATTGGCGGGAACTGAAACACGCTGTCGTACATGTCGATCCAGAGCATCCTAAACATGCTCAATGGATGACATGTCTGGTGAATGTATATAGGCCATGGAAGAACTAGGGCATTTTCAGCTTCCAGAAATTGTATACAGATCCTTGCGACATGGGGCCATGCATTATGCTGAAACATGAGGTGATGACGGCAGATGAAAGGCACGACAATGGGCCTCAGGATCTCTTCACGGTATCTCTGTGCATTGAAATGGCCATCGTTGAAATTAAATGGTGGTGTTTATCCGTAGCTTATGCCTGCCCAAACCATAAACCCACCGCCACCATGGGGCTCTCTGTTCACATCAGCAAACCGCTCGCCCACATGACGCCATAGATGCTATCTGCCATCTGCCCGGTACAGTTGAAACCGGGGTAAATCCATGAAGAGCACACTTCTCCAGCGTGCCAGTGGCCATTGACGGTGAGAATTTTCCCACTGAAATCGGTTACGACGCCAAACTGCAGTCAGGTAAAGACCCTGGTGAGGACGACAATCACGCAGATGAGCTTTCCTGAGATGGTTTCTGCTAGTTTGTGCAGGAATTCTTCGGTTGTGCAAACCCACAGTTTCATCAACTGTCTGGGGGACTGGTCTCCGATGATCCCGCAGGTGAAGAAGCCGGATGTGGAGGTCCTGGGGTTGTGTGGTTACACATGGTCTGGGGTTGTTGGACGTTTTGCCAAATGCTAGAAAAATTAACATTAAATACTCTGGTGGACATTCCTGCAGTCAGCATGCCAATTGCATGCTCCCTCAACTTCAGACATCTGTTGCATTGTGTTGTGTGACTCGACTGCACATTTTAGAGTGGCCTTTTGTCCCCAGCACAAGGTGCACCTGTGTAATGACCATGCTGTTTAATCAGCCTCTTAATATGCTACACCTGTCAGGTTATCTTGGCAAAGGACAAATGCTCACTAATGGGGATGTAAACACATTTCTGCTCAATTTCGAAAATTTCTGGGTTCTTTTATTTCTGCTCATGAAACAGGACAAACACTTGTTGTGTTTAAAATAAATTGTTCAGTGTACTTACATTGATTTAGTGAAACCATTGTAAAGCCTTAGTTTATAATACATCTATATAACATGGTGTTTGTTATATATTGTGCTTTAGGATACATGCTCTCTAGTTATGGTGGTGGTGGTGGTGGTACTCTCCCATAATGACAGGTCATTTCTGCCTTTCCAATAGGTTTATGTCCCGGACACTTATGGGGGCTATGCCCCAGCTCCTCCTCATGGCACACAGATCATTTATTCAGCAGATGGGAAGCCTAACGCGGTTGTATACCCCTATCAGTACCAAGGTACTCACTGGGTGAATGCCCACTTTTAGGTCTGCAAGGTTACATTGATAATTACATTGATTTAAATGCTTCTTCATTCTTTTAATGGATGTTATCTTTCAATGACTATTTTAGCAATATAGAAGTTTTCACCATTCTAACTGCAGTTCATATTTCCCACCATGGTTTGTAGGAGCATATCCTATGAGGGATCCACAAGGAATGGACCAGGTTATTGTTCACGAGCGTCAACGTGATGATGGAGGAGACGTGGCTCTCAGTATGCTCGCTGGAGCTGTGACTGGATTGGCTATTGGGTCTCTGTTTGTCTTCTAGTGTCTTCATTGGAACAGTTTACAACGATACCTATCCCTAACTGACACGCACCATTCCCACATTTTTGCAGCACTGCAGCTGCATTTCTGTAGCCATGTGACTGAGATGGAGGAGTTACATGTATGTGATGGTTGGGCTATGTTCACCTATGAGGTTTGATTGTGATGTGCCAGTAAATTACTCCTTTTGTGCCCTTACCAAAGCGTTTGATGTATATTAACGCTGTAGCGCTTTCTATTAGGTACAGTAGCTATTTTGCAGCTTGCCTTTTGTTTGAAGAAACACAAATTATGTGATATTTTATGCACATCTGAAGAGAAGGTTTTGATATATTTAAACTTATTTTTATCCTTTTCAGGTCTCGCAAATGTAAATTATTCTAACTGATGCCTTATATAGTAGAGTGGTCATTAAGAGTGGGACTAGAGTTTTATTGGAACATGCCTGAGCTTGTAAAATCCTGATTCTTCACTTTACACATCTGTCTTAAATCCAATGTTCTTTTGAGGCTTTCCACTCATTTTTCATCTACTTTGCATTTGAGATTTCACTTGCCTTTATTTGGTTATTGTCATTCCTTGAACATGGAAGGATATTTTGGAAGTGAACCTAGGATTTATGCTCTAGGATTATTGCTTGGTTTTCCTATTATTTCATTGTCAGCTGTTGAACCATGTCTTTTGTTTTATCTCACCTCATGTGAGAGGTGAGGAGGAGATGCATGTGTAAACTAGAGTATGCACAAACATCCAGGCTAATCTTACATTTAAAGCTGCTACAACAGAACTGAATGATACTCCTTGACATTTCAATTGTTTTGACTTTACGCCACTCCTAAAATCATTTTTAAATATGTGTCTTTTTTATGTTAATGATATTTATTGAGTCATTACATTATGTGCACTTTGTTTAACTGGATATGTTAATTAGGTAACATGTGTGTGGCCTCTATTTGTCGCTGAACACATCAGCCACTGGTTTTTCACCTTTTATATTCAATTTCAAAGTCTTATTTAACTCTTACACCACTTTGTACAGACATTTGGAATACTAGATTGTGTTTCCTTTTAGACATGAACATTGTATACAATAATTGATAACAGATTATATTTATTTGATATCAAATGAAGTAGAGCTTTATGGGGCAAACTGCTTTCATGTAATCACAAAACCATTATACCTTACATTTCAAATGGAAAACATTTTGTTATGCAGACTTAATGCAGTGTTTATTGCTCTTTAGCGGTTGTGTGACATTTTAACAATTTACTTATTAAATTATTTTAATCCACATGAATTCACTATGGAAACTATTTGTGAATCCTAGCAACGTCTGAGTTTCACCTTGGCTCAAGGGGAGCCGCTTGATGTCGCATGGTGTTTGAAAAAGGAATCACTTTTAACCATGATATGCTCTTAACATAGTCCAGAGCAAATTAATAACAGTGCCAGTTAGTATAAAATGTAGACTACTTCATACACACATTCCATAGATTATTTACACATTTTGGCATGACAGGGCCTTGTATGTTGGGTCTCTGGGCAAACCGCTTGTCTCAACACCGTTCCCTGGTATTTCGCACCACTGTTAATATCAGAATATTACTCTCTTATGCATTGTGGTCACATCCCAGTGTTTTGTGAATGACACGCTATATCAGGGGTGTCAAATCAGGGTGGGACACATTGTCTCCAATTCGCACCACTGTTAATATCAGAATATTACTCTCTTATGCATTGTGGTCACATCCCAGTGTTTTGTGAATGACACGCTATATCAGGGGTGTCAAATCAGGGTGGGACACATTGTCTCCAATGCCGTCCGGAGGTACGCATTGAAAAGTGATGTATTTCCTTGCCATCAACATTTGCAAATAAATGGTCATCTTGACATAATTTTCACATTTTCAATGCTCTCTGTCTCGCTTTCATTTTGGTGATTAGAAGGCCAGCATCCCGGAGTTGCCTCTTCACTGTTGACGTTGGTGTTTTGCGGGTACTATTTAATGAAGCTGCCAGTTGAAGACTTGTGAGGCATCTGTTTCTCAAACTTGACACTAATGTACTTGTCCTCTTGCTCAGTTGTGCGTCGGGGCCTCCCACTCCTCTTTCTATTCTGATTAGAGCCAGTTTGCACTGTTCTGTGAAGGGAGTAGTATACAGAGTTGTACGAGATCTTCAGTTTCTTGGCAATTTCTTGCATGGAATAGCCTTAATTTCTCAGAACATGAATAGACTGACGAGTTTCAGAAGAAATGTATTTGTTTCTGGCCATTATGAGCCTGTAATTGAACCCACAAATGCTGATGCTTCAGATACTCAACTAGTCTAAAGGCCAGTTTTATTGCTTCTTTAATCAGACAAGTTTTCAGCTGTGCTAACATAATTGCAAAAGGGTTTTCTAATGATCAATTAGCCTTTTAAAATGATAAACTTGGAATAGCTAACACAACGTGCCATTGGAACACAGGAGTGATGGTTGCTGACAATGGGCCTCTGTACACCGATGTAGGTTTTCCATTTTAAAAATCTGCCGTTTCCAGCTACAATAGTCATTTACAACATTAACAATGTCTACACTGTATTTCTGATCAATTTGATGTTATTTTAAAATGGACAAAAAGTGCTTTTCTTTCAAAAACAAGAAAATTGAAAAGTGACCCTAAACTTTTGAACGTTAGTGTATTGAAATATACAACCATCCAAAGATGTGTAAAGTAAAACCAAACATCAGTAATTTCAATAAGTAATATTTTTATTTACATATACACCAAGATTAGAACAACTGGATACCTCTGGAACATCCCAGAAAAAAACCTGAATATATATTTCAAGGAAACCCCACAGCCATAGATGTTAACAGTATTTTCAAAAGAAAACATAATGACCATTCTTCTTTTATGAAGAAAAACCCCTCCCTGCTCAGCATTGTTCAACACTACACTAATCTCATCCCAGTGACCAGACAATATTTGTGAACAGCTCAAATGAGAATGAATGACTATACTGTACATTGAGATTTATAGCATTTGTGTTTTTAAGTCAGAGGTTATAGAAAGAAATGTATACAATCATAAGTAAGTAACTGTCTGAATATGTGTCTCTTTCATAGGGTGTCTGAAGTTTCATCGGCTTTAGTAGTAAGTGAGAGAGGATATACATTGATTCTCTTTCAAGGCACAACTTGTACAAAACATTTGAAGTGGGCAAAAATGTATGAAGTACAATTGAAGGGGTACAGGTTAAAAAAAATGACCAAACATTATTGCACACTCAATTACCGATTCATCTTTCAGATCAATCATTGGGTTTTATTTAATTATAACATAGCCCCACCCACCCATCCCAAAGTACTTTTACTTGCTGTTGAACAGCAAGGAACTCAGACTAACGCCTTCTTTCAAAAACAGCCTACAGCAAAATAATATGAATATTGTACAAAAAAAGACAATGAAAGGAAGTTAAAATCAAATTAAAGTTGCTGATATTTAATCATGATATGGTCCGCTTCAATGAGTGCTACTCCACCAACACAGAG
Source organism: Oncorhynchus gorbuscha (assembly GCF_021184085.1). Taxonomy (NCBI): domain Eukaryota; kingdom Metazoa; phylum Chordata; class Actinopteri; order Salmoniformes; family Salmonidae; genus Oncorhynchus; species Oncorhynchus gorbuscha. The sequence continues at coordinate 34,455,746 of NC_060187.1, forward strand.
TGAACGTTACAGACTTAGCCCTTCCTGGATACAACATGAATAAATAAATAAAAACTTAACTAGGTCCTAGTTAAAGTTCAAGTTTAACTAGGTCCTAGTCAAGTAAACTAACTAGGTCCTAACACCATACAGTACAACAAAACCTGCAATCCTCATCTATCTTGTCAAGTCATAGATGTACTTCAAGGAGTAAAGGCCTTTTGGAGGAGTTGCTGTAATGCACCATGACATGCATTGTTAGTTTGATGCCATCAAGGCAAAAACAGACACTTTAGTGTTTTAAAGCATAAACTATGAATACATTGCTTGAATCCATATTCTTTGAGACCATCACCATCTTAAACATTAGTCAACCTTATCTGGCTTTGTAAAAAAAAAGAAAAAAGTAATGTACTATGCGTATGTATTAGCAGAATAAGCAAACAAGTCAACATACATGAAACCCCTTTGTAACTTGGAGAGAAAGTAGAGTAGTAAATACAAGCCTGAGAACCAGTGGAGGAAAAGGACAAGAGAAAGGAAAGTTGGGTTTGCATTCTCTGGTTGAGTGTTAGCCTTCCTGACCAAAGTCCTCTGTGAACTTCTTGAGTTTATCCAAGTCCTGCTCGTTCACAGTTGGCTTGGTGTTGTGCAGTGACCTCAGCATATCAGCCTGTAAACAGCACATCACAAAGGTCAATTAGTAGGGCTGGGACGATACCAGTATCTCAATATTTTTGCAGAAATGAAAATGCGAAGCAGATCAAACAATCTTTGTTTGGATATTAAAAACCTGGTGTATGTAAAATATAGTGTGATTTAGCTTGGAACATAACTAAAATGTGACTCTGGATGACAAACATAATGATGTTTGTTCCCAACATTAGGGCTGTTTCCCCCAAAAAAGTTACATCCGCTTCATGTTTTGTTTCCTTGCAACGATACTAACGAGAATCGCAACACAGGTATCATCCCAGTCCAATCAGTTAGCATTTTTGGGGTTCTTCTCACCATGCAAACAACAGGCTCCATGAGTTTCTCCCCATTAACATCCATCCAGGTCATCTCTATGGCGTCTGGATCTCCTGGTGAGCATGGGGTCAGGAGGTCGTCTACCACGAGGTTGGGATGGTTCCATGACGATCCTTGGACCTGGGTGTATGCAGGAGAAGACATGGACGGAACTGGATTTGTGATTACTGACGTTTCATTGACAGAGCATTCAATGCTTCCTTCAAAACTATTAGATGCTGAAAATTAAATCAATTAAGATTTGCTGCACCTAGTTGAGCCCCGCCTCTGTTGAATGTCACTTACCCGTTTGAAGTGAGTGGCCGACTGCACTTTCCTGACTGGCTGCATGAGGGCGTCCCTCACGATGACGCTGATGTCAGCTCCAGAGTAGCCTTCCGTCTTCTTACCAAGGGTCACATAGTCTGATTCAATGAGCTCACTGGGGGTGGAGCCTAGATGTAGCTTGAACATGAAGGAGCGGGCGTGCTCCTCAGGCAGAGGGATGTAGATCCGCTTCTCAAACCTGAGGCACAGAAACACGACAGCTGTGATATCTGATACGGGAATGACATATGGTGATGCAGCAAGTGACAGGAGGGAATCTCATTCTTTAGTTCTAATCTTTAACAATCTGTCTAACAAGAGTCAATGGGTAAATATCCAAGGAATAATACATCTTTACAATAAGATAAAGGACTTGAGATCATCAAAAGATACATATACACAGACCTTCTCCTAATAGCAGAGTCCAATGTCCAGGGGATGTTTGTGGCTCCTAGAACCAGGACTCCATCATTGTCATTTCCAACACCTGGGAGAAGAGAGAGAAACCGCTTTAAAATAGACAGCTGGTCCAGTCAAATGGAAAGCCAAAAAATGTGTAGTTTAGTTGTTTTGGTGATACCTTAGAAAGAAAAAGGTTCAGTGCTAAACGACACAGTGGACGAAGCAGTTGTGTCACTACTCAAGGTACAAGGTAAACAGGATCTGAGGCCAAGCTTTGCGTAAACTCTCACCCTGCATCTGGACCAGGAACTCAGTCTTGATGCGGCGGGCTGCTTCACTCTCGTTCTCACTCCTGGAGCCACACAGAGAGTCTATCTCATCGATGAAGATGATGGAGGGCTTGTTCTCCCTGGCTAGGCTAAACAGATTCTTCACCAACCTGATGACAGAAAGAGTGGCGGCAAGTAAATAGGAGGCCAATGGATGGTGTGGGAGAAGAATGAAGAGGATAGAGATGGGTATGTATGAGCAATATCCTTCAAATACTATTTTGATTTGATTGCATAGCCCATCCTCTTTGCCCCATCACTCACTTTTCACTTTCCCCCAGCCACTTTGACACCAGGTCAGATGACGAGATAGAGAAGAAGGTGGAGTTGTTGGCTTCTGTGGCCACAGCCTTGGCCAGGTAAGACTTTCCTGTACCAGGAGGGCCAAAGAGCAGGATCCCTCTCCATGGAGTCCGCTTTCCTGGACACCAAAGACAAACATACTCATGTATTCTTTAATTACATGACTTCTATAGTTAATGCTATCCAAGACTAAAACAATTTACTCTTCAGATGCATTGCTGCAAGTCACAATACATGCGTTATTATCTAGAATGTTATGTGTTGATTGAATTACATAATCCATACCTGTGAAGAGGTGAGGAAATTTGATGGGCAAGATGACAGCTTCTTTAAGGGCCTCTTTTGCACCCTCAAGCCCAGCTACGTCACTCCACTTGATGTTTGGCTTTTCCATGACGATGGCACCTGTAAGACATATAGTAGATAGATAGAAGTGGTTGAAATGTAGTACGATGTATATACATTTTTTCCATACAAATCAAATGCAGATTCAGTGTCAAAAGGCAACATCAAAGCTTGTATGAGCCTCACACAAAATGCTGAAAAGGGAAGTAGCTGATGCTATAACTCACCTGAGAGTTGATTTTGGAACTTCTTTTTCTCTGGGTCACCTTCACCTTCATCACTCTCATTCCTGCAAAAGAAAAAGCAAAGTCGTTTTGACCTCACTGTACTGATAAGGAGGCAACACAAAAATTATATAAACAGTCCAAAAGACTAAAGAATCAGAACCAAATTAAGGATTGGTGAGGATTATAACGCATCTCAGGATTCATTATGCTCACTTAGGGCTGTTGTGGTGACCATACTACCGCCACATTGGCAATCATGAGTCATGACCGCAGTAAATCTCCTTTTATGACTCTGCACATTTTATGGTAGTACTCAACTTGCTAACTACACCGTATATAAAACATTAGTGGATTTGGCTATTTGGACCACACCAGTTGCTGACAGGTATATAAAATCGAGCACACCTCCATGCAATCTCCATAGACAAACATTGGCAGTAGAATGGCCTTACTGGAGAGCTCAATGACTTTCAACGAGGCACCGTCATAGGATGCCACCTTTCCAACAATCTAGTTTGTCAATTTCTGCCCTGCTAGAGCTGCCCCGCTCAACTGTAAGTGCTGTTATTGTGAAGTGGAAACGTCTAAGACCAACAACGCCTCAGCCACAAAGTGGTAGGCCACACAAGCTCATACAATGGGAACGACGAGTGATGAAGCGTTTAACTCGTAAAAAATCGCATGTCCTCGGTTGCAACACTCACTACTGAGTTCCAAACTGTCTCTGGAAAAAAAACATCAGCACAATAACTGTTCGTCAGGAGCTTCATGAAATGGGCTTCCATGGCCACACACAAGCCTATGACCACCATGCGCAATGCCAAGTGTCGGCTGGAGTGGTGTAAAGCTCGCCGCCATTGGACTCTGGAGCAGTGGAAACGCATTCTCTGGAGTGACGAATCATGCTTCACCATCTGGCAGTCCGACAGATGAATCTCGGTTTGGTGGACGCCAAGAGAACACTACCTGCCCCAATACTTAATGCCAACTTTAAAGTTTGGTGTAGGAGGAATAATGGTCTGGGGTTGTTTTTCATGGTTCGGGCTAGGTCCCTTAGTTCCAGTTGAGGGAAATCTTATTGCTACAGTATACAATGACATTCTAGATGATTCTGTGCTTCCAACTTTGTGGCAACAGTTTGGGGAAGGCCCTTTCCTGTTTCAGCATGACAATGCCTCCGTGCACAAAGCGAGGTCCATACAGAAATGGTTTGTCAAAATCAGTATGGAAGAACTTGACTGGCCTGCAGAGCCCTGACCTCAACCCCATTGAACACCTTCGAGATGAATTGGTACGCCGACTGCGCGCCAGGCCTAATCACCCAACATTAGTGCCCGACCTGGCTGAATGGAAGCAAGTCCCCGCAGCAATTTTCCAACATCTAGTAGAAACCCTTCCCATAAGAGTAGGCTGTTATAGTAGCAAATGAATGCCCATGATTTTGGAATGAGATGTTCGACAAGCAGGTGTCCACATACTTCCAACAGGGGTTTGTGCGTGGAGTGAAATAAGTGTTCTCTTATTTCCCAGCTGCTCATATCAAGCACATGCTCCATTATAAAACCAAAGTAGCCTACAAAATGAACCGTTGGGAAAGCGTGCGGCCTATGTTCGCCATGTCTTTTTTCCCCTTTTTCTGCCCATTTGAAAATGTGCCATTCTAAATCAAAACTAGTTTTACATATTAGTAAAGACAAGATTACATTGTAGGCCAGTAGACCAACTCATATTCTGTTCTTCTGAAATACATTTACTTCATATGATATTGTTTCTTTAAACCTGACTAAAATAAATAATGGATTTATTGTATATTAAGTTGATTTATTATACTTTTAAAAAAAATGTAGATGTTACAAAAACACACATCTGTGGCTTGTATGCATGGAGGCCTGGAAATGCTAATCCTATGTTAATTAACAGCCAATTACCGTGAGACCGGCAGACTTTTGCACGACAATAACCGGCTGACATAATTTCATGACCACCACAGCCCTATTCACCCTTTGTCATCAGACCCAGACTCTTTGACAGGCTTGGCTGGAGGAGCCTTCTCCTTCTTCTTAAGGTATTCCTTCAGCTTCTCTGCTCGGTCCAGGTACTCTGCACACTTTGCCCTGATGCTTTGCTTGGCCTTGTCTCCCTGGGCCTCATCTATAGGAAAAGGAAATGGACCACAGGTTGTCACATCACATTATGCCCTAAGTCACCTCACACGTCGGGCATTTAATGTGAAAGTGAATTTTTTTTTTAAACAGTTTCTTTAATAAATTATTTATGTTTACCCAGAGGTCCTCCTGTGGTCATTCCAATTTCATTCCAAACTTTAAGATCAAAGGTGAACACATACACTCACCGGCCAGTTTATTAGGTTCACCACCCCATTCACAAAAATGGTTTGCTCCTACAGACAGTGATTGTCGTGGCTTTCTATATAAAGCAGGCAGACACACATTGAGGCATTCAGTTAGTTTGATTGAACGTAAGAATGGGCAAAACTGGGCCTCCTGGGTGGCGCAGTGCTAGCTGTGCTACCAAAGACTCTGGGTTCGCGCCCAGGCTCTGTCACAGCTGGCCGCGACCGGGAGGTCCGTGGGGCGACGCACAATTGGCCTAGCGTCGTCCGGGTTAGGGAGGGTTTGGCCAGTAGGGATATCCTTATCTCATCACGCACTAGCGACTCCTGTGGTGGGCCGTGCGCAGTGCACGCTAACCAGGTCGCCAGGTGCACGGTGCTTCCTCCGACACATTGGTGTGGCTGGCTTCCGGGTTAGATGCGCGCTGTGTTAATAAGCAGTGCGGCTTGGTTGGGTTGTGTTTCGGAGGACGCATGGCTTTCGACCTTCGTCTCTCCCGAGACCGTACGGGAGTTGTAGCGATGAGACAAGATCGTAACTACTAACAATTGGATACCACGAAATCGGGGAGAAAAAGGGGGTAAAATTAAAATAAAAAGAATGGGCAAAACTAGTGATCTAAGGAACTTTCAGCGTGGTGTTATTGGTGTATGATCATCGGTGTTAGGCATGCCGGACCCAGCATTTCAGAAGCGACCACCCTGCTGGGCTTTTCACACACGACAGTGCAGGTTAACCGGGAATAGTGCGACAAACAAAAAACATCCAGTGGCAGTCCTGTGGGCTAAAACCGCTTGTTGATGAGAGACATTGAAGGAGAATGGCAAGAATTGTGCAAGCTAACAGCGCAGTGCAAAAGTTGTGTGCAGTCTCTGGTGGCATCTCGGAAAACACAACTCGTCAATCTTTGTCACGGATGGGCCATTGCAGCAGACCACCACAGAGGGTTCCACTCCTACCAGCTAAAAACAAGAAGCGTATCCAGTGGGCACGTGATCACCAACACGACAATTGAGTATCGGAAAAACACTGCTTGAAACATGACATCACGTTCAGATTACTTGAGTGGCCTGCACAGTCCCCAGTTGTCAACCCAATAGAGCATCTTTGAGATTAGATGGAATGGGCTGTTCGCAGCATGAATGTACCCATCTAGACCGAGTCGGACACTCCTTTGCCTCCAGAACAGCCTGAATTATTCGGGGAATTCTACAAGGTGTCGGAAATGTTCCACAGGGATGTTGGTCCATGGTGACGCAAAGTCCAATCTGCAGCAACTGCATGATGCCATCACGTCAGCATGGATCAACATTCTTGTGGAACATTTCCAACACCTTATAGAATTCCCTGAATAATTCAGGCTGTTCTGAAGGCAAAGGGGGGTCCGAACCAATACTAGGTGGGTGTACCTAATAAACTGGCATGTGTGTATATTACCAAATTAAAGTGAATAGAATAACAATGTATGTGTATGTTCTGTGTTTGCAGTGTATTTCTCAAATTAAGACTTGTAAACAGCAAGTGGAGATATAAGACAACTCACACTTCACAACATGAAGGAAGTACTGAATAGAATGCTGGTACAACCGGAGAGCTTCCTCATAGTTTTTAGCTTTGTCCTCCTCTGCAGCCTTGCTTGCAAGATCTATGGCTTTCTGTAACACAATGCATGGGCAATGTTATAGAAGAGCCATAACAAAAGAGGGAAGGGCATTCGCATGACATCTTGTTCTGCCAGATATCACTGTCATTTGGTGTAGTTTATTTTAGAAAGGTATGTCACAATGAAATGAGTAAATAATGAAACATTTCTCACACACGCACCTGCGTCAAGAGTCATATTTACTAGACAAATCTAAGCATTAACGCCATCCGAAACAGTAGACTTGAATACAGTGTTAGCTAGCAAGCCTAGCTAGCTGGCTAATTTCGTTTGTTGTTGTCCCTGGCTGGACACTCACTCACCTGTAAATTGTTATTAGCCATGGTTGCTGGATACGTACAATTGCCAAAATAAAACTTTACTCTAGTCTCAATAGATCAACGTACAATAGCTACAACACGACGTTATTAGCTCTGGTTAGTGTTTTGTTATCATTTTGGTGAAATCTTCAATTGTTCTGAATCTCTTCCGCATCAAGATGTCGAGTGTCACTTCCGCCTATGATGTACACGTGACAGCAACAGAAAGGAGACGAGTAAAAGCTTTTTCTGACCCTTTACTGTCAATTTCATAGCCTATTTTTATCTGTACTTTGAAATTCTGATTAACAAATCATAAACATGTATGTGCATTGTATATGCTAGAAATAAGGTTACCAAGATCAGACAGATTTGCAAGGATTCTGTTTCTTGGTGAGTACAGTAAATCGAATCCAATTTTATTGGCCACATACACATGTTTAGCAATGTCATTGCGGGTGTAATGAAATTCTTGTGTTTCTAGCTTCAACCATGCAGTAATATCTAACAATTTCACAACACACACAAATCAAAGTAAAGGAATTAAGAATATATGAAAGAGCACTGTCAGAGCAGCATAGACTAAAATACAGTAGAATATAATACAGTATATGCAAATGAGATGGGTATTGCAAAATATGTTAACATTATTAAAGTGACTAGTGTTCTATTTATTAAAGTGGCCAGTGATTTCAAGTCTGTATATAGGCAGCAGCCTCTAATGTGCTAGTGATGGCTATTTAACAGTCTGATGATTTTGAGATAGCTGGGACCGAGAGACTGAAAAACATCTGTGATGCACCTGTACAAACCTCGCCTTCTGGATGATAGCGGGGTGAATAGGCAGTGACTCGGGTGGTTGTTGTTATTGAGCTTTTTGGCCTTCCTGTGACATCGGGTTCTGCAGGTGTCCTGGAGGGCAGGTAGTTTGCCCCCGGTGATGCGTTGGGCAGACTGCACCAAACCCCTGGAGAGCCCTGTGGTTGCGGGCAGTACAGTTGCCGTACCAGGCCGTGATACAGCCCGACAAGATGCTCTCAATTGTGCATCTGTAAAAGTTTGAGGGTTATAGGTGCCAAGCCAAATTTCTTCAGCCTCCTGAGGTTGTGTGGGTGGACCATTTCAGTTTGTCAGTGATGTGTACGCCGAGGAACTTGAAGCTTTCCACCTCCTCTGCTGCGATCTCGTCAATGTGGATAGGGGGATGCTCCCTCTGCAGTTTCCTGAAGTCCACGATCATCTCCTTTGTTTTGTTGGCGTTGAGTAAGAGGTTCTTTTCCTGGCACCAGAAGAAAATGGCACAGAGGGCAGCCGTGCTTCTAGCCCCTAGGCCCTCGTTTTTTTGGTGTTATTTCTTACATTATTAGGCCAGAAAATGTTTTGTTTTATTACGTACAGCTGGGAATAACTTTTTGATATCAGAGCGGCAGTAACTCACCAGCATTACGACCAGGAATACAGCTTTCCCGAAACGGATCCTTTGTTCGTACCCCCCAGGGCAATTGAACTGATTCCAAAGGCTGACCCAAAACATCACATGTTATTGACTGAGTCACAGAACAAAATATGACAGTTATTTCACATTCATATTTTATTTAACACATTAACAGTTTACTTTTATTAATATGGAAGAAGAAAAAGGCTAAATATTTAGAAATATTACAGCACCAGGGATAAAACATTTTATAAACAGAAACTATACAGCAAAGTTATAACACCTCAAAGATAAGGGCACACATGGCAAAATAACTATTGCCACAAACTGATGCATTTTTGTAGTAGGCTACATATATAACCATCCTTTTAGCTATATCCAGTTATGGTAACTCCAAATAACATTGTCTGAAGCTGCAATTGAAAACAAGCACCATATTAATAGTATTGTTGTGTGACTGAATCCTGTTGGTTTGTTCTGTTGTTCGAAGCCCTCAGTGCATTTCTCTCCATAAAACAACCATTGTCTAAGGTTTGCGGTCATGGTCTAACCATGGACAACTAGGGTTGTCATCAACTACTTCCATTTAGGATGTGAGGTCGCAGAGCCCTCAGGATGCGATTGCTCTTTGTAAGATCTGCTGGCAGTTCATTGTTCTGCAAAGAAAACATAACATAAAATGATCAACCTGAAAGACGTCCTGAAATGCCTCCTCCTCCTCTGCTTTCCTTCTTATCCCTAGCTTATCCCTAGCTTATCCCTAGCTTATCCCTAGCTTATCCCTAGCTCACACTACAGTGATGTACCTTGTTGGGTAGTGTGGGGTCTGCGTTGGCCCCCAGCAGAAGGTTTACACTTTTATGATTGTCACCCATGACAGCAGCGTGGAGGGCTGTGGAACCATTCTGGAAAAATGAAACAGTTAAAGACACTTGTAACTAACAGTGGTTTCTTATCACTAAAATACTGCAAATGTTTTACAATACAATGTTTCACAATATACTTCTGAATAAAAACTACTCATGGCAAGTCAGGAGATGCCAAAGCGCAAGCTTTATCTTGATATCTAACCTACCTTGAGAAGGCCCAATGAAGGGGAGAACTTGAGGAGCTCCTCAATGACAGTGTTGTGTCCTTTGAAAGCTGCCTTGAATAGTGCAGTTGACCCGTCCTTCAATGAGATCAAAAGAAACAAGATACATTAACATTTCAAAACTTACAAAGAAAGTCATTTAAATAAATGACTTGATTTAATATATTAATGTTTTTTTTTTTTGTATTTTCCAGAAGTAAACCCTGAAAGAGGATTTGAAAGATAAAGCAACCACATGGAGGAATAAGATCTTGTCTTTGTCAACCCACTGGGCACCGACTGGGTTGCTAAAGGACTACATACTTTTCTGTCAGCATCCCGATCTGCACCACGCAGAAGTAAAACCTTCACTACTTCACTGTGTCCCATCTGGGCTGCCATCCACAGGGGGACTGTGCCATCCTGGAGGGGGGGGGGGGGGGGGGGTGCGGTAGGGAGGAGTGAGGAGAAACAGAAGGGGAGAAAAGTTACATGGAGATAAAATAAAAGGAGGAAGAGGGTGAGACGAGAGATGAAGATGTCAGTCCCTCTATTGAGGTCCTCTATTGTTGTATGGGAGTGTGGCCTCACTTCCCTAGGGTGGTTAACTTTGGCTCCAGATGACAGAAGTTGACGTATGACAGTCACATGACCCTCCTGGGAAGCAAGGAAGAGTGGAGTGGCACCATCCTAAAACATGATATTAGAAACATGTCACATCAGAAAAGTAAATGACAAAGTGATGCACTGTATGGCTTGTCCTATGAATAGTAACAGACCCTACAGTGCTTTCGGAAAGTATTCAGATCCCTTGACTTTTTCCACATTTGGTTACGTTACAGCCTTATTCTAAAATGTATTAAATAAGTGTTTTTTCCTCATCAATAAAAAAACGTAAATATCTCATTTACATAAGTATTCAGACTCTTTACTCAGTACTTTGTTGAAGCACCTTTGCCGGCGATTACAGCCTTGAGTCTTCTTGGGTATGATGCTACAAGCTTGGCACACCTGTATTTGGGGAGTTTTTCCCCATTCTTCTCTGCAGATCCTCTCAAGCTCTGTCAGATTGGATGGGGAGCGGCACTGCGGAGTCATTTTCAGGTCTCTCCAGAGATGTTAAATCGGGTTCAAGTCCAGAATCTGTCTGGGCCATTCAGAGACATGTCCAGAAGCCACTCCTGCATTGTCTTGACTGTGTGCTTAGGGTAGTTGTCCTGTTGGAAGTGGAACCTTCGCCCCAGTCTGAGGACCTACTTTGCTCCGCTCATCTTTCTCTCGATCCTGACTAGTCTCCCACTCCCTGCCCTGAAAAACATCCCCACAGCATGATGCTGCCACCAGCATGCTTCACCATAGGGATGGTAGCAGGTTTCCTCCAGATGGGATGCTTTGCATTCAGGCCAAAGAGTTTAATCTAGTTTTTATCAGAACAGAGAATCTTGTTTACTCTTACAACCCGTTTACTCCAAACGGGTTGTGCCTTTTACTGAGGATTGTCTTCTGTCCGGCCACTCTACCATAAAGGCCTGATTGGTGGAGTTCTGCAGAGATGGTTGTTCTTCTGGAAGGTTCTCCCATCTCCACAGAGGAACTCTGGAGCTCTGTAAGAGTAAGCATTGGGTTCTTGGTCACCTCCCTGACCAAGTCCCTTCTCCCCCGATTGCTCAGGACAGCACCTCGACACAATCCTCAGCGCTCTACGGACAATTCCTTCGACCTCATGGCTTGGTTTTTGCTTTAACAGGCACTGTCAACTGTGGAACCTTATATAGGCCGGTGTGTGCCTTTCCAAATCATGTCAAATCAATTGAATTTACCACAGGTGGACTCCAATCAAGTTGTAGAAATCTCAAGGAGGATCAATGGAAACAGGATGCACCTGAGCTCAATTTGTAGTCTCATACTTACAGTGGGGCAAAAAAGTATTTAGTCAGCCACCAATTGTGCAAGTTCTCCCACTTAAAAAGATGAGAGGCCTGTCATTTTCATCATAGGTACACTTAAACTATGACAGACAAAATGAGGGACAAAAATCCAGAAAATCACATTGTAGGATTTTAAATGAATTTATTTGCAAATTATGGTGGAAAATAAGTATTTGGTCAATAACAAACAAGCAAGATTTCTGGCTCTCACAGACCTGTAACAACTTATTTTAAGAGGCTCCTCTGTCCTCCACTCGTTACCTATATTAATGGCACCTGTTTGAACTTGTTATCAGTATAAAAGACACCTGTCCACAACCTCAAACAGTCACACTCCAAACTCCACTATGGCCAAGACCAAAGAGCTGTCAAAGGACACCAGAAACCAAATTGTAGACCTGCACCAGGCTGGGAAGACTGAATCTACAATAGGTAAGCACCTTGGTCTGAATAAATCAACTGTGGGAGCAATTATTAGGAAATGGACATACAAGACCACTGATAATCTCCCTCGATCTGGGGCTCCATGCAGGATTTCACCCCGTGGGGTCAAAATGATCACAAGAACGGTGAGCAAAAATCCCAGAACCACAAGGGGGGACCTAGTGAATGACCTGCAGAGAGCTGGGACCAAAGTAACAAAGCCTACCATCAGTAACACACTACGCCGCCAGGGACTCAAATCCTGCAGTTCCAGACGTGTCCCCCTGCTTAAGCCAGTACATGTCCAGGCCAGTCTGAAGTTTGCTAGAGAGCATTTGGATGATCCAGAAGAAGATTGGGAGAATGTCAGATGAAACCAAAATATAACTTTTTGGTAAAAACTCAACTCGTCGTGTTTTGGGGACAAAGAATGCTGAGTTGCATCTAAAGAACACCATACCTACTGTGAAGCATGGGGATGGAAACATCATGCTTTGGGGCTGTTTTTCTGCAAAGGGACCAGGACGACTGATCCGTGTAAAGGAAAGAATGAATGGGGCCATGTATCGTGAGATTTTGAGTGAAAACCTCCTTCCATCAGGAAGGGCATTGAAGATGAAACGTGGCTGGGTCTTTCAGCATGACAATGATCCCAAACACACCGCCTGAGCAACGAAGGAGTGGCTTCGTAAAAAGCATTTCAAGGTCCTGGAGTGGCCTAGCCACTCTCCAGATCTCAACCCCATAGAAAATCTTTGGAAGGAGTTGAAAGTCTGTGTTGCCCAGCAACAGCCCCAAAACATCACTGCTCTAGAGATCTGCATGGAGAAATGGGCCAAAATACCAGCAACAGTGTGTGAAAATCCTGTGAAGACTTACAGAAAACATTTGACCTGTCATTGCCAACAAAGGGTATATAACAAAGTATTGAGAAACTTTTGTTATTGACCAAATACTTATTTTTCCACCATAATTTGCAAATAAATTCATTAAAAATCCTACAATGTGATTTTCTGGATTTTTTTTTTCCTCATTTGGTCTGTCATAGTTGAAGTGTACCTATGTTGAAAATTACAGGCCTCATCTTTTTAAGTGGGATAACTTGCACAATAGGTGACTGACTAAATATTTTTTTGCCCCACTGTATCTCAATACTTAAATAAGGTATTTCTGTGTTTTATTTTTTTATACATTTATAAAAACCTGTTTTCTCTTTGTCATTGTGGGGTATTGTGTGTAGATTGATGAGGAAAACATTTAATTTAATCCATTAGGCTGTAGAGTAACAAGATGTAAAAAAAAGTCAAGGGGTCTGAATACTTTCCGAATGCCCCGTATGACTATAAATTGTGCCTTCCTGTATTATACTTATGCTAAAATGTTTATATTCTACTGCCATTTACTTTATGTTTGTATTATATTTGATTTATTATTGTTAGCTAGCTAAATGTAAACTCAAATACCCATCAACCATTTTGAAAATATTGTAACATGATATTTTTGATCATATCACCCAGCCCTAACAGTGCATAAAACAAAATGGAGCTCATGTCTGACTCAGCGGAAACATGAGTGTGTGTGATTTTGTTGTTTTGTGGACTACAGCAGTGGACACTGTCAGTGGGGTTCTGCAGGGAAAAGGAGTGGTGGAAAAGAACAGTGTGTGAGAGGTGTTAGGGATGCTCACATGCAGCTGATCATGGACATTTGCGCCGTTCTTCAGCAGAGTGTCCACCACCTTAGAGTGGCCATACTGGCAGGCTGCAGAGAGGGCTGTGCCACCGTCCTGCCAAACCATGAGAATACAGATTAGCCACATATCCTGGAGTGACTGGCCCATGGAATATGACTTAACACAGCAGGCATCAAACACTCTAGATCACTGCTGTCAGTATATTCTGTCCGTCTCCCCCTGATGTCCTCTGACTCTCTCTCACTGTAATCTCTCTCTCTCTCTCCCTCTCTGTCTACAAGTAGGTGACACAGCATACCTTTGTCTGGAATTCAGTTGAGCCACCAAATTCAAAGAGCAGCTTCACTACTTCATTGTGTCCCTGCTGGGAGGCAAAGAAGAGGGCAGTGGAGCCTGTCTGAGGGTAGAAACATGCATTCAATGTCAGAAAGACCTGAAATGGACATACCTGTTCACATTTTCTCAATGATTCAAAACATCTTTACTGCTTATTGACTTCTACTTCCTGACCACATTAGTCTCAAAGCAACATCAATAATGCACCGACCGTTTCAACCCCCGAACTGTGTACTCTATGGAAAAGTGGAAGGTTGCAGTTTATCAACGAGCAACACTAAAACCGAGGTAAGCCTTATAATGACAGCAAAGTGCACTAAAGTGGTCATCTACCGTACCTCTCTCTGCAGGTTAATGTCAGTTCCCTGCATGATCAGCTCCCTGGCACAGTCATAGTGGCCACTGTAGGACGCCACCATCAGGGCTGTGGTGCCAAACTGGAAAGAGATCGAGGCATCACAATCAATCAACACCTCAGTCCTTAAGTCCAGTCGGATCCTTGTTTTACACGTCATTAAAACTGCACAGGAAAGAAACATGGTGCACATGTTTTTTTAAAGTTTTGCAAGTGTTTTGGTTCTCCTCAAGACAATCTAATGACACACACACCCCTCCAAAATAACACTCCTTGCCTGACACTCTTTCCAATCATTCACATGCCATAATCCCAAGAGAAAGTTGCTGAAACATAGTTGAACTTGTCAGCGGAGACTCAACAAAGCATTATATTTCAGATACCAGGCAACAATAAACAATTAGATGTGACACGCATGAAAACAGCAAGCACATAAGTGGACTTACAACACATTATTAAGACATGTATACATCCACACACACACACAGAGACAGACAGAAGGGTTGTAGCTCTCTCTTTCTCTCCTACCACAGGTGGTTTATGGGTAAAGCGTGCAGCTGAGCCACCAGGGCATGCAGTGTCCGTACACTGTCTCTGCAGTCGGCATCCACACGACCACTGTTGAGCAGTAATTGAAGCAGGGCCAAGTTCCCCTTACGAGCTGCCCAAAACACGGCGTTAGCAAGGGGAGTCTCCTTCTGCAGGACAAACACACATGATACAACATCTACTAGACATTGGTGTCAGAAAACAGACCTGTAATCAGAATAAAAGGTAACAGATCTACAGTATCATCTCAGAATTCCAAATTTGGCATGCAATTTCTTTAGTATTGATCAGACAATGGCGGTTATGGACATAACCATTTCAAATGAGTTGCAGTCAGGCAATTCCTGTTCACAATCAACATGAATCAATATGGACAGAGGCTCTTTGCACATGCACACACATTGATTATGCTCTTGCATTGTGTATGGTGTAGTTGTATGGTCTCTGGTCTGGTTGTGTGGTCTCTAACAGTCTAGCTCCCACCCACCAACATTGGTCCAAATATATCTGTGTAAACCTAACACAGACAAGACAAAATAATACATTTTATCACGTGTCAATCAAATAATGACCAAGTCCAGTTAAATGGTTTGAAAGATAAGTATGGAATACTCTACTGCAATAATGAGGCCTCTTTATGGAAACAGTAAGTTTGACTGTAATTCAATGGGGCCAAACAGTTCAAAGTGTCAAAGTTAATAGAAATTGGGATTTACTCATTTTTGGTGGATATTTCCAAATACTGCATGTGGGTGGGGCATGGTCTGCAATGGTAGGCTGCTCATGGCCAGATGATGCTCAACTACCTCAACATCTGTCACTTTACTCTAGTGACATGACAACCTAATCTTAGCCAGGTCAAAAGGGCAGGACTCTGATTGAAGGTCAAGCAGCAGATCTAATTTCCATAAATACATAATTATTGCGCGCAAGCCGCCTGCAGATTACACGCGCATACTCTTCATCATAGACCATAACACACATTATGAGCGATGGCCGCAAAAAAAGTTAACATTCGTAGTGAGTTGATTATGCTACTCTCTTTTCATTTCAAGCTTGGTTAGAGTAGCCTATGCAGAACATCAGGAAAATGTGGAGATTACCTTGAACGACATCCTGAAGACCTCATTCGTGACTCATCTTTCTTGCGTATGCTACAAATTGCGATGTCCTTATATTACAATAATAACCGTCTAAAACGTATTTGTTTGGACTATTTGTTGTGGCTTCTCCCGGGGTGTTGGCGCGCCGAAGGAAAAACAACACGCAGCCTGTGTATATTCTCTGCAGTGCCGCTCCAGCCACACAGACTGGCGCTCTGTCTGCTCACTGACTCAATTCCGTGTGGCGCTCTGTCTGCTCACTGACTCAATTCCGTATGGCGCTCTGTCTGCTCACTGACTCAATTCCGTGTGGCGCTCTGTCTGCTCACTGACTCAATTCCGTATGGCGCTCTGTTTGCTCACTGACTCAATTCCGTATGGCGCTCTGTCTGCTCACTGACTCAATTCCGTGTGGCGATCTGTCTGCTCACTGACTCAATTCCGTATGGCGCTCTGTCTGCTCACTGACTCAATTCCGTGTGGCGATCTGTCTGCTCACTGACTCAAATCCGTGTGGCGCTCTGTCTGCTCACTGAATCAATTCCGTGTGGCGCTCTGTCTGCTCACTGAATCAATTCATTGAAGTCGTTTGTTTAAACAAATGCATCGAGTTTGATTCTGTTACAATTTCATTTTGTGGGTAGTAGTCATATACATTAACACCAAGATAGTAGTTGGCTTACACTGAGGCAACATAGGCTATTGTTTTATATATGACACAAGGTTTTGTTCTATTCAAGGTAACGTTAGTGTAGGATTATTTTCCTGAATAATTATTTAATATAGGCTATAATGGGCGGTAGGTAGCCTAGTGGTTAAAGCGTTGGACTAAATCAAATCAAAGTTTATTTGTCACGTGCGCCGAATACAACAGGTATTTGCTTACTTACAGGAATACAACAGTGAAATGCTTACTTACAGGCTCTAACCAATAGTGCAAAAAAAGTTATTATGTGAACAATAGGTAGGTAAAGAAATAAAACAACAGTAAAAAGACAGGCTATAAAGGTAGCGAGGCTACATACAGACACCGGTTATTCAGGCTGATTGAGGTAGTTTGTACATGTAGATATGGTTAAAGTGACTACACATATATGATGATCAGAGAGTAGCAGTAGAGTAAATGAGGGGTTGGCGGGTGTTTGGTGGGACACAATGCAGATAGCCCGGTTAGCCAATGTGCGGGAGCACTGGTTTGTCGGCCCAATTGAGGTAGTATGTACATGAATGTATAGTTAAAGTGACTGTGCATATAAGATAAACCGAAAGTAGCAGCAGCTAAAAAGAGGGGTTGGGGAGGCACACAATGCAAATAGTTCGGGTAGCCATTTGATTATCTGTTCAGGAGTCTTGTGGCTTGGGTGTAAAAACTGTTGAGAAGCCTTTTTTCCTAGACTTGGCACTCCGGTACCTCTTGCCATGCGGTAGTAGAGAGAACAGTCTATGGTTGGGGTGGCTGGGGTCTTTGACAATTTTTAGGGCCTTTCTCTGACACCGCCTGGTGTAGAGGTCCTGGATGGCAGGCAACTTAGCCCCAGTGATGTACTGGGCCGTACGCACTACCCTCTGTAGTGCCTTGTGGTCAAAGGCCGAGCAATTGCCGTACCAGGCAGTGATGCAACCAGTCTCTAGATGTTGCAGCTGTAGAACTTTTTAAGGATCTCAGGACCCATGCCAAATCTTTTTAGTTTCCTGAGGGGGAATAGGCTTTGTCGTGCCCTCTTCACGACTGTCTTGGTGTGTATGGACCATTCTAGTTTGTTGTTAATGTGGACACCAAGGAACTAGAAGCTCTCAACCTGCTTCACTACAGCCCCATCGATGAGAATGGGGGCGTGCTTGGTCCTCCTTTTCCTGTAGTCCACAATCATCTCATTAGTCTTGGTTACGTTGAGGGATAGGTTGTTATTCTGACACCACCCGGCCAGGTCTCTGACCTCCTCCCTATAGGCTCCTCCATCTCGTCGTTGTCGATGATCAGGCCTACCACTGTTGTGTCGTCTGCAAACTTAATGATGGTGTTGGAGTCGTGCCTGGCCATGCAGTCGTGGGTGAACAGGGAGTACAGGAGGGGACTGAGCACGCACCCCTGGGGAGCTCCAGTGTTGAAGATCAGCGTGGCAGATGTGTTGCTAGTAACCGAAAGGTTGCAAGATCGAATCCCCGAGCCGACAAGGTAAAAATCTGTTGTTCTGCCCCTGAACAAGGCACTGTTCCTAGGTCGTCATTGAAAATAATATTTTTTTCTTAACTGATTTGCCTAGTTAAATAAATATAAAACATAAGGCATTTACAAGCAGAATCTGTGTTTGAGGAAAGAACTGTGTTTACTTAATTATTTACCTAACTAATTAGCTATCTGTTTTCTTAATGGCTAATCCATTCATTGCATTGAATAAACTTATTTGACTCCATCCAGTCCTCAGCCATACACCTGTACTCGGATCTTACAATAGTGTCTGTACTGTGACCCATGCTACCCTGCATGCCTGCATGTAAAGCAGCTTTTGCTGCCACAACTGTTTCAAAGGTATTCGTTTGTGACGAACTTTGGGAGAAGAAACATGACTGTTTTCACAGGCTACGCTAGTCATTCAGAAGATAAGCACAAGCTTCAATGATGCAATGGGTGCCTGGGCCTACACAAAAGCACAGCCTGACACCAAAATATCAGGGTGCATAATGTTTTAGTATTTATTAGTATCCCCATTAGCTGCTCGCCTGCTACCAAGGCAGCAGCTATCATTCCTGGTGTCCAAACAGGATAAAAACAATTACAATGTGCAATACTCCAATGTGTGTAAAGTGTGTGTTAGAGTATGTTTGCGTGTGTGTTTGTGTGTGTCTCTCTTCACAGTTCACGTTGTGCCGTGAGGTGTTGTTGTATCTGTTTAATTGTAGGTAATTGGCAGGTTTTTAGAGATGGGCTGTATTTCGAGTAGACCAGCATATTTTCTTGGCACCGCTAAGCTATTGTTGTGAGGAGTGTCAAAAACTCTGATGTAGGCTACTTTGAATAGTGACATACTGTGTTTACACTCTGTGACCTGGGATTGTCTAATAAGGGTTGTTTTCTCCCCTGTTGGCATGTCCCTCTTGTGTGTAGGTGATGGGGATTCAGACAGGCCCGTGGGGAGCACACCCTTCATCACAAGCAATGAAAGAGGTGGTGATGACCGGTCATAGTCAGAGTGTGGAATTAGTCTCAGAACATGAACACATGACAGCCCAACTTTCCAGCAGGTGGTGCCAGGTAATTGACATTAATTTAGTCTAACTTGATTGCATTGATTTTATAACATTACATTCAAAATCTCAGAGCATTTATATTGTGTCTATAGAATTCTCTCTCCAGAATGGTATAAATTGCAGTAAAGTAATTTACGACAGAACACATTTGGTGAAATACTATACTCTGATCATTCATCCCTCCAGTTCAATGGGCCAGCCTCATGGGGAGAGCTGTGCTGCTCTCTATACTGCTGTCTGATCCTCTGCACGTGGCGTCAGACTCGGATGAGGAGGTCCAGGGGCCATCAGAGTGGCAAACATGGAAGAGGAGCAACGGTGGGTCGTACGACAAGAAGGTTATATGTTATTTTATACATGTACTCATAGACACAGCCTGCATTCACAAACACGTCTCAATAGTTACTGTTGGATTAGGCTACTCAACTTCATACAGGCCTACATGAAGACGCATTGTAAACATTCAATAATTAATTCTCTCCCTCCCAGACACACACCTTCACAATAATCAACTATTTGTTTGTTCATTCTGAAGCGGATGACATTGAGAGGAAGGCCATTTGGGAGGAGAACATGAGGGTGATTGATGATAATAATAACAGTTTTATCAGAGGGACAAGGATGTTGTTATGAGAATTTCATTATCAATGTTCATAAACTTCAATTAATCTACTCAGTCTGCAACACAGAGTTTGTAAAGTTCTGGTTGAATGAAACATACAAGAGTTCCCAGCTTACAATAGTCAAAATGTTTATTCACGAGAGCACTCTGAAGTCCATTATACAAAGACATCCATTTTACACTTGCTCCCTACTTACGCACATACTTCCACACAAGCAGTAGGTATCCTACGCACATACATACACACAAACAGTAGGTGAGTTGTATCCTTCTCCAGAGTTCTCACCACTGTGTATCACTACCCAGCTGACAGTTCCATTCCCCCGAGATTAGGGAGACCTTGAGAAGTACTCCCTGTCCTATCATCAAGTTTCTCATAGCAAAATAAAGAGAAAAGGGAAGAATGCATCAGCTCGAAAGCTCCGTGCCAGTGCTCGGAAGTTAGAGGCTGTTACCGTTGACTACAGAGCCATGGGCTATGTCACTGAGGTGAAAGACCAGGTGAAGCTTTTCTTAAAAAACTTCTGGAAGTAGAATGTCAGTGCAAACTAGGAAGTTTGAGTTCTGTTGATTTCTCCTCACAGGGCGACTGTGGCTCCTGCTGGGCGTTTAGCACTACGGGGCCATTGAAGGACAAATGTTCAAGAGGACAGGTCAGCTGGTGTCCTTGAGTGAGCAAAACCTTGTGGACTGCTCCAAGCGCTATTGCACCAATGGCTGCAGTGGAGCCTGGATGGCTAATGCCTATGATTATGTGCTTCA
This sequence comes from Oncorhynchus gorbuscha, assembly GCF_021184085.1. Classification (NCBI taxonomy): domain Eukaryota; kingdom Metazoa; phylum Chordata; class Actinopteri; order Salmoniformes; family Salmonidae; genus Oncorhynchus; species Oncorhynchus gorbuscha. The sequence continues at coordinate 34,476,512 of NC_060187.1, forward strand.
GAATGGGCTTCAGTCCACAGACACCTACCCCTACACATCAGTGGTAAGAGTCTGACTGGGGACATCCCTGTCCATGTAGACCAACGTTGTCTTCAACCAGGATCTCAGCGACCACTGCCTCATTGCCTGTATCCGCCACGGAGCCGCAGTCAAACGACCACCCCTCATCACTGTCAAACGCTCCCTAAAACACTTCTGTGAGCAGGCCTTTCTAATCGACCTGGCCCGGGTATCCTGGAAGGACATTGACCTCATCCCGTCAGTTGAGGATGCCTGGTCATTCTTTAAAAGTAACTTCCTCACCATTTTAGATAAGCATGCTCCGTTCAAAAAATGCAGAACCAAGAACAGATACAGCCCTTGGTTCACTCCAGACCTGACTGCCCTCGACCAGCACAAAAACATCCTGTGGCGGACTGCAATAGCATCGAATAGCCCCCGTGATATGCAACTGTTCAGGGAAGTCAGGAACCAATACACGCAGTCAGTCAGGAAAGCTAAGGCCAGCTTCTTCAGGCAGAAGTTTGCATCCTGTAGCTCCAACTCCAAAAAGTTCTGGGACACTGTGAAGTCCATGGAGAACAAGAGCACCTCCTCCCAGCTGCCCACTGCACTGAGGCTAGGTAACACGGTCCCCACCGATAAATCCATAATTATCGAAAACTTCAATAAGCACTTCTCAACGGCTGGCCATGCCTTCCGCCTGGCTACTCCAACCTCGGCCAACAGCTCTGCCCCCCCCCACAGCTCCTCGCCCAAGCCTCTCCAGGTTCTCCTTTACCCAAATCCAGATAGCAGATGTTCTGAAAGAGCTGCAAAACCTGGACCCGTACAAATCAGCTGGGCTTGACAATCTGGACCCTCTATTTCTGAAACTATCTGCCGCCATTGTCGCAACCCCTATTACCAGCCTGTTCAACCTCTCTTTCATATCTGAGATCCCCAAGGATTGGAAAGCTGCCGCAGTCATCCCCCTCTTCAAAGGGGGAGACACCCTGGACCCAAACTGTTATAGACCTATATCCATCCTGCCCTGCCTATCTAAGGTCTTCGAAAGCCAAGTCAACAAACAGGTCACTGACCATCTCGAATCCCACCGTACCTTCTCCGCTGTGCAATCTGGTTTCCGAGCCGGTCACGGGTTCACCTCAGCTACACTCAAGGTACTAAACGATATCATAACCGCCATAGATAAAAGACAGTACTGTGCAGCCGTCTTCAACGACCTCGCCAAGGCTTTCGACTCTGTCAATCACCATATTCTTATCGGCAGACTCAATAGCCTCGGTTTTTCGGATGACTGCCTTGCCTGGTTCACCAATTACTTTGCAGACAGAGTTCAGTGTGTCAAATCGGAGGGCATGCTGTCCGGTCCTCTGGCAGTCTCTATGGGGGTGCCACAGGGTTCAATTCTCGGGCCGACTCTTTTCTCTGTATATATCAATGATGTTGCTCTTGCTGCGGGCGATTCCCTGATCCACCTCTACGCAGACGACACCATTCTATATACTTTTGGCCCGTCATTGGACACTGTGCTATCTAACCTCCAAACGAGCTTCAATGCCATACAGCACTCCTTCCGTGGCCTCCAACTGCTCTTAAACGCGAGTAAAACCAAATGCATGCTTTTCAACCGATCGCTGCCTGCACCCGCATGCCCGACTAGCATCACCACCCTGGATGGTTCCGACCTTGAATATGTGGACATCTATAAGTACCTAGGTGTCTGGCTAGACTGCAAACTCTCCTTCCAGACTCACATCAAACATCTCCAATCGAAAATCAAATCAAGAGTCGGCTTTCTATTCCGCAACAAAGCCTCCTTCACTCACGCCGCCAAGCTTACCCTAGTAAAACTGACTATCCTACCGATCCTCGACTTCAGCGATGTCATCTACAAAATGGCTTCCAACACTCTACTCAGCAAACTGGATGCAGTCTATCACCAGTCTAGCACCTTATACCACCCACCACTGCGACTTGTATGCTCTAGTCGGCTGGCCCTCACTACATATTCGTCGCCAGACCCACTGACTCCAGGTCATCTACAAGTCCATGCTAGGTAAAGCTCCGCCTTATCTCAGTTCACTGGTCACGATGGCAACACCCATCCGTAGCACGCGCTCCAGCATGTGTATCTCACTGATCATCCCTAAAGCCAACACCTCATTTGGCCGCCTTTCGTTCCAGTACTCTGCTGCCTGTGACTGGAACGAACTGCAAAAATCGCTGATGTTGGAGACTTTTATCTCCCTCACCAACTTCAAACATCAGCTATCCGAGCAGTTAACCAATCGCTGCAGCTGTACATAGTCTATTGGTAAATAGCCCACCCATTTTCACCTACCTCATTCCCATACTGTTTTTATACTGTTTTTTATTTATTTACTTTTCTGCTCTTTTGCACACCAATATCTCTACCTGTACATGACCATCTGATCATTTATCACTCCAGTGTTAATCTGCAAAATTGTATTATTCGCCTACCTCCTCATGCCTTTTGCACACATTGTATATAGACTGCCCAATTTTTTCTACTGTGTTATTGACTTGTTAATTGTTTACTCCATGTGTAACTCTGTGTTGTCTGTTCACACTGCTATGCTTTATTTTGGCCAGGTCGCAGTTGCAAATGAGAACTTGTTCTCAACTAGCCTACCTGGTTAAATAAAGGTGAAATAAAAAAATAAAAACATAATGTTAATAGAAACATATGATTTAAGAAGTACAAGGGTTGAGACACCTTTCTGTATTTATAGGATTCCCAGCCCTGTTTCTATGAAAGCAGTCAGTCAGTTGCCAGGATTACTGATTAGAGGTTCATACCCACTGGAGATGAGCAGACCCTGACTGATGCTGTGGCAACCATTGGCCCAATCACCATTGCTGTGGATGCAGATCACCCAAGCTTCATGTTCTACAGTTCAGGTTGGTCTTCATACCTTGAAGCTTGACAACTAAAGGTAGTGTTTTTTTCATTACTGTACATAATATTAACTTTGATAGTCCAGGTAAACGTTTTTTTGATTCCATAAAAAAAGCATTTTCCCTATCTGAGCTTGCCTCATTGTAACCAGTGCTATTATTGGTCAAACAGGAATATATGAGGAGCCAAGCTGTAACCCCAACAACCTCAGTCATGCAGTGCTGCTGGTTGGCTATGGCTCTGAAGAGGGACAAGCATATTGGATCATCAAAACGGTCAGTGAATCACAGGTGGGAGTAACATGGTTTACATTCTCACAAAATATCATAATGGGGTTACTTTTTCATGTACAGTACCAGTCAAAAGTTTGGACACACCTACTCATTCAAGGGTTTTTTAAATATTTTCTACATTGTAGAATAATAGTGAAGACATCAAAACTATGAAATAACACATATGGAATCATGTAGTAACCAAAAATACATTTTATATTTGAGATTCTTCAAAGTAGCCACCCCTTTGCCTTGATGACAGCTTTGCACACTCTTGGGTTCATTGTCTTGTTGAAAAACAAATGATAGTCCCACTAAGCGCAAACCAGATGGGATGGAATATATCGCTGCAGAATGCTGTGCTATCCATGCTGGTTAAGTGTGCCTTGAATTCTAAATAAATGACAGACAGTGTCATCAGCAAAGCATCATCACATCTCCTCCTCCATGCTTCACGGTGGGAACCACACATGTTGATAATCCGAAGGCCTAATTCACGCAGTCTCCTCTGAACAGTTGATGTTGAGATGTGTCGGTTACTTGAACTCTGTGAAGTATTTATTTGGGCTGCAATTTCTGAGGTGCAGTTAACTGTAATGAACTTATCCTCTGCAGCAGAGGTAACTCTGGGTCTGACTGACCTTCATGTCATAAAGTAATGATGGGCTGTTGTTTCTCTTTGCTTATTTGAGCTGTTCTTTCCATAATATGGACTTGGTCTATTACCAAATAGACCTATCTTCTATATACCACCCTTACCTTGTCACAACACAACAGATTGGCTCAAACGCATTAAAAAGGAAAACAATTCCACAAATGAACTTTTAACAAGTCACACCTGTTAAAACCTTTTTGGGATAGGGGGCAGCATTTTCACTTTTGGATGAATAGCGTGCCCAGAGTGAACTGCCTCCTACTCTGTCCCAGATGCTAATATATGCATATTATTATTAGTATTGGATAGAAAACTGTTTCTAAAACTGTTTGAATGATGACTGTGAGTATAACAGAACTCATATGGCAGGTGAAAACCTGAGAAAAATCCAACCAGGAAGTGGGACATCTAGGTTTGTAGTTTTTCAAAACTTGGCCTACCGAGTACACATTGAGATATGGATGAGGTTGCACTTCCTAGGGCTTCCACTAGATGTCAACTTGAATGAGGATTCTACTATAAAGGAGGGGCTCTCAGAGTTACCTCTCGTTCCAGTGCCTTTCTGAAGACGAAGGAATTCTCGGGTTGGAACATTATTGATGTTTTATGTTCACTCTTGGAACTCCCTCTCCCGATTCCGGGGGAATTGTCATCAACTGACACTAATTAGCATAACGCAACGGACAAAAAATATTACTAGAAAATATGAATATTCATGAAATCACAAGTGAAATATATTGAAACACAGCTTAGCCTTTTGTTAATCACCCTGTCATCTCAGATTTTGAAATAATGCTTTACAGCCAAAGCGAGACAAGCATTTGTGTAAGTTTATCGATAGCCTAGCATAGCATTATGCCTAGCTAGCAGCAGGCAGCTTGGTCACGAAAATCAGAAAAGCAATCAAAATAAATCATTTACCTTTTATGAGCTTCGGTCGTTTTCACTCACGAGACTCCCAGTTAGACAGCAAATGTTCATTTTGTCCCATAAAGATTATTTTTATAGCCGAAACACCTCCGTTTGTACTTCACGTTTGGTTGAGAAATCCACCGGAAACAGCGGTCACGACAAGGCCGAAAAATATTCCAAATTAGATCCATAATATCGACAGAAACATGACAAACGTTTTTTAAATCAATCCTCAAGGTGTTTTTCAAATATCTATTCGATAATATATCAACTGGGACAGGTGGCTTCTTAGTAGGAAAGAGAGAAACAATGGCTGCATTTGTCTTTTATGCACAAAACACTCTGAGAGCCTCCAGCTGACCACTGACGCAATGTTGTCGTTCAGGCTCATTTTTCAAAATAAAAGCCTGAAACTATGTATTGTGACACTAGACACCTTAGGGAAGCCATAGAAAAAGAAATCTGGTTGATATCTCATTCACTGCTCAATAGGGACGCATAGGAACGCAGCGCTTTCTAAATAAGAGTCCCTTCCTGATTGGATTTTTCTCAGGCTTGTGCCTGCAATATCAGTTCTGTTATACTCACAGACAATATTTTTACAGTTTTGGAAACTTTAGAGTGTTTCCTATCCTAAGCTGTCAATTATATGCATATTCTAGCATCTTGTCCTGACAAAATAGCCTGTTTACTTTGGGAGCGTTATTTTTCAAAAAATTAAAATAGTGTCACCTAGATTCAAGAGGTTTTAAAAAAACATCCTAACGATTGATTCCATACATAGTTTGACATGTTTCTAAAGGACTCTAACGGAACTTTCGAGTTTTTGTCTGGATGAAATGCTCGCGCTTCATGAAGATGGATTACTGGGCTGGACATAAATGATGGAACTTTATGGAACAAATCAGTCATTTGTTGTCGAACTGTGATTCCTAGGAGTGCCTTCTGATGAATATATATATATGATGAAGATCATCAAACGTAAGTTAATTTTTTATGATATTGTTTCTAACTTTGTTGATCCCAAAATGGCGGCTATTCCTCTGGCTGTTTTGGGTTCTGAGCGCCGTTCTCAGATTTAGCTTTTTCTGTAAAGTTTTTTAAAAATCTGACACAGCGGTTGCATTAAGGAGAAGTCTATCTTTAATTCTGTGAATAACATTAGTATCTTTTATCAATGTTTATTATTAGTATTTCTGCAAAATCACTGGATGTTTTGGAATCAAAACATTACTGCATGTAAGGCGCCAATGTAAACTGAGATTTTTGGATTATCGAACAAAACATACATGTATTGTGTAACATGATGTCCTATGAGTGTCATCTGATGAAGATCATCAAAGGTTAGTGATTTAATTTGATCTATATTTCTGCTTTTTGTGACTCCTATCCTTGACTGGAAAAATGGCTGTGAGTTTTTTTCGATTTGGCGGTGATCTAACATAATCATATGTTGTGCTTTAGCTGTGAAGCTTTTTTTGAAATCGGACACGATGGGTAGATTAACAAGATGTTTATCTTGCATTTGCTGTATTGGACTTGTTAATGTGTGAAAGTTACTTACATATTTCTAAAAAATATTTTTGAATTTCGCGCGCTGCCTTTTCAGCGGAATGTTGTCGAGGTGTTCCACTAGCGCTAGAAAGGTTCATTGAAATGCATTCCAGGTGACTACCTCATGAAGCTGGTTGAGAGAATGCCAAGAGTGTGCAAAACTGTCATCAAGGCAAAGGGTGGCTACTTTAAAGAATCTCAAATATAAAATATATTTAGATTTGTTTAACACTTTTTTGGATACTACATGATTCAATATGTGTTATTACATAGTTTTGATTTCTTCACTATTATTCTACAATGGAGAAAATAGTACAAATAAAGAAAAACCCTGGAATGAGAAGGTGTGTCCAAACTTTTGACTGGTACTGTATATTAAGGGGATTTTTTGTATATAAATCTGTGCCTGTTTTCCTTTTCTTCCCAGTTGGAGTACTGGATAGGGAGAGGGTGGCTACATGAGAATGATCCGGAATGGCAGTAACACGTGTGGTATCGCAAGCTATGCGCTCTACCCTACTTTAAGAACCATATAGTTGATAAAGTATCAGAGACAGAACACATCATCTTGGTAGATAGGTGTTCAGAGGTTAATAAAAAGTATTTGTTTTGGTTTATTTGTGGGGTGATGGTGCCAGGTATTCTGTCTTTTATACTGTACCACTCTGAGTAATGCTATGTCTGTATTGCATTGTGATGGAGAATAAAGCTCAATTGGATTGACATTTGACTGCAATTGTTTTTCTATTTCGGCCGACTGTGGCAGGTTTGTCTAGAATGTTGATGTTAGTATTGGATGTTTTGTATATAACGTTAAATACAGGACTGGGTATAGCACTAGATACTCTGCATCAAGGTATCTGATTGCTTTGAAGCTATTTCTTTGCACAGTGAGGCCTCTTGAAAAATCCCTTTCAATCTGCAAGAATGTCAAACAAGGGGACGTAGGATTGGGAACATAATCAGTGTGTAAACAACGCTATACTTTGGTTTGTATTCGATTTCCTTCTATTATATTGTTATTTAATTCACCTGGTTCATAGGTTTACACCTTACATAGTTTCACAACTGTGAAACGTGACCTGTGGTACATACTACAAATACTATCTATGCCATGCCAACTTACTGCTCCACAAACACCTCTGAGAAAAAGCAAGTGGTACCCAGGTGATCCCAAGCCTCAACAACCTCCAAACTAAGCATACTGATATGCTCAGTCTTCCTGTAGGTATACCAGTCAATTTGTATACAGGCATTCTATTTGGCCCTAGTTTTACAGGGGGTGGAGCTCCTAGTTATTTACTCCTCATAGTTCCCACAGCCAAGCTCCTCTACAGTTTTACAGGGGGTGGAGCTCCTAGTTATTTACTCCTTATAGTTCCCACAGCCAAGCTCCTCTACAGTTTTACAGGGGGTGGAGCTCCTAGTTATTTACTCCTTATAGTTCCCACAGCCAAGCTCCTCTACAGTTTTACAGGGGGTGGGGCTCCTAGTTATTTACTCCTCATAGTTCCCACAGCCAAGCTCCTCTACAGTTTTACAGGGGGTGGAGCTCCTAGTTATTTACTCCTCATAGTTCCCACAGCCAAGCTCCTCTACAGTGCAGGAGGTAGATTTGCTGTCTTGCAGACGTATGAAAATGACGCAAGGGAGTTTTTCCTGGATTGGAGGAGTATGAGGATTAGTGTTGCGGTGTGCTTTATTTGGCCCCTACACAAAGGGCCAGAGAGGACCACAGAGACATCCAAACTGTGGGTATAACTATCTGGCACAGAGCCACCAGAGCAGTAAGGATCTCTGGCTCCCAAGGAAGTACTGAGACCCCTCATTCAACAGCCAGTCAGCTGGAGCCATCACCCAGGTATTTCTGTACTAGATTTCAGATCTAGTGTTTAAGGATTTTGAGTAACTGATTTGTTAATAGTTGTCAGGGGCTTCTGTCTGAGATTAATGTTCACTGTAGACATGCAAAACATTTAGTCCACCATTTTGAAAAAGCCTGCTAATTACAAATATTAATGGAGTATGTCCACAAACTACATGTAGATGTTTAAGTAAGAAAATGTTGAACAACACAAATATATGTATTAATTTGTTACACACAGGGTACACAAACAAAGACAGATTAGCCTTAAACATTTGAAAAATATTTCTTGATTCCTCTCTTTTGATACTTTCATCTTCAGGTGGTGTGTCCTCAAATCAATCAATCAAATGTATTTCTGAAGCCCTTTTAACATCAATTGATGTCACAATGATCCCCATTGTTCTTTGGTCACGTGTTGATATAGTCGTGCAATATACCACACGTTGATTTACCACTCAAACAAGCAATGATTTTGAATTGAAACCTCTGGAATTTTCACAACAAAATTGTCTCTGAGTGACTTACATAAAATGGGTTGCTTATTAGTCCATATTTACATTAAATAATGATTTTGAATAGCAGGACAATAGAGATAAACAGTGCATGTCCTTCTAACTAGGGTCGTGTTTTACCTTTCTTTCCGCCCGTCCAAGCTTTCTTCAATTAAATAATGTGTTGCGTAAAGTTCAGGACGGGCCGAAAACACGTAGGACTATAGTCCTGATAGTCCTTGCTTTCCACTCACAGCCCCTGTCATCCTGTATAACACCTAAATTGAAACATGCTATACATAAAATCAGAGCTCAGTTTCTCAACTTCACAATGCTGTCTAGGTAGTCACTGACAGCCGTTATCAACATGAGCACAACAAGATGCCCCCATCCCTCTCACTAATTGGGCTACTTTTGAACATTTGTTGTTGTCTGAATGAGGGAAATGCTGTAAATCAAGAAGAGACAAAAGATGAGATGTTTAGGATTATAATAAATACCACTTTGATGTCATACAAATAAACCACAAACCCATGAGTCCAAAAACTGATCTGTATTTTCTATTGGAACTTTATAGAGTAAACACTTTTGCATTCAAAAAGCTGCCTTAACTCATCAGACTTTTCCCCTCCATACAGAGGTGTGGCCCTAGATACTACAGAGAGGACAAGGCCTCCTAGGGGCCAGTGTGTACCCTGCAACTGTAACGGCCTGTCCAATGAATGTGACGAACAAACAGGGAGATGTCTGGTGGGTTTTCTCTCTCTCTCCATCTATCAATCTATCCCTCTATCACTCTCTCTCACACACACGCACACATACAGTGGCTTGAAAAAGTATTCACCCCTTGGCATTTTTCCTATTTTGTTACCTTACAACCTGGAATAAATAGATTTTTTGGGGGGTTTGTATAATTTGATTTGCACAACATGCCTACCAAAATATTTTATATTGTGAAACAAACAAGAAATAACACATAAAAACAGAAAACTTGAGCGTGCATAACTATTCACCCCCAACGTCAATACTTTGTAGAACCATCTTTTGCAGCCATTACAAGCTGCAAGTCTCTTGGGATATGTCTCTATAAGCTTGGCACATCTAGCCACTGGGATTTTTGCCCATTCTTCAAGGCAAAACTGCTCCAGCTCCTTCAAGTCGAATGGATTCCGCTGGTGTACAGCAATCTTTAAGTCATACCACAGATTCTCAATTGGATTGACGTCTGGGCTTTGACTAGGCCATTCCAAGACATTTAAATGTTTCCCCTTAAACCACTCAAGTGTTGCTTTAGCAGTATGCTTAGGGTCTTTGTCCTGCTGGAAGGTGAACCTCTGTCCCAGTCTCAAATCTCTGGAAGACTAAAACAGTTTTCCCTCAAGATGTTCCCTGTATTAAGCGCCATCCATCATTCCTTCAATTCTGACCAGTTTCCCAGTCCCTGCCGATGAACAACATCCCCACAGCATGATGCTGCCACCACCATGCTTCATTGTGCGGATGGTGTTCTTGGGGTGATGAGAGGTGTTGTGTTTGTACAAGACATAGCGTTTTCCTTGGTGGCCAAAAATATCAATTTTAGTCTCATCTGACCAGAGTACCTTCTTCCATATGTTTGGGGAGTCTCCCACATGCCTTTTTCTTTTTTTCTTTAAGCAATGGCTTTTTTCTGGCCACTTTCCCATATACCCCAGCTCTGTAGAGCGTGTGGCTTAAAGTGGTCCTATGGACAGTCGCTCCAATCTCCGCTGTGGAGCTTTGCAGCTCCTTCAGGGTTACCTTTGGTCTATTTGTTGCCTCTGATTAATGCCCTCCTTGCCTGGTTTCTGAGTTTTGGTGGGCGGCCCTCTCTTAGCAGGTTTGTTGTGGTGCCATATTCTTTCAATTTTTTAATAATGGATTTAATGGTGCTCATTGGGATGTTCAAAGTTTCAGATATCTTTTTAGAACCCAACCCAGATCTGTACTTCAACCACAGCTTTGTACCTGACCTGTTTGGAGAGCTCCTTGGTCTTCATGGTGCCACTTGCTTGGTGGTGCTCCTTGCTTAGTGGTGTTGCAAACTCTGGGGTCTTTCAGAACAGGTGTATATATACTGAGATCATGTGACACTTAGATTCCACACAAGTGGACTTTATTTAAAAACTTCTTAGGGCTAGGCCCGTTTTTTCTCAATTTCCACCTGAATGACGTTCCCAAAGTAAACTGCCAGTTGCTCAGGCCCTGAAGCCAGGATATGCATATAATTAATGGTACCATTGGAAAGAAAACAATTTGAAGTTGGTAGAAATGTTAAAATAATATAGGAGAATATAACACAATAGATATGGTAGGAGAAAATCCAAAGAAAAACCAACCAGAATTAATTGTTTTGAGAGAGACCATCCTCTTACAATGGCAAGTATAAGGGCATACTGAAAATAGCTTCCAGGGTGCAGGGGTTCCTATGGCTTCCACAGGGTGTCAGCAGTCGATGTTCAAGGTTTCAGGCTTGTAACTTTCAAAACGAATAAGAAATAGCAGTTTTAGTACGGGGACACAGTCTTGGAAATGTGTGTTTGCACATACTTCTTTCCGTAAGTAATATTATAGTTTGATTACATTTCAGGGTATCGCAGGAATACATAGAAATGTATTTTAACTTGTTGAAACAAAGTTTAAGGGTAGATTTTCGGATTCATTTCTCTGCATGATGAACGAGTGGATTACTCAAATCGATGGCGCTGACTTTTTGGGATATAAAGAAGGATTTTAAAAATTGACACTACATGTTATAGCTGGAACCCTTTGGATGACAAATCAGAGGAAGATTTTCAAAAGGTCAGTGAATATTTAATCGCTATTTGTGAATTTATGAAACCTGTGCCTGTGGAAAAATATTTTGAAATGGGGCGCCGTCCTCAAACAATCACATGGCATGTTTTCGCTGTAGTAGCTACTGTAATCGGACAGTGCAGTTAGATTAACAAAAATATAAGCTTTCAACCGATATAAGACACTTATATGTACCTAAATGTTTAATATCCATATATTTTTTTTATTATTTATTTGAATTGCGCCGCCTTCCAGTTTCACCGGAAGTTGTCCCGCTAGCGTAGGCTTATGTGACTTCTGAAGGTAATTGGTTACACCAGATCTTATTTAGGGGCTTCATAGCAAAGGGGGTGAACACGTGTACGCACCACTTTTCAGTTTATTAATTTTGAATTTATTTTTTGAAACAAGTTATTTTTTAATTTCACTTCACCAATGTAGACTATTTTGTGTGTGTTCATCACATGAAATCCAATAAAAATCAATTTAAATTACAGGTTGTAATGCAACCAAATAGGAAAAACGCCAAGGGGGATGAATACTTTTGCAAGGCACTACACACACAGCAGGATAGATCATTTCTGACTCACCAGTAAGGTAAACATACTGTATGGCTTAGTTCTGCTTTTTCCAAAACCTGCTGATCCAGATGGATATCAGTCATATCCACAGATTAGCATTCATGCCAGACTACATTACCTCTCACATCATGAACCATACCACCAACATTCCACAAGCCTGCTTCATTGATAAACAGAGAGAACTGTCAGTACAATACTGACGGGCATCGATGTGAGCGCTACAAAGTGGGTAACTATGGCAATGCTGCCCAGAGGACCTGTCGTGGGTGTCTTATCCCTGAAGCTCTATCTCTTAATGCATATAGAAGGTAAACTATAACTCAAAGTATTTCAATATGATAATATAATGATACATCATTGTCATGATAATCCCCACCTCTTTTCTTGCACTCTAAGATCTCCTTTATCACCTGAGGGAGGCGAAATCTAGTATACCCAACATAAATGTGGCAGTGGAGGAGGCGGCCAGGATGATGAAGGAGGTGCAGCGCATGGTGCAGGAGATGAGAGAACTTGGCTGCAGTAACCAGACAAGGAGGCTGCCAGGGAGCAAGAGGAGGCTCACAAATGTGAGATCTGGGCTTTTTGGATTAGACTAAAGGCACTTACAGTACAGGGCAGCACTTTATTTAGCATTCTTTTGAATGAGACATTCCATACATCAATGTGACACAAGTTCTTGATAGATATGACTCAAGGTGCAAAGGGTAATACATGTGTTCCTCTCAGTATTGGACTTCATCAGGAACAATAGGACAACTCCATTGGATGACAACCTGGCTGTAGCCAATGAGGCGGCAGAGTCCCTGATGACGTGGGGCTCTGCGTTGATGAATCTGGCAGGGGCTGTGGCACAAGCAGAGGATATGGTAAACAGGACATGGAGCCTCAACTCCAGCAGTACTGACTTCCTAAGAGACCTGATGGTAATGTCAAATACTGAAGAATAACATCTATGAAATGTTGTAGATACAACACAAAAAATGTCCCTCCTTTTTCCAAATAATTTACTAGCAATTAAAAGATGAGCTGGAGAGGAAATGTGATTCAATCCAATCAATATGACCAAAGATAAACTGAGGAATATCACAAACCTTTTGGAAATGATGAAGGAGCACAACAAGGTATGAAGCAGATTCATTCAAATTGTTTCCAGTGGATATTATTATTTATCTCGTAATGAAGGAGGCATTAAAAATGTCATTTAAATCTTTCAGGAATATGAGCACCTTGCAGCCGAGATAGATCAAATCAAATGTATTTATAAAGCCCTTCTTACATCATCACAGTGCTGTACAGAAACCACAGGTGTAGAAGCACAGTGGCTAGGAAAAACTCCTTAGAAAGGCCAGAACCTAGGAAGAAACCTAGAGAGGAACCAGGCTATGAGGGGTGGCCAGTCCTCTTCTGGCTGTGCCGGGTGAGATTATAACAGAACATGGCCAAGATGTTTAAATGTTCATAGATGACCAGCAGGGTAAAATAATAATAATCACAGTGGATTTCGAGGGTGCAACAGGTCAGCACCTCAGGAGTAAATGTCAGTTGGCTTTTCATAGCCGATCATGCAGAGTATCTCTACCGCTCCTGCTGTCTCTAGAGAATTGAAAACAGCAGATCTGGGACAGGTAGCACGTTCGGTGAACAGGTCAGGATTCCATAGCCACATGCAGAACAGTTGAAACTGGAGCAGCAGCACGGCCAGGTGGACTGGGGACAGCAAGGAGTCATCCGGCCAGGTAGTCCTGAGGCATGGTCCTAGGGCCAAGGTCCTCTGAGAGAGAGAGAGAGAGAGAGAAAGAAAGAAAGAAAGAAAGAAAGAAAGAAAGAAAGAAAGAAAGAAAGAAAGAAAGAAAGAAAGAGAGAGAGAGCATACTTAAATTCACACAGGACACCGGATAAGACAGGAGAAAAACTACAGATATAACAGACTGACTCTAGCCCCCCCACACATAAACTACTGCAGCATAAATAATGGAGGCGGAGACAGGAGGGGTTGGGAGACACTGTGGCCCCATCCAACAATACCCCTGGACAGGGCCAAACAGGCAGGATATAACCCCACCCACTTTGCCAAAGCACAGCCCCCACACCACTAGAGGGATACCTTCAACCACCAACTTATCATCCTGAGACAAGGCTGAGTATAGCCCACAAAGATCTCCGCCACGGCACAACCCAAAGGGGGGCCGTGACCCAGACAGGAAGATCACGTCAGTGACTCAACCCACTCAAGTGACGCACCCCTCCTAGGAACGGCATGGAAGAGCACCAATAAACCAGTGACTCAGCCCCTGTAATAGGGTTAGAGGGAGCCAAGCCCAATCTCGCTGAGACACTGAATGATATCGCTATGACGAGGAGCTAAACAGACTGGCAATGGAACTACAAATGTAGGTAGACAAAGAGGGGGTTAGGTTGTTCTTAGGTGGGGCCTACTTCTTCATACCCCACAGATGTTTCCTATGTCGGGACCTTTGTGTGGACTGTATGGACTGTCACGCCCTGATCTGTTTCACCTGTCACCTGGGATGGTCTCCACCCCCTCCAGGTGTCACTTATTTTCCCCAGTGTATTTATCCCTGTGTTTTCTGTCTCTCTATGCGAGTTCATCTTGTATGTTTAGTCAAGTCAACCAGTGTGTTTTTCCCTGTACTCCTTTTCTATTCTCTTTTGCTAGTCCTCCCGGTTTTGACCACTACCTTACTCTGGACTACTTTCCCGCCTGCCTGATCATCCTGCCTGCCAAGAACTTGAATCTGCCTGCCCTTCGGTACCTATTGGACTCTGAACTGGTTTTGACCTTTTGCCTGTACACAACCATTCTCTTGCCTACCCCTTTTGGGATTAATAAACATTCTACGACTCCAACCATCTGCATCTGAACCTTGCCTTGTGCCTTGATAATGGACCACTGTGAGCGTTGTATTCCTTGTTATTGCAGGGCAGTACACAATGCCACCAACAGCTCAGACATGCAGCATGCTGCTGAAAGCGTGAGATCCTACAGCAGAATAATAAAAGCTGTTATAGGCAGTGATTGCGGCCAACATATCCAAAGAGGCAGCTGAAAAAGCTCTGAAGGTGATTATTCTGGTCCGGATGCTACAGCCACCATGAACTTAAATTCACAATGACATGGAAAATAGTTAACATAGCATGCAAAAATATTTCGTATATCTCTTAACTTTGATATGTTTCAGGATGTGGAGGAGAAAGGTCTGACCAACAGGTCCGAGGAGCTAAATAATAATGCAAGAAGCTTATTGACAGAGGCCATGAATGCCGAGAAGGACCTTAAAGGTGTAGTAATCATCCTAATTCTTGCTTTTTAACGACACTAAAGCTACATTAGAAACAAGAATTGCACCAAAATGTATGATGTTATTGACCCATTCTCAATCCTTCCAGGTTGACATTTATTGTCATGAGTCTTATCATGGAGGCAGAACTGAGCAATGTATCTTTAGATGGGCCAGCTGTAAAGTCAAAATGAGCTATATTGTAAAAATTAATGAGAACAAAAATGTGCTTTTTGCTCTTATTTTAGGGTTAGGCATTAGGGTTAGCAGTGTGGTTAAGGTTAAAAAGGATTAGGTTTAAAATCAGATTTTAGACTTTGTGGCTGTGCCAGCTAGTGACCACTCGGCAGAACTTCATCCAGGGCAAGATTCATGACAATGAATGCCAACCTGCTAAATGATATGGGGCAAATGCTTTGCTTTGCACTTTGAACCTGTTAATGTAGGGATTGAGGCCAAATCACACTACAGTATATTGTATGCCCCTCAATAAAACACATTCCAGTGTCTCTGTCTGATATTTCCTTCTGATTCTGATATTTTATCATACACTGAGTATACCACACATTAGGAACACCTTTAATATTGAGTTGCACACCTCCCCCTTTTGTCCTCAGAACAGCCTCAATTAGTTGGGGAATGGACTCTACAAGGTGTCACAAGCATTCCACAGGGACGCTGACCTATGTTGACTTCAATGCTTCCTGCAGTTGTGTCAAGTAGGCTGGATGTCCATTGGGTGGCGGACCATTCTTGATGCACACAAGGGAAACTGTTGAGATTGAAAAGCCCAGCAGCTTTCCAGTTCTTTAGACACTCAAACCAGTGCGCCTGGCACCTACTACCATACCCCATTCAAAGGCACTTAAATATTTTGTCTTGCCCATTTACCCTCTGAATGGCACACATACACAAGCCATGTCTCAATTGTCTCAAGGCTTAAAAATCCTTCTTTAACCTGTATCCTCCTCTTCGTCTACAGTTTGTCAGAAGTTTACAAACATCTTAGCCAAATACATTACTCAGTTTTTCACAATTCCTGACATTTAATCCTAGTAAACATTCCCTGTCTTAGGCCAGTTAGGATCAACACTTTATTTTAAGATTGTGAAATGTCAGAATAATAGTAGAGAATGATTGATTTATTTCAGCTTTCATTTCTTTCATCACATTACTGGTGGGTCAGAAGTTTACAAACACTCAATTGTATTTGGTAGCATTGCCTATAAATTGTTTAACTTGGGTCAAACACTTCAGGTAGCCTTCCACAAGCTTCCCACAATAAGTTGGGTGAATTTTAGCCCATTCCTCCTGACAGAGCTGGTATAACTGAGTCGGGTTTGTAGGCCTCTTTGCTCGCAAAAACATTTTCAGTTCTGCCCAAAAATATTCAATTGGATTGAGGTCAGGACTTTGCGATGGCCACTCCAATACCTTGACTTTGTTGTCCTGAAACCATTTTGCCACAACTTTGGAAGTATGCTTGGGGTCATTGTCCATTTGGAAGACCAATTTGCGTCCAAGCTTTAACTTCCTGACTGATGTCTGGAGATGTTGCTTCAATATATCCACTTAATTTTCCTGCCTCATGATGCCATCTATTTTGTGAAATGCACCCGTCCCTTCTGTAGCAAAGCACACCCACAACATGATGCTGCCACCCTCGTGCTTCACGGTTGGGTGGTGTTCTTTGGCTTGCAAGCCTCCCCTGTTTTCCTCCAAACATAACAATGGTCATTATGGTCAAACAGTTCTATTTTTGTTTCATCAGACCAGAGGACATTTCTCGAAAATGTACGATCTTTGTCCCTATGTGCAGTTGGAAACCGTAGTCTGGCTTTTTTAGGGCGGTTTTGGAGCAGTGGTTTCTTCCTTGCTGAGCGGCCGATCAGGTTATGTCGATATAGGACTCGTTTTACTGTGGAAATAGATACTTTTGTACCTGTTTCCTCCAGCATCTTCACAAGGTCCTTTGCTGTTGTTTTGGGATTGATTTGCACTTTTCGCACCAAAGTACGTTCATCTCTAGGAGACAGAATGCATCACCTTCCTCAGCGGTATGACGGATGTGTGGTCCCATGGTGTTTATTAATTTTGATTTCCCATGATGTCAAGCAAAGAGGCACTGAGTTGAAGGTCGGCCTTGAAATACATCCACCGTTACACCTCCAATTGACTCAAATTATGTCAATTAGCCTATCAGAAGCTTCTAAAGCCATGACATAATTTTTTGGGAATTTTCCAAGCTGTTTAAAGGCACAGTCAACATAGTGTATGTAAACTGACTTGAAAAATGACTTGTGTCATGCACAAAGTAGATGTCCTAACCGACTTGCCAAAACTATAGTTTGTTATCAAGAAATTTGTGGAGTGATTGAAAAACGGATTTTAATGACTCCAACCTAAGTTTTTGTAAACTTCCGACTTCAACTGTACACTGATTAAGGTGGATTTAACAAGTGACATCAATAAGGGATCATAGCTTTCACCTGGATTCACCTGGTCAGTCTATGCCATGGAAGTATACACTGAGTATATGTTTTGTATACTCAGTGTATATTCCACTTATCCACAAACTTTTTACACGCAGATCTCAGCCAAATTTGACACCCACAAGCAACGTGTTGGTCAGATAAAGAAGAAAAGAGATGATGAGAAAAGATGCTCTTGCAGTTACAGATTCAAAGAAGTTTGTGGACACAATATGAAAGATTATGCTTGTGTTTTAATGATGACATGGAACGGATGAGAATAACATCTGCAGTTTACACACTCTGTGCCACAACATGAACATAGGTATGTTATTCACACACACTATTTTTGTGTTTCAGATTACATTGGGCAGCTTTTAGACTTTACCAAAGCAGCTGTCACTGCTGCCAATACCACGTTCAATGACATAACAGACACTAAATAATATCAGCCAAGAAAAAAAGGGTGTCAGGTAGCCGGGCCAGTAAGCAAAGGTTGGTGGTTCGAATCTCCGAGCTAACTAGGTGAAAAATCTGTTGATTTCCTCTCCTGGTGGTTCTCCCCAGCTCTCTATTTGGCATGACCTCCAATGGGAAGGGTCACATGTGAGATTTGGGTTTTCACAAGATAGGGCTCTACTCAATCAGTGGCCCGCCCCTGTGAAGGGACATGGTGTCATGTTTTGTCTTTTATTATCTTGTCTTGTCCCTGTGCTTCCCATTCTATTCGTTTCCCTCTGCTGGTCTTATTAGGTTCTTTCCCTCTTTCTATCCCTCTCTCTCCCCCTCCCTCTCTCACTCTCTCGCTCTCTCTTCTCTCTATCGTTCCGTTCCTGCTCCCAGCTGTTCCTATTCCCCTAATCAATCATTTAGTCTTCCCACACCTGTTCCCGATCCTTTCCCCTGATTAGAGTCCCTATTTCTTCCTTTGTGTTCCGTTCCTGTCCTGTCGGTTCCTTGTCTAGAATTCACCGTGCTCTGTTTGTGTATCGCCCTGTCGTGTCGTGTTTTCCTCAGATGCTGCGTGGTGAGCAGGTGTCTGAGTCTGTCTGGTTCAAGTGCCTTCCCGAGGCAACCTGCTGTTCACCTGCTGTTCAAGATCGAGTCTCCAGTTTGTCCTCGTCATTTCGAGTGAAAGTTGTGTTTTTTGTTTGTATTTACTTTACTGGATTAAAGACTCTGTTTTCGCCAAGTCGCTTTTGGGTCCTCTTTCACCTGCATGACAGAAGGAACCGACCAAGGAATGGACCCAGCGACTTCAGACGCTCGTTACACTGCCGTCGAGATCCAAGGAGCCATGCTCGGCAGACACGAGCAGGAATTGTCTGCTGCTCGCCATGCCGTGGAGAACCTGGCCGCTCAGGTTTCCGACCTCTCTGGACAGTTCCAGAGTCTACGTCTCGTGCCACCTGTTACTTCCTGGCCTGCCGAGCCTCCAGAACCTAGGGTTAATAACCCACCTTGCTACTCCGGGCAGCCCACTGAGTGCCGCTCCTTTCTCACGCAGTGTGAGATTGTGTTCTCTCTCCAACCCAACACATACTCTAGAGAGAGAGCTCGGGTTGCTTACGTCATTTCACTCCTTACTGGCCGGGCTCGAGAATGGGGCACAGCTATCTGGGAGGCAAGGGCTGATTGCTCTAACAAGTTCCAGAACTTTAAAGAGGAGATGATTCGGGTTTTTGACCGTTCAGTTTTTGGTAGGGAGGCTTCTAGGGTCCTGGCTTCCTTATGCCAAGGTGAACGGTCCATAACGGATTATTCTATTGAGTTTCGCACTCTTGCTGCCTCTAGTGAGTGGAACGAGCCGGCGCTGCTCGCTCGTTTTCTGGAGGGACTCCACGCAGTGGTTAAGGATGAGATTCTCTCCCAGGAGGTTCCTTCAGATGTGGACTCTTTGATTGCTCTCGCCATCCGCATAGAACGACGGGTAGATCTTCGTCACCGGGCTCGTGGAAGAGAGCTCGCATCAACGGTGTTTCCCTGCTCCGCATCGCAACCATCTCCCTCCTCTGGCTCAGAGTCTGAGCCCATGCAGCTGGGAGGGATTCGCATCTCGACTAAGGAGAGGGAACGGAGGATCACCAACCGCCTGTGCCTCTATTGCGGAGTTGCTGGACATTTTGTTAATTCATGTCCAGTAAAGCCAGAGCTCATCTGTAAGCGGAGGGCTACAGGTGAGCGCAACTACTCAAGTCTCTCCATCAAGATCCTGTACTACTTTGTCGGTCCATCTACGCTGGACCGGTTCGGGTGCTACATGTAGTGCCTTGATAGACTCTGGGGCTGAGGGTTGTTTCATGGACGAAGCATGGGTTCGGAAACATGACATTCCTTTCAGAGAGTTAGAGAAGCCTACGCCCATGTTCGCCTTAGATGGTAGTCATCTTCCCAGTATCAGATTTGAGACACTACCTTTAACCCTCACAGTATCTGGTAACCACAGTGAGACTATTTCTTTTTTGATTTTTCGTTCACCGTTTACACCTGTTGTTTTGGGTCATCCCTGGCTAGTATGTCATAATCCTTCTATTAATTGGTCTAGTAATTCTATCCTATCCTGGAACGTTTCTTGTCATGTGAAGTGTTTAATGTCTGCCATCCCTCCCGTTTCTTCTGTCCCTACTTCTCAGGAGGAACCTGGCGATTTGACAGGAGTGCCGGAGGAATATCATGATCTGCGCACGGTCTTCAGTCGGTCCCGAGCCAACTCCCTTCCTCCTCACCGGTCGTATGATTGTAGTATTGATCTCCTTCCGGGGACCACTCCTCCTCGGGGTAGACTATACTCTCTGTCGGCTCCCGAACGTAAGGCTCTCGAGGATTATTTGTCTGTGTCTCTTGACGCCGGTACCATAGTGCCTTCTTCCTCTCCGGCCGGGGCGGGGTTCTTTTTGTTAAGAAGAAGGACGGTACTCTGCGCCCCTGCGTGGATTATCGAGGGCTGAATGACATAACGGTTAAGAATCGTTATCCGCTTCCCCTTATGTCATCAGCCTTTGAGATTCTGCAGGGAGCCAGGTGCTTTACTAAGTTGGACCTTCGTAACGCTTACCATCTCGTGCGCATCAGAGAGGGGGACGAGTGGAAAACGGCGTTTAACACTCCGTTAGGGCATTTTGAGTACCGGGTTCTGCCGTTTGGTCTCGCCAATGCGCCAGCTGTTTTTCAGGCATTAGTTAATGATGTTCTGAGAGACATGCTGAACATCTTTGTTTTTGTCTATCTTGACGATATCCTGATTTTTTCTCCGTCACTCGAGATTCATGTTCAGCACGTTCGACGTGTTCTACAGCGCCTTTTAGAGAATTGTCTCTACGTAAAGTCTGAGAAGTGCTCTTTTCATGTCTCCTCCGTTACTTTTCTCGGTTCCGTTATTTCCGCTGAAGGCATTCAGATGGATTCCGCTAAGGTCCAAGCTGTCAGTGATTGGCCCGTTCAAGGTCACGTGTCGAGTTGCAGCGCTTTTTAGGTTTCGCTAATTTCTATCGGCGTTTCATTCGTAATTTCGGTCAAGTTGCTGCCCCTCTCACAGCTCTTACTTCTGTCAAGACGTGTTTTAAGTGGTCCGGTTCCGCCCAGGGAGCTTTTGATCTTCTAAAAGAACGTTTTACGTCCGCTCCTATCCTCGTTACTCCTGACGTCACTAGACAATTCATTGTCGAGGTTGACGCTTCAGAGGTAGGCGTGGGAGCCATTCTATCCCAGCGCTTCCAGTCTGACGATAAGGTTCATCCTTGCGCTTATTTTTCTCATCGCCTGTCGCCATCTGAGCGCAACTATGATGTGGGTAACCGTGAACTGCTCGCCATCCGCTTAGCCCTAGGCGAATGGCGACAGTGGTTGGAGG
Source organism: Oncorhynchus gorbuscha (assembly GCF_021184085.1). Classification (NCBI taxonomy): domain Eukaryota; kingdom Metazoa; phylum Chordata; class Actinopteri; order Salmoniformes; family Salmonidae; genus Oncorhynchus; species Oncorhynchus gorbuscha. The sequence goes on from NC_060187.1 coordinate 34,498,207, forward strand.
GGGCGACCGTTCCTTTTGTCGTTTGGACAGACCATAAGAACCTTGAGTACATCCGTTCTGCCAAACGACTTAATGCCCGTCAAGCTCGTTGGGCGTTGTTTTTCGCTCGTTTCGAGTTTGTGATTTCTTACCGTCCGGGTAGCAAGAACACCAAGCCTGATGCCTTATCCCGTCTGTTTAGTTCTTCTGTGGCTTCTACTGATCCCGAGGGGATTCTTCCTTATGGGCGTGTTGTCGGGTTAACAGTCTGGGGAATTGAAAGACAGGTTAAGCAAGCACTCACGCACACTGCGTCGCCGCGCGCTTGTCCTAGTAACCTCCTTTTCGTTCCTGTTTCCACTCGTCTGGCTGTTCTTCAGTGGGCTCACTCTGCCAAGTTAGCTGGTCATCCCGGTGTTCGAGGCACTCTTGCGTCTATTCGCCAGCGCTTTTGGTGGCCGACTCAGGAGCGTGACACGCGCCGTTTCGTGGCTGCTTGTTCGGACTGCGCGCAGACTAAGTCGGGTAACTCTCCTCCTGCCGGTCGTCTCAGACCGCTCCCCATTCCTTCTCGACCATGGTCTCACATCGCCCTAGACTTCATTACCGGTCTGCCTTTGTCTGCGGGGAAGACTGTGATTCTTACGGTTGTCGATAGGTTCTCTAAGGCGGCACATTTCATTCCCCTCGCTAAACTTCCTTCCGCTAAGGAGACGGCACAAATCATTATCGAGAATGTATTCAGAATTCATGGCCTCCCGTTAGATGCCGTTTCAGACAGAGGCCCGCAATTCACGTCACAGTTTTGGAGGGAGTTCTGTCGTTTGATTGGTGCGTCCGTCAGTCTCTCTTCCGGGTTTCATCCCCAGTCTAACGGTCAAGCAGAGAGGGCCAATCAGACGATTGGTCGCATACTACGCAGCCTTTCTTTCAGAAACCCTGCGTCTTGGGCAGAACAGCTCCCTGGGCAGAATACGCTCACAATTCGCTTCCTTCGTCTGCTACCGGGTTATCTCCGTTTCAGAGAAGTCTGGGTTACCAGCCTCCTCTGTTCTCATCCCAGCTTGCCGAGTCCAGCGTTCCCTCCGCTCAAGCGTTTGTCCAACGTTGTGAGCGCACCTGGAGGAGGGTGAGGTCTGCACTTTGCCGTTACAGGGCACAGACTGTGAGAGCCGCCAATAAACGCAGGATTAAGAGTCCAAGGTATTGTTGCGGCCAGAGAGTGTGGCTTTCCACTCGCAACCTTCCTCTTACGACAGCTTCTCGTAAGTTGACTCCGCGGTTCATTGGTCCGTTCCGTGTCTCCCAGGTCGTCAATCCTGTCGCTGTGCGACTGCTTCTTCCGCGACATCTTCGTCGCGTCCATCCTGTCTTCCATGTCTCCTGTGTCAAGCCCTTTCTTCGCACCCCGTTCGTCTTCCCTCCCCCCTCCCGTCCTTGTCGAGCGCACCTATTTACAAGGTACATAAGATCATGGACATGCGTTCTCGGGACGGGGTCACCAATACTTAGTGGATTGGGAGGGTTACGGTCCTGAGGAGAGGAGTTGGGTTCCGTCTCGGGACGTGCTGGACCGTTCACTCATTGATGATTTCCTCCGTTGCCGCCAGGATTCCTCCTCGAGTGCGCCAGGAGGCGCTCGGTGAGTGGGGGGGTACTGTCATGTTTTGTCTTTTATTATCTTGTCTTGTCCCTGTGCTTCCCATTCTATTCGTTTCCCTCTGCTGGTCTTATTAGGTTCTTTCCCTCTTTCTATCCCTCTCTCTCTCCCTCCCTCTCTCACTCTCTCGCTCTCTCTTCTCTCTATCGTTCCGTTCCTGCTCCCAGCTGTTCCTATTCCCCTAATCAATCATTTAGTCTTCCCACACCTGTTCCCGATCCTTTCCCCTGATTAGAGTCCCTATTTCTTCCTTTGTGTTCCGTTCCTGTCCTGTCGGTTCCTTGTCTAGAATTCACCGTGCTCTGTTTGTGTATCGCCCTGTCGTGTCGTGTTTTCCTCAGATGCTGCGTGGTGAGCAGGTGTCTGAGTCTGTCTGGTTCAAGTGCCTTCCCGAGGCAACCTGCTGTTCACCTGCTGTTCAAGATCGAGTCTCCAGTTTGTCCTCGTCATTTCGAGTGAAAGTTGTGTTTTTTGTTTGTATTTACTTTAGTGGATTAAAGACTCTGTTTTCGCCAAGTCGCTTTTGGGTCCTCTTTCACCTGCATGACACATGGGCTATAAACCTTTTCAAACACGCCCTCCTCTCCCTTCCTATATAAGCCCTTGACGACAATATAACCTCCTGTTCCGATGATGTGAGGACGACGGTCCGATGTCAGAATGGTTCAGATAATAACTACAGAACAAAGCCAACATCAGCGCAAGCTTTGGTTGCGAATGGTATGAACTTTGAACTCTTATTCACTACAGAAGTGATACCTCCTAGCCGTTGAGTTAGCAACAGTAGATGCAAACGAGGGTTAGGAAGGAACAGACAGAGTATCCCGTCTACCACACAATTTACATTTACATTTAAGTAATTTAGCAGACGCTCTTATCCAGAGCGACTTACAAATTGGTGCATTCACCTTATGACATCCAGTGGAACAGCCACTTTACAATAGTGCATCTAAATATTTTAAGGGGGGGAAGGGGACATTACAATGACATTACGACAACGTATCCAATTGACCACCAGAGACATTCTTCAAAGGACCCGGTTGGGCAACACAGCCATCCATCTAACCTACTGAAGCGCAGCTCAGAGTAAATATTTATTGCATTTTCCTTTTCCAAATTGGCGGTAATTTAGAATACATAAGATACTGTATTTATGATAGCACAGCTTCGCCTTTGTTCCTCAGTCTTCCCGCTCTTTCACTCAAACCCAGCCCTTTTCTTTTGTGTAACCAGCTGTCATATCTGTTCCGCCTGCTAGGGACGTTTTCCTTTATGACGTAATTTGTAATGAAGTTATGATTTAAATACGTATATGTGTAATTCTGTGTGATTAGTTAGGTATTTAGTAAATAATTAATTAAACCCAATTTTGTATTGCTGATTCAACTTGTTAGCCAGGGTTTGTGCAGATAATTAAGAATTTACAACTTTCAGATGAGACTGAATTAAGGTGACGATTAATGTTGACTGCTATTGATGTAAAATATTACTAGGTCTATAAGAGTTTATTCGGAAGATAACAGCTCTATAAATATTATTTTGTGGTGCCCGACTCTCTAGTTAATTACATTTACGTGATAAGCTCAATCAGGTAATATTATTTACGGAGAAATTATTTTATAGAATAGCATGTCATATCACTTAATCCGACATAGCCAAAGACACGACAGTCCCAAGAAACAAAGAGAGCTTCTGTTGAATCTGACAATAAATCTTAATGGTTGTACAGTCATCTCAAATAAAACTGTGAAGGACCTCGGCGTTACTCTGGACCCTGATCTCTCTTTTGACGAACATATCAAGACTGTTTCAAGGACAGCTTTCTTTCCATCTACGTAACATTGCAAAAATCTGAAACTTTCTGTCCAGAATTGATGCAGAAAAATTAATCCATGCTTTTGTTACTTCTAGGTTAGACTACAGCAATGCTCTACGTTCCGGCTACTCGGATAAAGCACTAAATAAACTTCAGTTAGTGTTAAATACGGCTGCTAGAATCTTGACTAGAACCAAAAAATGTGATCATATTACTCCAGTGCTAGCCTCCCTACACTGGCTTCCTGACAAGGCAAGGGCTGATTTCAAGGTTTTACTGCTAACCTACAAAGCATTACATGGGCTTGCTCCTACCTATCTCTCTGATTTGATCCTGCCGTACATACCTACACGTACGCTACAGTCACAAGACGCAGGCCTCCTAATTGTCCCTAGAATTTCTATGCAAACAGCTGGAGGCAGGGCTTTCTCCTGTAGAGCTCCATTTTTATGGAATGGTCTGCCTACCCATGTGAGAGACGCAAACTCGGGCTCAACCTTTAAGTCTTTACTGAAGACTCATCTCTTCAGTGGGTCATATGATTGAGTGTAGTCTGGCCCAGGAGCGTGAAGGTGAAAGGAAAGGCTCTGGAGCAACGAACCGCCCTTGCTGTCTCTGCCTGGCCGGTTCCCCTCTTTCCACTGGGATTCTCTGCCTCTAACCCTATTACAGGGGCTGAGTCACTGGCTTACTGGTGCTCTTTCATGCCGTCCTTAGGAGGGGTGCGTCACTTGAGTGGGTTGAGTCACTGATGTGATCTTCCTGTCTGGGTTGGCGCTCCCCCCTTGGGTTGTGCCGTGGCGGGAATCTTTGTGGGCTATACTCGGCCTTGTCTCAGGATGGTAAATTGGTGGTTGAAGATATCCCTCTAGTGGTGTTGGGGCTGTGCTTGGCAAAGTGGGTTGGGTTATATCCTTCCTGTTTGGCCCTGTCCGGGGGTATCATCGGATGGGGCCACAGTGTCTCCTGACCCCTAGTGTCTCAGCCTTCAGTATTTATGCTGCGGTAGTTTATGTGTCGGGGGGGGGCTAGGGTCAGTTTGTAATATCTGGAGTACTTCTCCGGTCTTATCCAGTGTCCTGTGTGAATTTAAGTATGCTCTCTCTAATTCTCTCTTTCTCTCTTTCTTTCTCTCTCTCGGAGGACCTGAGCCCTAGGACCATGCCTCAGGACTACCTGGCAGGATGACTCCTTGCTGTCCCCAGTCCACCTGGCCGTGCTGCTGCTCCAGTTTCAACTGTTCTGCCTGCGGCTATGGAATCCTGACCTGTCCCCTGGACGTGCTACCTGTCCCAGGCCTATTATTTGACCATGCTGGTCATTTATGAACATTTGAACATCTTGGCCATGGTCTGTTATAATCTCCACCCGGCACAGCCAGAAGAGGACTGGCCACCCCTCATAGCCTGGTTCCTCTCTAGGTTTCTTCCTAGGTTTTGGCCTTTCTAGGGAGTTTTTCCTAGCCAACGTGCTTCAACACCTGCATTGCTTGCTGTTTGGGGTTTTTGGCTGGGTTTCTGTACAGCACTTTGAGATATCAGCTGATGTACGGATGTACAATTGATTTGATTTAATAACCAGAACCAAAGTGAACTCCACTGTTTTTGACAAGGTGGTTTTTAACACACCTCTGGGGAAACATTCTGGATTTGATACTATCTTGATGACATGACAGTTTGCCCATGATGGAAACCGCTCCCTTGTAATCCTGTTTGCTTACTATTTCTCTAGAGTTTAGCAAGATGCTGAGGCCAGTCTCACACACAGCTTTACATCACAGTCCAAGTGTCTAAGGAGAGTTAGCGGCTAAACACAGCAGTTGGCCTCCTCAACCTGGACACCAACAGTGTGGTCTTCTACGTGGACGGCTATCCTGATGACCTCACTGTAATTACAGTCCTCTATCCCTTTGTCTCGCAGGTGCGTTGTGCCTCTGCATCATCCTCAGATTGTTGAATACAGAAGTACACTTTACTAGTCTGTAATCAGCGGGACCAGACCAGTCTTATTCTCCATATTCAAGTTTTGTTTTAATTCACTATGTATGCCCCTCCTTCATTAGCCTCCAGTGGAGCTGCGTTACCCTCGTGCTGTGGAGCCATCAAACTGTCTACTATCAATGGACAATTATTTAGTCTGTACAACTTTAAGAATGCCATCAGCGTAGACAAACAGCCATATATAAAGTAAGAACCAACAAAAGGGGATCACCACCTTGTTTTAACATCTATAAAAGAGACCATACTGTACAGAATGGTGAATGCTGTCCAAATTTGGCCAGTTATGCCCTGTACCATTACCCTAGATATAGCAGTCCTCTCTGCTTAAATGTCAGAATGTATCATGCAGTTCTTTCCTCCTGTCAGAGTTTGGGTTAGTCAACAGTCAACAGTGCCTTATTATTTTGACGGCATTGGTTACGGTTTGGTTCCAGACATTAAGACCCTGAAATCCAGAGAAGAAGACTGGTCAAGTTCCACACAAACAGCCGGGTGTGGAATGCATTACTGTTTTATAGAGGAAATGAGGTATGTATGTATATCTGATATCAGGTACAAATGTTGATTTGAATCACATGCAGAAACCATTGAATAATTAGTACATGCAAGTGAATGAAAGACTTGGTTTACATTGTAAGTAGTGTAATCAATTAAGCATACAATATCATAAAGTACACACCGGAAATTCAAGGTATTGCAGTTGAACATGAATAGATTAAATCCTAATTGAGAATTTATGGTTTTGTCTGTAGTGTAAATGTCGTCATGAATGGGGTATTTCATAGGATTCGTATACTAACGTTATTGTGGAGAGAGGTTGTATTGTGCTGCAGGGAAGGCCAGACAACTAAGCCCTCAAAGCCAAGAGTACTGGGAAAGTTTCATTCATTGTAAGTTAGTAACACAGATTTGCAGTGCACAGTTCACCCAGAAAGGATTGCTCTCTCTAATTCTCTCTTTCTTTCTTTCTTTCTTTCTTTCTTTCTCTCGGAGGACCTGAGCCCTAGGACCATGCCTCAGGACTACCTGGCATGATGACTCCTTGTTGTCCCCAGTCCACCTGGCCGTGCTGCTGCTCCAGTTTCAACTGTTCTGCCTGCGGCTATGGAACCCTGACCTGTTCACTCTGATTACTATTATTTGACCATGCTGGTCATTTATGAACATTTTAAAATCTTGGCAATGTTCTATTAAAATGTCCACCCGGCACAGACAAAAGAGGACTGGCCACCCCTCATAGCCTGGTTCCTCTCTTGGTTTCTTCCTAGGTTTTGGCCTTTCTAGGGAGTTTTAGCCACCATGCTTCTACACCTGCATTGCTTGCTGTTTGGGGTTTTAGGCTGAGTTTCTGTACAGCACTTTGATATATCAGCTGATGTAAGAAGGGCTTTATAAATACATTTGATTTTGATTTGATCATTTTCAGGATTCATTCAGGACTATCTGTAATCATGGTAGCATCCATATGAATGTAGAAGTGTTTAGAAACATTTTCTATTCTTATTTACAATTAAAGTGACAAAAAATGACACAAGACATTATTTACCATTAACTTCTATTGGGCACAAAATTATCTGAAACACAACCAAAACAAACAAACAGCAAGTGCATCCAACAAGTTTGTAATCTCAAGCTGGATGTAATCATTGCATGCTAGGAATATGATATTAAATACTACATTTTTGACTAGTTTAATACACATATAAGTGCATTTGTACCAATACCTTTGGTCCTCTAAAATGGGGGGGACTATGTACAGAAAGTGCTATAATTTCAAAACGGTTCACCCGATATGGATGAAAATATCCTCAAATTAAAGCTGACAGTCTGCACTATAACCTAATTACATTGTATCATTTGAAATCCAATGTGCTGTAGTACAGAGCCAAAATGAACTAAACATTTCACTGTCCCAATACTTTCGGAGCTCACTATATGTAATAGAAAGACACTCTCTCTCTGTGCATTAACAATTTACTTCACTAGAGGATACTGCAGTGCTCCCATTACTGTGTTGCTCGCTTTGCGAGGTCATTCACACTCTTTTGGGGTTCAAGGCAATGTTTTCTAAATGTTTTATGAATTGAACATTAACGTGTTTTCAATTACAGTGAGAGTGACTTTGGTGTATTTTATGAATTAACAGGAAAAATATCTTCATCAAGATGAACTGGCACACAAGTCAACCCTAGTGAGGCTAAAATAGAATTGATTTGATCTCAAAACCACGTCTGACATTGATCACTGAACAATACTTGCTGCTGTATATCAAAAACTACAATTGCACAATCTGTTACAATATACTAAAAGTTGAAGTTTAACCAAATGCTTGTTAAAACCAGTAAAAGGAATTCCAAACATTACGCCTGAACAATTTTCTCAATATTATGATAGGACTGCAGACAAAAGGTATGTACTAATGAGTAATAAAATCCAATTGGCATGCCATATAGTCATCATTACGACTAGGAAGAAGAAGATGATGTTATGGGGTTCTAGACTCTTCTTCTAGGCTGACTGCGGTAGTCTACTGAGGTTAGTTCTGCACAAAGCTAGGACCCCCTGGCTTGGCACACATCATTTATTCATGCAGGGTGCACTAATGTGTGTCTAATGCACGTCTGGACTTAGCTCATACTGAGACCAGGGACTGCAGAGTCCAGGCAACTTCTTCTCTCTCCCTAAATCCACTCTGTATCTCAATCTTGCAAATCAAATACAACATAATGAAATGCTAATGTCAATATTCAGGATCCTTTTGACTTGTTTATATTGTCCTCATAGTTGGGGACACACCCTTGTCACATATCTCACTGCACACCACACTAGCACCTGTCTGTGCTTGCAATCCAGGAAGAAAGGAACAACAAAGAGATGGATACATAATATATATATATTTTAAATTAAACACAGTATTTAATTCTAAACCAGGGGTCTCAAACATTTTCTAGCATGAGAGCTATACTACATGACCAAGGATATGTGGACACCTGCTCATCAAACATCTCATTCCAAAATCATGGGCATTAAAATGCTATAACAGCCTCCCTCCACTCTCTCCAGTCAAGTTCTTCCACACCAATCTCAACAAGCAATTTCTGTATGGACCTCACTTTCTGCCAGGGGCATTGTCATGCTGAAACAGGAAAAGGCCTTCCACAGACTGTTGCCACAAAGTTGGAAGCACAGAATTGTTTATAAAGTAATTGTATGCTGTAGAGTTAAGCAATAGCCAAATCCACTAAGTTGAAAAGGTGTCCACATACTTTAGTATATATAGTGTACATTAGAAAAATAAAACATGTCGCGAGCAACTGATTTTTTTCTATACTGAGCAAAAATATAAACGCAACATGCAACAAAGATTCTACTGAGTTACAGTTCATATGAGGAAATCAGTCAATTGAAATAAATAAATTAGTTCACACCCTGATCTGTGTCACCTGTTTTTGTAATTGTCTTCGCCCCCTCTAGGTGCCGCCCATCTTCCCCATTATCCCCTGTATATTTATACCTGTGTTCTCTGTTTGTCTGTTGCCAGTTTGTCTGGTTTGTCAAGTCAACCAGCGGTTTTGTGTCTCAGCGCCTGCTTTTCCCAGTCTCTCTTTTTCTCACCCTCCTGGTTTTGACTCTTGCCTGTCCTGACTCTGAGGCCGCCTGCCTGACCACTCTTCCTGACCACTATGCCTGCCCCTGAGCCTGCCCCCAAGCCTGCCTGCCGAACTGTACCTTTGCCCCACCTCTGGATTATTGACCTCTGCCTACCCTGAGCCTGCCTGCCGTCCGGTTCCGTTGCCCCACCTCTGGTTTACCGACCCCTGCCTGCCTTGACCTGTCTATTGCCTGCCCCTTTTTGATTAATAAACCATTGTTAATTCGATGTTGTGGATCAGAAAACCAGTCATTATCTGGTGTGACCACCATTTGCCTCATGCAATGTGACACATCTGCTTCGCACAGAGTTGATCAGGCTGTTGATTGTGGCCTGTGGAAAGTTGTCCCACTCAAATCAAATCAAATTGATTTATAAAGCCCTTCTTACATCAGCTGATATCTCAAAGTGATGTACAGAAATCCAGCCTAAAACCCCAAACAGCAAACAATGCAGGTGTAGAAGCACGGTGGCTAGGAAAAACTCCCTAGAAAGGCCAGAACCTAGGAAGAATCCTAGAGAGGAACCAGGCTATGAGGGGTGGCCAGTCCTCTTCTGGCTGGGCCGGGTGGATATTATAACAGAACATGGCCAAGATGTTCAAATGATCATAGGTGAACAGTAGGATCAAATGATAATAATCACAAGGGTGCAACAGGTCAGCACCTCAGGAGTAAATGTCAGTTAGCTTTTGATAGCCGATCATTCAGAGTATCTCTACTGCTCCTGCTGTCTCTATAGAGTTGAAAACAGCAGGTATGGGACAGGTAGCACGTCCGGTGAAAAGGTCAGGATTCCATAGCCGCAGGCAGAACAGTTGAAATTGGAGCAGCAGCACGGCCAGGTGGACTGGGGACAGCAATGAGTCATCAGGCCGGGTAGTCCTGAGCATGGTCCTAGGGCTCAGGTCCTCCGAGAGAGAGAAAGAGAGAGAGTTAGCGAGAGCATACTTAAATTCAGACATGACACCTTCTTTCTCTAATACTGTAGAGAAAGAAAATCTCTTCAAAGGCTGTGCAAAGTTGCTGGATATTGGAGGGAATTGGAAAACACTGTTTTACACATCAATTCAGATCATCCCAAACATGCTCTATGGGTGACATGTCTGGTGAGTATACAAGCCATGGAAGAACTGATACACTTTCAGCTTCCAGGAATTGTGTTCAGATCCTTGCTACATGGGGCTGTGGATTATCATGCTGAAACATGAAGTGATGGCGGTAGATGAATGGCATGACAATGGGCCTCAGGATCTCGTCACGATATCTCTGTGCATTCAAATTGTCGTCGATAGATTGCAATTGTGTTCATTGCCCATACCATAACCCCACCGCCACCTTGGGGAACTCTGTTCACAACATCGATATCAGCAAACCACTTGCCCACACGATGCAATACACGTTGTTTACTGTTGTGAGGCCGGTTGGATGTACTGCCAAATTCTCTAAAACAACATTGGAGGTGGCTTATGGTAGAGAAATTAACATTAAATTCTCTGGTAATATCTCTGGACATTTCTGCAGTCAGCATGCCAATTGCATGCCCCCAGAACTTGAGACATCTGTGGAATTGTGTTGTGTGACAAAACTGCACATTTTAGAGTGTCCTTTTGTTGTCCCCCGCACAAGGTACACCTATGTAATGATCATGTTGTTTAATCAGCTTTCTGATATGCCACACCTGTCAATACATTTCAGCACAACATTTGAGAGAAAAAATAGATGAGGTCTGGAAGGGGAAAAAACAAATTTAGATTTTTCTCCTGTGAGATACATTCAGCCTCTTGCGAATTGGAGGGCAATTATGAAACACAGAGTGTAGCTCCCTTCAGTAACCACGAGCTCAACCGTTCCTTGATTTTAACTGGCGGCTTTATTCTGTAGTTTTAGTCAGAATTATCACCTTCCGTGAGAACTATAAAGTAAATGAAAAATACAGTTAAGCACACTCTTACAACCTTATCTTACGAGTGACTTATTAGCTTGGTATAACTCTGAAGTGCTTACATACATAACAGTTTAACCGGCATTATAACAGGTTCAGATTAACACATGAATAAAGGAACAAATACCTCATTGGCTGCTTATTACAGAAGGGAGGAAATCAAACTTCACACTTATTATTCCTGGCATGAATTCACACTTCATCCTAACATACTCTTCAACGTTTATGAACTACTCCCGATGACATGAAAACTTAGCTAACGCAGCGCAGGATTGCCTTCCCTCCAAAGGTGTGTTGCTACAATAACGATCCCCGTTACAACAGTATTAGCTACGTAGTTCCGCTTGTATTATCATTTCCCCGCACAGCGGACACATAAACAATTCAAACAAAAGACAACGAGATATCCTGTAAGTCTAACTGTCAGTTACACTCCCACCAATCACCGGTGATTTCTGTGAAAGAGGTCTGCAGGTTTCTTGATCGGCTTCCAGGAGGGTGACTGTCTTATGGATGGGCCTCTCCAGATAGGTGGGTTTGGTGATGCATTTACCTCCCTCATCTAGGGTTGAGTCGCTGATCAGTAACTTGAATCTTCTCACCCGGCCATCCTGTCCCGGGTACACTTCTGTAACCTTTGCCAATTTCCACTGGTTGCGTGGTGCAGTATCATCTTGCAAAATGACAATGTCATTAATCCTTGTGTTTCTTCTGTCCTGTCTGATTCCATTTCCGTCTGTGTTGGAGGTTTAATTGTTCTGAGGTATGAGCACTCTCCATAACCTAAGGTACTAGCGTCGGAGAAGTGATGGAGCTCATAACTCTGCACCTCCTTGAAACTTGATGGCAAGTAGCTTCGTTGGATCCTTACTTCAGACAAGTTTTGTAGACCTTGGAGCCAGAATTCCCACTGGGAACTTAGGTCATCTGGAAGGGGGTCATCCCAGTCGATTTTGTCACGACACATCCGCTGCAAGATCTGCTTCCCCACCAGGACAAAGGGTGCCACAAACCCAAGCAGATCATATACAGAGGCTACTGTAGACAACACTCCTCTTCTTGTGAGTGGGCGTTCCTTGACAACTACTCTAAACTGGAACTCGTCTGATGCGACACACCACAGTACACCAAGCGCTCTCTCCATGTGTGGTTCACCCAGAGCCATATCCAGGTCTTTGGCACCCTTGGCACGTTCTTCCTTGGGAATTGTGGCTATAACTTCCTTGCTGTTAGAGATAAACTTGTGCAACCGAAGTTTGCCGATGCTGCAAAGCTCTCTTGCTTCTTTCCCCAGCTGGGCCGCTTCAGCTTCAGACGATACGCTCGTCAACCCATCATCAACATAAAAGTTCCTTTCTATGAACTGGATAGACTTCTCGCTGAAGCTTCCTTGTCCTTCGGCAGCAAGATGTTTGAGACCATAGTTGGCGCAACCAGGAGATGAAGCTGCGCCGAACAAGTGGACCATCATACGATACGCTGAGGGTTGAGACTCTAGATCTCCGTTCTCCCACCAAAGGAACCGTAGATAATCTTGGTCTTCTGCTTTCACATGAAACTGGTGGAACATGCACTCTACGTCACACATGATTGCAACTGGACCCTTACGAAAACGACAAAGGACGCCCAGCAATGTGTTTGTCACCTCTGAACCGGTAAGATGATCATTCAAGGACGTCTCTCGAAACTTAGCTGAGCAGTCAAAGACGACTCGTATCTTCCCAGGCTTTTGTGGGTGATAAACTCCATGGTGCGGGATGTACCATGCTGGATGCTTGTTAATTTCCTCTTTAGAGACCTTCTCAGCATCTCCACAAGCTATAGTCTCTTCCATGAATGCTGTGTAGTCCTTGTAGTACTGCTTGTCTCTCCTTAGCCTCCTTTCCAGGCACTTGAGTCGGTGAACTGCACATGTTTTATTGTTCGGCAGATTGGGTCTTTCTTCCTTAAACGGCAGCGGCATCTCATAATGTCCATTGTCCTTGCGTCTGATGCCCTCTTTCATTTTCTTCAGGAACCGGATATCCTCTTGAGATATGAGGTCCTCTTCTGCAGCTCTCTCGTTGAAGTCAGATTCAAGCGTCTTGATAATGTCCAGTGTTGTGATTACCTCTCTTACATGTGTTCTACAAACATGGTGTACTTGATTTGTGAGGTTGGAAGAAGATTGAAGGCTTGGCATCACCTGTCTAACGATAACCCGATGACTCACTCCAATAGGGTCGCCATAGTCGATACATGGATTTCCATAGCCGACTATGCTCCAGCCAAGATCTGTTCTCTGAGCAAAAGGCTGATTTCCCTTACCAGACACAATTTCTCTTGGAAGGAGAGCCTGGGAGCAGTTGTAGCCAATTAAGAGACCGACATCACAGCTCTGTTGAGGAGCAATCTCCTCTGCAATGTGTTCAAGATGAGACCATGCTCTTGCAGTCTCTGGAGTAGGAATATGATCTCTGTTTGCAGGAATAAACTCTCTCGAGTAGGTCGTTGGCAGAGGGATTTTCTTCTCCAAGTAAAACCCTCTAACCTGCAAACCAGACAGCTTCTGGCAGGGCACAGTGGTATTTCTTGAAGCCATTGTAGAGAGTTTCAGTTGGACTGGCTCCTTCCTTGTATTGAGAGCCTTTGTTGTCTCTTCAAGGATAAAAGTGGTGTCACTCTGGGTGTCAAGAAGTGCATACACAAGAACTTCACGATCTGGCTCACTTGTGGTTGACACCCATACTGGAATGATTGTGGAGGTGTGAGTGTTAATGCCCCTTACGACTCTGTTAGATATGGCCTCACTTGACGCTCTTGTCCCCTTATCTCGTGGGGGCTCTGTCTTCCTATCCCTTAACCTTTCTTTACTACGATCTTCGTGCAGGCAGGATGGATGCCTCCTCTGACACGTGTCGCAGGTGTTCCTGTTATCACAATCTTTCGATCGATGCCCAGGCCTTAAACAGCCAAAGCACAATTTATTCTCTTGAACAAACTTCTGTCGCTCTGCGGCGGGCTTATCCATGAACTTCCAGCATTTGTGGAGACTGTGACCTGACTTCTCACAGAAGACACAACTAGTAACAGTATCTTTCTCATCAGAGTTAGTTGCTAATACCCTTGCTCCGGGGTTTTGAATCTTTGGCGTCTTAAGTTTCCCATCTTCACTTGGTTTCAAAGCATGAAGGGATGTTACAGGATTGCAAGCAATCTTGGCTTCTCTCGTGAGAAACTTCACAAACTGACTGAAGCTAGGAAAGATCTCCGTTTCTTCTAAGATGTCTGTGACCTTTCTATTCCATCTTGAAGTTAGCCAATCTGGAAGTTTAGCGAGGATCTTTTGGTTTTCATTACAGTCATTAAGCACCTCCAGGCCCTTATTCTGAGACATAGCAGCTTCACAGCTGCGAAGAAAGTCTACAAGGTCTCTAAGTTCAAGACTGTCCTTGGATCCTATCGTAGGCCATGCATTTTCTACCTCTAACTTGACTCGCAGCCTAGCTTCTTCTAAGCTGCGTTTCACAGCCTCAGCTTCTTGCTCCGCTGTCCTCTTCTTATCTTCATCTTCGAGTCGCTGAAGCTCTTCTAGTTGGCGTTCTTGCTTAACCATTACTTCTAAAGCTGCTTGATTAGCAGCAACTTCCGCCGCAGCCTCTTGTCTCTTGACAGATGACACGCTTGAGCGTCTGGAGTTGACCTTTGAGTTGCTTTGAGACTGGGAGGAAGCACTTGAGGGCTGATAGTTGAGACTTGACTTATGTGAGAGTTCAGACATGCACAAGGAATTGCTGTCCTTCCAGTGCAACTCTATCTGGTTACTTTGACCTTCTTCCCTGCCTTTTAAATGACACCTTACAGTCTTGATAATAGACATTGTAACTGCTTCACAAGTATCAACTCTGCGTCGTATATCGTTGTCGGGAATGTCGATTTGACGCAAATTTACGTAGACAAGGTTTAGCTCTGTAGAGGTATGGCTAATCTTGTTTAAGAGGTCTTCTAGTAGGTCTTCAGAGCAACAGCCTGTCAGTGACAGTTTTGCTTCCTTTACCAGAGCCTTCCACTTCTCATAGCTGACCCTGAAACGATGTTCGAGCTGTCTCCACCTTTCGTCGCGCAGTTCTCTGCCCTTTTCAGTTAACCTGCGGACCCTCTCACCTTTTCGTGGCTCTTGTTGTGCTATCTCATTAGCAGCCTCTGTATCATCATTCACTGGCCGAAGTGACTCCACACCAGTCTGGGCCTCTTCCTGCTGTTCTGTTTGTTCTGATGAAGGCTCAAAGTTTGCGAGGTGTTGCTGCAGCTGCTCAACTTGACCCACCCCATCTCTATCACCTTTAGTGAAACTACCTCTTTCTGACATTCTAAATCAAGTCAAATCAATTCTAGCTAAGGTTTGGATAAGTGAGTAGGTAATTTATACTCTAATTCACTGTAATTTAAAACTCAGTACGTGGTATAAACATGTATAATGCTTGTAACAAAGGCTTGAACAAACACCTTACCAAACAATTACACTATTAACTTACATGTGAATATATAATTAATAGGTGTACGCTGACCCTTAATGTTTGTGACTATATATATATTTTTAGTAAGTATCAAATAATATTTTTCAGTAATACACATACCAGTGATACATTAAGATAGAAAGAGCAAATGCATAATACCAGAGTATTTATGAAATAGACAACTATCTCCAGTCCTTACGAATTGTAATCTTAAAGTCTCTTATTAGCTGTTCACAAGGCTAGGACCACCTTCAAACACCTTGACTTGTACTTGCGTGTCTGACTTTCCTGTTAGTCTTGACCTTATGTTGCCTCACGATGCTTCCTTATGTGGAGATTTTCTTCTTAGTTTGCAGGTAGGTGCAAAACTCTTATCTGGCAGATGACAGGGTCTACCAGGATTTGGGAATCTTGTAGACGTTTTACAGCTGGATGTGATTCTTCTTTCTCTCTTGCTCGTGAAGAGCATTGAGTTCTCACTGTAGCTCCCTTCAGTAACCACGAGCTCAACCGTTCCTTGATTTTAACTGGCGGCTTTATTCTGTAGTTTTAGTCAGAATTATCACCTTCCGTGAGAACTATAAAGTAAATGAAAAATACAGTTAAGCACACTCTTACAACCTTATCTTACGAGTGACTTATTAGCTTGGTATAACTCTGAAGTGCTTACATACATAACAGTTTAACCGGCATTATAACAGGTTCAGATTAACACATGAATAAAGGAACAAATACCTCATTGGCTGCTTATTACAGAAGGGAGGAAATCAAACTTCACACTTATTATTCCTGGCATGAATTCACACTTCATCCTAACATACTCTTCAACGTTTATGAACTACTCCCGATGACATGAAAACTTAGCTAACGCAGCGCAGGATTGCCTTCCCTCCAAAGGTGTGTTGCTACAATAACGATCCCCGTTACAACAGTATTAGCTACGTAGTTCCGCTTGTATTATCATTTCCCCCGCACAGCGGACACATAAACAATTCAAACAAAAGACAACGAGATATCCTGTAAGTCTAACTGTCAGTTACACAGAGAAATGAAATTTATATTAGTTAATTTGGGGGGGGGAAGCCTGGCTTCCCTTGGCATCCATGAATACACGCCACTGTCTCTCAAAGCTGAGAATTGTGAGGCGTGTGTAGCCTTTAATCTGATGTGACCACTGGTTGGGTTGGACCATTGGATGTGACAGTTCCCTGCTGTTGTTCTGATGCTCGCGCCTATTGGCTGGCTGTGAGGTGAAAGGTTGTTGCTGTCATCAAATTTGCTCTGAGAAGGGGGGGCACAGCAGGACATAGGAAATGGTACTGATGAGAGGAAATAGGCAGCAGGCAGGGTAAACTGAGCCAGCACACAGTGCGACGGCAGGTTGCTGATTTACCACAGCAGCCTTCATCTTTGAAACCTCCTACTTGAGATGTGCTATGCTATACGTTATGACGACAATCAGTTTTTCGACTGACGACAATCATTGCGTGGGGCAGACAAAAAAACTAAACAGCCCTTTCTTCTTGTTATGTAATAGCATAAAACACAGCAAGCAGAGGAGACTTTGACTTTGTGCATTGCAAATATCATGACGACCAGCTAGCACATTGTAAATTACGAGGAAGAACAGCTATGTCTAAATGAATGTATACCTATTTTAATCTGAGAAATAGCATGTAAAGGGTGCATTGTGTGCATTTGCACGAAGCTCGGATGCGCGCCGAGGATTAATTTACCAGTGACCAATTTGAGTCGCCTTCTGAAGAGGTTTATCGCTGCACTGGTGTGATTCCTTCAGAATTTTGGCCGAAAGGTGCGTCTCTCACCTCATTTGTAAGGATATGCCGGAACAGTGTCATCATCAATAACCAAGTTGGGATAGTCTACTGGGAAGATTCATTTTGGAATCACATTTTGTTGAATATATTAATTATATCAAGCAGACGATAGGCATAAACAATGGCGGGCCCGGAGCAGTCCCAGCAGGTAGAGCAGAAAGCTGAGCCCATAGACGACGCTGAGCTCGCTCTTCAAGGTATCAACATGCTTCTCAACAACGGATTCAAGGAGAGCAACGAGCTTTTCAGAAAATATAGGTGAGATATTCTTCCTGGCCTTCATAATTTCATAAAACGTAGCCTATTATATGATAATATGTAGGTAAAGCAATATGCTGCACCTATCTAATCATGACAGATAACCTTGAATCATTATTAAATATTCACATGGTAGTAGCGAATGTACCCAACAGCAAATTGAAGGTTGGACAGAAATATTGATAAAACATCAGAGCTCAGCATATTTCCTTTGAGATCGTACCCATCAGAGCCATACAGGCTATTTTATATTTTAGGCTAATACAAGGCATTGGTATCATTAAAGTATTATAATCTCAGTGGCCAATTGCATCAGTAATTCCCCAAACACACTGTCCAAATAAAGTCCAAAAAACAAAGACCGTTTGTTCTCTTTGGTAGAACACACTGGTGCCAAACAGTGCATGACCATGGTTAGGCATAGTTTTATTTGAAATGTTTAGCCTGTTTGCACTTGTGATTGTGATTATGATTATGTATGATTTGCTTTACCCTTTTTTTCCTCTTAAAGCTGCAGATGAATGTTATTGAGTTGGTGTAACATACTGTAATGAAACAGGCAGAGAGCGTACAATATAGGCTAATGAAAGTCTACATTTAAATCCAGTCTTGTCTCTTCAAACTATCCCCCTTCATAGCCCCCCTTCCCCCTAAACAAGAACTGAAATAGTAGGTTATGTACTACATGCTGGCCCTGACATTCCAAACAGTTGAAGGGGTAATAGTGACTGAGAAATGGAAGGATAGTGCACTGCACTCACAGCAATCCAGCTATGTTTGTGCCAACAGGAGAAACTTCCACTTACTGTGCTAATTTTAGCTCCCTGGATAATGAAGCCTTTCTCCCACCATGAGTCGCTGATGATGCTGAAACAAAGGACTGAATGTCCCTCTCTGTAAAGCACTATATGGGAAAACATATCTAGTGACTAAGAAGTTCATGGTTATTTTTATACCAATTTGATGAATGATTTTTGATAATCTATTATGATCTTTATCTTTAGTTTGTTTCCTTAGTAACATAACTTTTCCTCTTAGTCGATACTCAACATTCACTGGCTACTATTTCCCCTGCTTTCTTGAATTATGTTTGGTATTAGGCCGAAGTAACTGTCTCTATCGCTCACCCCCTTCGTAAGTATTATATTATTTTTGTCGTCTTCTCCATACTTTCCATCCTTAACGTGTCTATCTCTCCCTTCCATTAACTCTGTCCTCTCTCTTCAGGACTCACAGTCCACTGATGAGCTTTGGGGCCAGTTTTGTCAGCTTCCTGGTGAGTTTTCTCAGACTGCATCTTGGCTGCAGTACAGATGTGTTGCCGTGGCCCTTTGGTTGTTTTCCTGGAGATGGCTCACATCCTCTACTGACATTCTCTCTCATGACATCACCACAAGCATGCAAGCTAAGAGAGAGGCCAGGGCCAATTAAATGACTCATTCCTAACAATGTTAGTGTGTGACATTACACCATACAGTGCATTGAGTGAGTTAGATGTATCAAGACTTGACTCGACCCAATTTGTGAACGGATTACATCATCATGCCCACTATTGTCCATTTCCCCTCATTTTCAACTATTACCATAATGGATGCATCTTCAACTCATCAAAATAATTTAGCTGTGGAGACTATCACTCTCTTTGTAGTGATGTGTTTGACACTCTATTAGTCAGTCGGGGAAAAAAGAGAGAAGGCGACAGATTTTCCGTAAAATGGTCACAAAACAAAACCCCCCTGTCACTGCCCCTCATGTCAGAGTTGGAGCAACTATGAAGGCAGCGATGACTTCATTCTCCTCTGCCCTCCCCTGCAACAAAATGCCTGGAAGGATAATGCATCAGTTAAAGGACCACTGATGCATAGAGGGCCTCATAGTTGCACGAATGAAACATGATTTAAATAATCTGAAAAGCAAACCACATATTTACAAGGGTGGAGGATGCATTCTGTAGGTACAGTTGAAGTCGGAAGTTTACATACACTAAGATTGGAGTCATTAAAACTAGTTTTTCAACCACTCCACAAATTGCTTGTTAACAAACTATAGTTTTGGCACATCGTTTAGGACATCTACTTTGCATGACACAAGTAAGTTTTTCAACAATTGTTTACAAACAGATTATTTCACTTAACTCACTGTATCACAATTCCAATGGGTCAGAAGTTTACATACACTAAGTTGACTGTGCCTTTAAACAGCTTGGAAAATTCCAGAAAATGATGTCATGGCTTTAGAAGCTTCTGATAGGCTAATTGACACAATTTGAGTCAATTGTAGGTGTACCTGTGGATGTATTTCAAGGCCTACCTTCAAACTCAGTGCCTCTTTGCTTGACATCATGGGAAAATCAAGATAGGTCAGCCAAGACCTCAGAAAAAAAAGTCTGGTTCATTCTTAGGAGCAATTTCCAAACACCTGAAGGTACCACGTTCATCTGTACAGACAATGGTACGCAAGTATAAACACCATGGGACCACGCAGGCATCATACCGCTCAGAAAAGAGACGCGTTCTGTTTCCTAGAGATGAACGTACTTTGGTGCGAAAAGTGCAAATCAATCCCAGAACAACAGCAAAGGACCTTGTGAAGATGCTGGAGGAAACAGGTACAAAAGTATCTAAATCCAATCAATCAATCAAATGTATTTATAAAGCCCTTCTTACATCAGCTGATGTCACAAAGTGATGTACAGAAACCCAGCCTAAAACCCCAAACAGCAAGCAATGCAGGTGTAGATGCATGGTGGATAGGAAAAACTTCCTAGAAAAGCCGAACCTAGGAAGAAACCTAGAGAGGAACCAGGCTATGAGGGGTGGCCAGTCCTCTTCTGGCTGTGCCTGGTGGAGATTATAACAGAACATGGCTAAGATGTTCAATGTTCATAGATGACCAGCAGGGTCAAATAATAATAATCACAGTGGTTGTTGAGGGTGCAACAGGTCAGCACCTCAGGAGTAAATGTCAGTTGGCTTTTCATAGCCGATCATTCAGAGTATCTCTACCTCTCCTGCTGTCTCTAGAGAGTTGAAAACAGCAGGTTTGGGACAGGTAGCACATCCGGTGAACATTTCAGGGTTCCATAGCCGCAGGCAGAACAGTCGAAACTTTAGCAGCAGCACAGCCAGGTGGCCTGGGGACAGCAAGCCAGTAGTCCTGAGGCATGGTCCTAGGACTCAGGTCCTCCAAGAGAGAGAATTAGAGAGAGCATACTTAAATTTACACCGGATAAGACAGGAGAAATACTCCAGATATAACAGACTGACCCTAGCCCCCCGACACATGAAGTACTGCAGCATAAATACTTGAGGCTGAGACAGGAGGGGTCGGGAGACACTGTGGCCCCATCTAACAATACCCCCGGACAGGGCTAAACAGGCAGGATATAACCCCACCCACTTTGCCAAAGCACAGCCCCCACACCACTAGAGGGATATCTTCAACCACCAACTTACCATCCTGAGACAAGGCCGAGTATAGCCCACGAAGATCTCCGTCACGGCACAACCCAAGGAGGGGTGCCAACCCGGACAGGAAGATCACGTCAGCGACTCAACCCACTCAAGTGATGCACCCCTCCTAGGGACGGCATGGAAGAGCACCAGTAAGCAAGTGACTCAGCCCCTGTAATAGGGTTAGAGGCAGAGAATCCCAGTGGAGAGAGGGGAGTAAAACAAGTCCTATATCGACATAACCTGAAAGGCTGCTATGCAAAGAAGAAGCTTCTGCTCCAAAACCACCATAAAAAAGCCAGACTACAGTTTGCAACTTCACTTGGGGACAAGATCGTACTTTTTGGAGAAATGTCCTCTGGTCTGATGAAACAAAAATAGAACTGTTTGGCCATAATGACCATCGTTAAGTTTGGAGGAAAAAGGTGGACGCTTGCAAGCCGAAGTACATCATCCCAACCGTGAAGAACCTGGTGGCAGCATCCTGTTGTGGGGGTGCTTTGCTGCAGGAGGG
This sequence comes from Oncorhynchus gorbuscha, assembly GCF_021184085.1. Taxonomy (NCBI): domain Eukaryota; kingdom Metazoa; phylum Chordata; class Actinopteri; order Salmoniformes; family Salmonidae; genus Oncorhynchus; species Oncorhynchus gorbuscha. The sequence continues at coordinate 34,519,816 of NC_060187.1, forward strand.
ACTGGTGCACTTCACAAAATAGATGGCATCATGAAGAGGGACAATTATGTTGATATATTGAAGCAACATCTCAAGATATCATTCAGGAAGTTAAAGATTGGTCGCAAAAGGGTCTTCCAAATGGATAATGACTCCAAGCATACTTCCAAAGTTGTGGCAAAATGGCTTCAGGACAACAAAGTCAAGGTATTGGAGTGGGCAGAACTGAAAAAGTGTGTGCAAGCAAGGAGGCCTACAAAGCTGACTCGGTTACACCAGCTCTGTCAGGAGGAACTTATTGTGGGAAGCTTTGTGGAAGGCTACCCAGAACATTTAACCCAATGCTACCAAATACTAATTGAGTGTATGCAAACTTCTGACCCACTGGGAATGTGATGAAAGAAAAAAAAGCTGAAATGAAACATTCTCGACTATTATTCTGACATGTCACATTCTTAAAATAAAGTGGTGATCCTAACTGACCTAAAACAGGGAATGTCTACTAGGATTAAATGTCAGGAATTTGTGAAACTGAGTTTAAATATATTTGGCTGAGGTGTATGTAAACTTCTGACTTCAACTGTATCTACGAATCAGTAGATTTATTTCATGACTTCCTCTCTGGGATTCTGGAATTGATCCAGTTACTTATTCAAGTAAATGTTCTCTGACTGACAGTGTGATAAAAGACCACTGAATAAGAGATTGTTGACCAAACAGTGTGGCTCTCACACGTAACACACAGATACAATCCTGATGTCACCGTGTAACACACAGATACAATCCTGATGTCACCGTGTAACACACAGATACACACAATAGGGTCCCGATGTTTCAAGTTCAATTTCTAGTTTTATTGTCAGGTGCCCAAGTACAGTGAAATGCCTTTCTTGCAAGCTCTTTCCCAACAATGCAGTAATCAAATTAATCAATATCAGTCATACTATAGAATAAACTAGAACAAAAACACACAAGAAATTGAAATAAGTAAAACACGAGAAAGTAAGTAAGCTATATACATGGTCAGTTCCAGGGTCTGTGCCAATGTCACTGTGTTCCATGTGCTGTGGCCTAGAAAGGGCTCTTTGTACTGAGCCTGCATTGTGAAAGCATTGTTTAACCCCTGTGTTTATAACCCTCCTTCAGTCCGATTACAACACACTTGTGGCCAATACACCCCCAATGAAAACTCAATCTGGTCTTATTATTCATTAAATCTGGTCCTTATTGTTTTCATTCATTCCATGAGTGTTTTCAATGTGCCAGCATTAGCTGAAAAGCTCCAATGTGTTTGGGTGATGTTGCAGAATGCCATGATGACCTTTGAGGAGGAGAAGATGCAGACGGCGTGTGACGACCTGAGGACCACGGAGAAGCTGTGTGAGAGTGACAACGCTGGCGTCATAGAGACAATCAGGAACAAGATCAAGAAGAGCGTGAGTGAACGACTGATTACAGGCAGAGAAGCAGGAAGGCAGGCAGACAGATGTTTCATTTACATGGAGCATTTATGTTTAGGATATCCCAACATTGGTAATGTAGCATGCAAAGTTCTGTCTTGATTTCGGCTGATAAATAACATAATTGTTGCCAGCTGTTTCAGTATCAATAATCAAAGCCAAAATGGAAACAATATCTTTGTTAACAATCTTCTATATTGAGCGTGATATTGGCAACTATGAGATCATCTCAAACCCACACTAAATGTAATTGGTGTAACTCTCTGAAATAGAATGAAAGGAATAGAATGGAGACCTGTTTATGATCAACACGGGGCTTCTTCATTGCATAGCTGGACTGACTGATGGTTTCGTTGAGAGTTGACCAGATAATGACCAGACTGCTGTGTGTTTCTGTCTGTCAGTTGGAGTCCCAGAGGTCAGCGGTCGTGGTTGTGGACCGCCTGCAACGACAGATCATTGTGGCCGACTGCCAGGTCTACCTCGCTGTGCTTTCCTTCGTCAAGCAGGAGCTCTCATGTAATGTATCATGTGTTGAATCCATAATCATTCAATAACAACTGTAATGCAAAATGGATCTTAACTAAATTATTTCGGATACATTTTCTATTCTATAATATGATATGATTAATACCAGTCTACTGATTTTGGAAAACAAGTAAAATAGGAATCATGAGAGTTAACTGGATTTAACTTTCCATCTCCACTGGACTGCCTCTTACAGTATCTTCTCCACAACAGCGTACATCAAAGGAGGCTGGATCCTCCGTAAGGCCTGGAAGATGTACAATAAGTGCCACAGTGACATCAGTCAGCTGCAGGAGACCTGTGTGAGGCGCTGTTCCTCCCATGAGGAGGATCTGTCCTCAGACCAGGCCAATCACAACTCCCCAGTGGAGGGCACTGTGACGGAAGAGGCCCTGGACCGGCTCAAGGGCTCCGTCAGCTTTGGCTACGGCCTCTTTCACCTCTGCATCTCTATGGTACCACCACACCTACTCAAGATCATCAACCTGCTGGGTTTCCCTGGTGACCGTCTCCAGGGTTTGTCCTCCCTCATGTATGCCAGTGAGAGTAAGGACATGAAGGCCCCACTAGCTACGTGAGTATGAGTATTACATCACTTCTGAGAGGGAGAGAGCGACTTACTACACTAACTAAAAGCCCAACAACAATTTCAATTTTTTTACTGAGTTACACTTTAAATAAGGGAATCAGTCGATTAAAATAAATTCATTCGGCCCTAATCTATAGATTTCACATCACTGGGAATACAGATAATCATCTGTTGGTCACAGATACCTTAAAAAAAGGTAGGGGGGTGGATCAGAAAACCAGTCAGTATCTGGTGTGAGTGCCATTTGCTTCATCCTGCGTGACACCTCCTTTGCATAGAGCTGGCGTGGTTACACGGGGTCTGCGGTTGTGAGGCCGGTTGGACATACTGCCAAAATCTAAAATTATATTGGAGGCGGCTTATGGTAGAGAAATTAACATTCAATTCTCTGGCAACACCTCTGGTGGACATTACTGCAGTCAGCATGCCAACTGCATGCTCCCTAAAAACTTGAGACATCTGTGGCATTGTGTTGTGTAACAAAACTGCACATTTAAGAGTGGCCTTTTATTGTCCCCAACACAAAGTTCACCTGTGAGTGATCATGCTGTTTAATCAGCTTCTTGATATGCAACACCTGTCAGGTGGATGGATTATCTTGGCAAAGGGGAAATGCTCACAAACAGGGATGTAAACAAATTTGCGCCCAAAATTTGAGAGAAATAAGCTTTTTGTGTGTGTGTATGGAACATTTTTGGGATCTTTTATATCAGCTCTTGAAACATGGGACCAACACTTTTACATGTTGCATTTATATTTTTGTTCAGTGTAGTAGTTGAAGGGAATGACATTCAAGCAAAGGGAGAAGGAAAGGGATAATGTTATTTTTGTCAGTTCTTTTTACTGCGTGAATGAGCTGATATATGTATGGTGCCTTCAGAAAGTATTCATACCCCTTGACTTATTCTACATTTTGTTGTGTTACAGCCTGAATTCAAACATTTATAAAATATGTTTTTTTCTCTCACCCATCTACACCATAACCCCATAATGACAAAGTGAACACGTGTTTTTTTTTACAAATTGATTGAAAATAAATACAGAAATATCTCATTTACATAAGTGTTCGTACCCCTGGGACAATACTTTGTAGAAGCACCTTTCTCTAAGAGTCTCTAAGCCCTTTTTTGCGATCCATTGGAAAAACCTCCCTGGTCTTTGTGGTTGAATCTGGGTTTGCAATTCACTACTCGATTGAGGGACCTTGTGTGGGGTACAGAGATACGCTATTCATAAAAAATGATTGAACAACCTATTATGTCATTTGTTGAGCACATTATTTTTACTCCTGAACTTATTTAGGCTTGCCATAACAAATGTTTTGAATACTTATTGGCTCAAAACAGTTTCTTTGAATTCATTAATTTCTAACATTTTCTACAAACAAAATTCCATGTAGACATTGTGGGGTATTGTGTGTAGATCAGTGACACAATCCCAATGTAATCAATTGAAAAATCAGGCTGTAACACAACATAATGTGGAGGGGGTGAATACTTTCTGAAGGCACTGTAGATATGATGTCATCATTTGAAAGAAAAGCAGAGCACAGGTCTTGATTTAGATTTAGGATGATGCGTTGTTACTCTGCACGATGTGTTTCAGCTCATCTCTTTCCCAGCTCTTGGCAAAGTTCTTGTTCCTGCTGTTTCATACACGGCCATCTGTTTTGTCATAACTCATATAGAGTATCACAGTGGCATATTATAATCATAGCGTATTTATTCTGTGTGTAATACAGGGAACCAGGGACAGGTTGTCACGATCGTTGTAATGATGAGACCAAGGCGCAGCGTGAATAGAGTTCCACATATTTTTAATGAACTGAAATTCACCAAAACAAAACAACAACCGAACGAACCGCTATTAGTGTGCACACAGGCGCCTAACTGTCAACAAGATCCCACACCAGAAAGTGGGAAAAAGGGCTGCCTAAATATGATCCTCAATCAGAGACAACGATAAACAGCTGTCTATGATTGGGAACCATATCAGGCCAACATAGACATACAAAAAAAAACTAGACATACAAAAACCTAGATTACCCACCCTAGTCACACCCTGACCTAACCAAAATATATAGAAAACAGAGATATCTAAGGTCAGGGCGTGACACAGGTGTTTGTTGTAAAATGTAACATTTGAAGTCATAGAGAATTGGGGAACATATTGAGTACAATTGCATGCTGTCAGTGGCAGTTGAGTGGTGACTTATGATGACAAGTAGATCTAAGAATAGCAATAATCATTCCCATGCTTATTGGAATGTCTAGTGGTGAAAAATTTCCCTGAAACAAACTACCATTTGCTATATATGAAATTTGGTGTTTTACCAAATTACTGCAGTGAGATTTTGTTTGATACGGCATCTTTACAAAGCTCTAATTTGACAAGAAAGGAAACCTTGTCAACTATCTAAGAACTTGAATGTACTGTAATCGATATTTATTAAAAACATCTTAAATTGTCATTCAAACAAACCGTGTGCATCTCTCTTCCCTGCCCAGGTTGGCCCTCCTGTGGTACCACACAGTAGTGCTGCCCTTTTTTGCACTGGATGGTTCTGACACTCAGGCAGGCCTGGAGGAAGCCAAGGCCATTCTGCAGAGGAAGGCTGTGGTCTACCCCAATTCCTCCCTCTTCATGTTCTTTAAAGGACGTGTTCAGAGGTTAGAGGTGAGCATGGGGTCATCTGAAGGTTAAATAACAGTATGTTGCCGCTTAGTGTTGTACAGAACCGTAAGTGGTTGTAGCTCGTAATTGTGTCAAGTGATGAGTTCTGTGCTCTCTCCATCTCATCTATATCTCATCTATCTCCAGTGCCAAATTAACAGTGCGCTGGTGTCCTTCCATGATGCACTAGAGCTGGCATCAGACCAAAGAGAGATCCAGCACGTGTGTCTCTATGAAATCGGTACTTGTTAACCTCACATACATGCATGCCAACTTTCAAATGAGCACCCAGACATGCAAACACTCATCATGTACTGTTTACAGTCACTGAGAGACAAATCCATCTGTTGTACCTATTTGTCTTGTCTTGATTTCAGGCTGGTGCAGTATGATAGAGATGAACTTTGAGGGTGCATTCAGGTCATTTGAGAGGCTGAAGAATGAGTCCCGGTGGTCACAGTGTTACTATGCCTACCTGACTGGAGGTGAGAGAGCCACTGCCCAGGAACATGTGGAGCATTGATCGATCATCATCATTTCATCTTTATCTTCTCAAAGTTATCTCACACTCTAACCCCCCCCTTTGTACAGTATGTCAGGGAGCTGCAGGGGACTTGGATGGTGCCAAGTGTGTCTTCAAAGATGTCCAGAAACTGTTCAAGAGGAAGAACAACCAGATTGAGCAGTTTGCCCTCAAGCGGGTGGGTCATTTTCATCTAAGTGTATTTACCATGTCTTTATCCATTCTTTGTGAAACTAATAACCATGAATCCTCTCCTTTTCTCTGCCTTGGCCTCTCTGCCTCACCCTACTGCAGGCGGAGAGACTGAGGAAGATGTCTCCCACCAGAGAGCTGTGCATTCTGGGAGTCATAGAGGTGCTGTACCTGTGGAAGGCTCTGCCCAACTGCTCCTCCTCCAAACTGCAGCTCATGAATCAGGGTAAGGGCTGGAGCCCAACCTTTATCATCCTTCACATGTCATCATATCTAAACAGTAATACAACAGGCATAAGCTTTCTATTACATTGTCAAAAAATATGAAATTCTTAAATGCGTCCTAGAGAGAAGACTGAATTTCTTTACCCTGTTTTCTCCCCAATTTCGTGGTGTCCAATTGGTAGTTAGTCTTGTCTCATCTCTGCAACTTCCGTACTGACTCGGGAGAGGTGAAGGTCGAGAGCCGTGCGTCCTCCGCAACACAACCCAACCAACGAAGCCGCACCGCACTGCTTCTTGACACAATGCCCACTTAACCCAGAGGCCAGCCGCACCAATGTGTCGGAGGAAACATTGTACACCTGGCGACCGTGTCAGCGTGCAGTGCGCCAGGCCCACCATTATGCGATGGGACATGGACATCCCTGCCTGCCAAACCCTCCCCTAACCCAGATGACACTGGACCAATTGTGTGCCGCCCCATAGGTCTCCCGGTCGCGACAGAGCCTGGACTCAATCCCAGAAACTCTAGTGGCACACACTTAGACCACAGGCCTGAATCTCTTAGTTAAGGAGTTTCCTATGACAGAGTGGGGTGCTAACCACTGTACTAACAGATTGTAAAGTATTGTACAATTTCTGTTTAAGACATCGTTCCCTCTCGTTTTAGTGTTACAGAGTGTGGATGACGCATCGTGCAGGGGTCTGAAAAACCTCCTTCTTGGTTCCATTCACAAATGCCATGGAAATAATAAAGATGCTATCCAGGTAATTAGATCATTTGTACCTAAGCACATTATTGTACTATCATTATATTATCATATGCCAGTACCAACAATTGAGCACTTATTAATTATTCATTATCTAGGTATTTGTGCTGAATTACAGTGAATCATAAAGTATTCAGACCCCTTGACTTTTTCCACATTTTGTTACGTTACAGCCTTATTCTAAAATGGATTACATTTTAAAATCTTCATCAATCTACATACAATGACAAAGCGAAAAACAGGTGTTTATAAATTGTTGAAAATATATAAAAAATAAAACACAGTAATGCCTTATTTACATAAGTATTCAGACCCTTTGCTATGAGACTCGAAATTGAGCTCGGGTGCATCCTGTTTCCATTGATCATCCTTGAGATGTTTCTACAACTTGATTGGAGTCCACTTGTGGTAAATTCAATTGATTAGATATATTTGGAAAGGCACACCTGTCTATATAAGGTCCCACAGTTAACAGTTCATGTCAGAGCAAAAACCAAGCCATAAGGTTGAAGAAATTGTCCGTAGAGCTCCGAGACAGGATTGTGTTGAGGCACAACATTGAAGATCCCCAAGAACACAGTGCCTCCATCATTTTTAAATATAAGATGTTTAGAACCACCAATACTCTTGGTTGCCGCCCGGCCAAACTGAGCAATCTGGTACGAAGGGCTTTGATCAGGGCCTGATCGTCACTCTGACAGAACTCCAGAGTTCCTCTGTGGAGATGGGAGAACCTTCCAGAATGACAACCATCTCTGCAGCACTCCACTAATCAGGCCTTTATGGTAGAGTGGCCAGACGGAAGCCACTCCTCAGTAAAAGGCACATGACAGCCCGCTTGGAGTTTGCCAAAATGGCACCTAAAGACTCTCAGACCATGAGAAACAATATTCTCTGGTCTGATGCAACCAAGATTGAACACTTTGGCGTCAATGCTAAGTGTCACTTCTGGAGGAAACCTGGCACCATCCCTATGGTGAAGAATGGTGGTGGCAGCATCATGCTGTGGGGATGTTTTCCAGTGGCAGGGACTGGGAGACTAGTCAGGATCAAGGGAAAGATGAACGGAGAAAAGTACAGAGAGATCATTGATGAAAACCTGCTCCAGGCGTGGCTTCGGTAGAAGTCTCTAAATGTCCTTGAGTGGCCCAGCCAGAGTCTGGACTTGAACCCAATCAAACATCTCTGGAGAGACCTGAAAATGACTGTGCAGCGACGGTCCCCATCCAACCTGACAGAGCTTGAGAAGATCTGCAGAGAAGAATGGGATAAATTCCCCAAATACAGGTGTGCCAAGCTTGTAGTGTCATACCCAAGAAGACTCAAGGCTGTAATTGCTGCCAAAGGTGCTTCAACAAAGTACTGAGTAAAGGGTCTGAATAGTAAATGTGACATTTCTGGTTTTCATTTTTAATACATTTGCAAAAACTTGTTTTTTCTTTGTCATTATGTTGTATTGTGTATAGATTGATGAGGGAGAAAAAACGATTTAATACATTTAATAATAAGGCTGTAATGTAACAATTTGGAAAAAGCCAAGGGGTCTAAATACTTTCTATCTCATTAGATTTTCCTTTGGTCTTTCTCCTCACATCTAGTCGTTCCAGCTGGCAGCCAGAGATGAGTTTGGTCGACAGACCAACTCTTATGTGCAGCCATACTCCTGCTATGAGCTTGGATGTGTCCTGCTTGCCAAGCCAGAGGTGAGGATATCTCAACTCAGACAATATGTGCATGTGGGTGTTTGTGTTCAACATTTAATTAAGGAATTTATCTCAATAAACAAATGAGATTTTTTTGTTGCATTGTGTTTCTGTCCAGACGGTGGGAAAAGGGAGAGCTTTTCTGCTTCAGTCAAAGGTACAGTTATCAGATTATATACAAATATGAAAAGTTAGCGATTTCCTGTTTGAAATTACTGGTACAAACAGCCTTTGTCTTAACACAGTCCATTCTAATTGTGAGCTCGTCATTGTATTCTTTGCTCTGCCACAGGAGGATTATGCAGGCTATGACTTTGAGAACAGACTTCACGTGCGCATCCACTCAGCCATGGCCTCGCTGAAGGAAGTGGTACCTCAAAGACCCGCCGACCACTGATGTAATGATCACTCAGCCTCCAGCTGTGCATTTGATGATACGGGTAGCATGGCTTTTACTATACATTGAAAGCCATTCAAAACCACAGTATGTCAGTCTCATCAGACACATTTTTATTTTCTTATACACACATCCAAGTACAATAAACCAACAATTTCATAGTCAATACCAACAATTTCATAGTCAATACCAACAATTTCATAGTCAATACCAATCTAGTGTATTTTTTTAGCCTTGCAACCCCTCCTTCCATTCTGTGGACCATAGGATACAAGTAACTTCTTGAAGAGGCACACCTTATTCCCATTTCAGGTTTTCTTGACCATAGGTAGTAATAGTACAGTTAACAGTAGGAAACATTGTCAACAAACATTTTCATCAATAGATAATTTTTCTGCAATGAGAAAGTGTTATAGTGAAGTCAAAGTGACAACAACCCTAAGAATGATTGAACAAGAACTTAGCGGCCTGCTACCTTGTGGTATTGTATCACGCAGCGTGCCATGGAACGCATACCATTAAGCAGTAAAAACGTTTCATTTTGGAGTTTTTCTGACATTCACATTATAGCTTACAAGTAATATGCACAGCCAAATGTATTGTGACATTTTAGCACAATTTTAGTCCAAACAATGTTATAGATTAACATGATTTATTTTAGTTTCTAAGCAGTGCGCATTGATCTGCACACTATGCATACAATTGCAGGGGTATTAGTAACCCAGGGACCTGAAAGCTTCTTTTCTACAGCTGTGTACTATAAATTATGTTTTTTTTCTGAGATACTTTGGATGACAACACCATTATCAGGACACAGAACACATGTATATTCATATTTACTCTGGTTTTTAACAAAATGCAACAAGGTCCTATTAACTACAGGCATTGTAATAACCACGATAAGATTTAAGTTATTCAAACTGGACATTCAAGTTTGATATTCTGTCATTTTAGTGTGATCAGGCTTTTCTATCATCAGGCCACACTGATGACGAGTGAACCATTCAAGACAGTCTAAAACTAAATTGAAAGTGCAGGTTATTGTATCACTCTTTTTATAATCACTCCGAGGTGCAATAAAAGGCAAAGCAATAAAAAGCTAAAAGTCTGGTCATTTTACACTGGAAGTTTCATTAGCTATTTCAAGTCCCACTTTACAAATAAACAAATTATAAAGGCTTAGCACAAGCACTACACAGCACAAATAATTTATTAGCAAATTCATACTATATGAGAGGTGATATAAACTGTCTTTACTTCATACTACATGAAGGGTGATATCAACTCTTTAATTCATACTATACTGAACAAAAATATAAACGCAATATGTAAAGTGTTGGTCCCATTTTTCATGAGCTGAAATAAAAGATCCCAGAAATGTTCCATACGCACAAAAAGCGTATTTCTCTCAAATGTTGTGAACAAATTTGTTTACATCCCTGTTAGTGAGCATTTCCCCTTTGCCAAGATAAACCATCCATCCACCAGACAGGTGTTGCATATCAAGAAGCTGATTAAACAGCATGCTCATTACACAGGTGAACCTTGTGCTGGGTACAATAAAAGGCCACTCTAAAATGTGCAGCTTTGTCACACAACACAATGCCACAGATGTCTCAAGTATTGAAAGAGTGTGCAATTGGCATGCTGACAGCAGGAATGTCCACCAAAGCTGTTGCCAGATAATTGTATGTTCATTTCTCTACCATAAGCCGCCTCCAATGTCATTTTAGAGAATTTGGCAGTACATGCAACCGGCCTCACAACCGCAGACCCTGTGTAACCACGCCAGCCCAGGACCACCACATCCGGCTTCTTCACGTGCGGGATCGTCTGGGGGATGGGGGGTGCTGAGGAGTATTTGTCTCTGTAATAAAGCCTTAATGTGTGGGGAAAAAACTCATTCTGAATGGCTGGGCCTGGCTTCCCAGTGGGTGGGCCTATGCCCTCCCAGGCCCACCCATGGCTGTGCCCCTGCCCAATCGTGAAATCCATAGATTAGGGCCTATTGAATTTATTTCAATTGAGTGATTTCCTTCTACTCAGTAAAATCTTTGAAATTGTTAAATGTTAAATTCAATTGTTAAATGAACATGCCATACTAATAAAGGCATTTTAATTAATTATATGAAGAGTGCCTTGGTCCTCCTTTCTTTTTGATGACCAATTTACCCCTTTTGCCAAAGAGCACCTCCTGTCTACCAAAATGTACTATTGTGTATCTTAGTAGCGCTTCCCTTCCTCCTTTCTACTTGTTATTTGTTGCGTTTCTGTTTCTGTTCAGTATACATGAAGGGGGATATAAACGGTCTTTGCATCTGGTGCTTGTCAAATGTGGAATAACTCTTTGCCACCCTTCATATAGCATGGTATATTATTATGAATGATTTCTAAATCATCTATATAGGCCTTGTGGTAAAGGGCTTGTGAAGGCTTCAACATGCTATGTTTCCTTTAAATGGGACTTATTTTTTCATGTTCAAGGTTGTTTTTGAACATTGTTTTATCTACACTAAAGTCAGTCACTGACCTCCCATCTTTTCCTGTGATTGTGTAAAGGGATGAAGATGTGGTGTGATGTATACCTTTTGACTACTGAGTGTGTGACCAGTAAGTGCTGGTATAAAGTTAGTTCACAGCTGTAAGAGAAAAGTGTATTAGAATGACATGTAATAAATAATGAGTTAAATGTCATTATATGTATACCAAAAAACGGGGACATTCCTTTCTTAGAAATGTGTTCTATCCTCTTTGTTGTGGGGTTGTGGAGGATTATGTGGATAGAGATGGTGACATTGTAACAGGACGTTGTTCCTATGTGGTGTCAGAGCCCTACATACTGTTCAATAAAGTGTTGTCAATTAATTCTGCATTTCGAATGAGCTGTTTCACTTTTATGCTGACAACATCCGTCTTGTGGCTTAATTTATGTCCATATGAAAAACTGAACCTTTTCTATAATTAGTTGGCACCATTTGGAGGTGGTGGCGGCAACTTCAGATGACATGTATTGTGATCTAAAGCTCTGACGACATTCCCACGTGTGGGCGGGCCATGCCCGTTATTATGACGAACTGCATAATTTTATATTTCTATGTTTTTTACTGACGTATTACATTGTTACCTCTTGGTAAATTCATGTGACAACATATTTCTTTGCATTTGGAATACGGGAATAGAAAAGAGGACGTTTTTTTCGCAGAGTAAGTTAACCTAGGCCTACTTTTCAGACAAACGCAGACAAACTTGTATAGTTGCACGTATAAATTCAAATGAAATATTCTCAGAAGCTGATGTGTTCCTTATATAAAGTAATAGCCCGATATATTAGATTCATTTAATTTATATAATATTTCCCTTCAGGATAATTATCTCAACGAGGTGAAAGATGTCCTGCAGATATTCCGCCAAAGTGCCTCCGGGCTTGATGACTCTTTTGGAAGGCCTCAGTCGGTCCGTGGTGAAAAGACAGCCAGAATCCATCTCACAGTTTGCTACATTTTACTTCGCCGAGCTTTTGCACTTCAGGACAGGTACACATGTTTGTTGAGAATAACTAAATTTTTTTAAAACAAAATATCATGAAATATGTTGAGAAAACTGAAGTAACATGTTTCAATGTTATGTTGGGCACAGAAAATCCAACTCTTGCCATCAACGACCTTGTGAGAGAATTCAATACAACTAAAGGTAGGCCTAACTAGATAATAGCCCATAATGATAAGGCCATGCCCAAGTACCAAAACAGGTACCTGAAGAGTAGCCTACTGTAATAAAAATGGAAAGTCCATGGCAGCACAAGACATTAATAAATGTGACTATTACAAATCTCCTGGCTTTGTAAGAAATCACAATTCAAAGTCAATCAAATACTGTGACCCTTACATTTATTTTTCTCTTATAGTGCCTAAGTTCCCAAGTCATGGCATTGGAGCTGTGATTGCTCCGCTGGCAGTTCAGAATGAAAGTGCCACAGCAGTGTCTCCTGGTGGTCAATATGTCCAACCATTTGGAATTTACCCTCCAGACAGGATTTTCCAAACTCTTCCCAGTATTCCAGGAGTGGTGGAGCAGGATGCTGAGCAGCCCTGGGTCCACAGCCAGAACATTCTGTACACTGGCACAACGTTGCCTCGTCTATCAGGTTGCAAAGAAGCTGCAGAAGCAACCTCCCTGCCAAGCCAATACCTCAATGACTCTGGCCTCCAGAGAAGTATGCAGGCAGTTACCACTAATGTGTCCCCTCACCCCATCTCAGCAGATCAAGCCGAAGATTTAGACGTCTTCCGCAGGAAATCCAGGAATGACTGCATGACGGCTACCTGTGATATCAACTCTGCTGCCCCAGACCGGTGCCGGCAAACCAAGTCAGCTTTCCCCGAGAGGGTTCCACTGAGTGAGATCTATCACATATCCAATGCTGTTCTGATCAGGGCACCTTCTGTACCCTGTGAGTACATGATTGTAGTGCAGTCAGACAAGGTCCCGAAGACCATGGTGTTTCAGAGAGTCTCATCAGTCAGTAAGACAATGAGGAACACTCGAACAGCAGCAGCTTGTGGTGATGATGCCACTGGTGCCCCAGGTAACACCCAGCCTGACTGCACACCATGTTTCACCCCGCCTACAGCCCCATCGCAGGTGGTAAAAGATCAGCCAGACACCCAATTGGTCATGCCCCTAGCGCTGACTGAGGACACTCAGCTTTCTGGTGATGGAAATAAGGATCTCCTAACCCAACCTGGTTGGAATCCTCTTTCACCTGGAGATAATTCTGTTTACAAGCACATGGACATAAATATAGCATTACCTGATCCGAATGCCTACAACCCATACATCAATGAAATGATAGTGGATCAAATGAACTGGGTGAATGAAGATGTTTCAACCATGGTGTCAGATGATATAATAGCCCCTGGTATTATGGTTCCTGTCAACTCAGCACTTCAGGATGGATGTTTCCCCAGTGCAGTACCTGATGTGAACGGGTACAACCCCTACATGAATGAGATGATACTGGATCAAATTAATGGGGTGAACTTTGGTGTTTTATCCAAGGTGTCAGATGAGATGACATGCGTCAATGTAATGGGCCCACCCATCTCAGCACCACTGGACACAAAGGATAGTGTGGTGAACATTCCTGTGTGTCAACCTATTTTAGCTCCACAAGAAGCAAGTGCCCCCAGTTTGGTGTACCCTCCAACTTCAGCACAAGAAACATGTGCCCCCAGTTTGGTGTACCCTCCAACTTCAGCACAAGAAACATGTGCCCCCAGTTTGGTGTACCCTCCAACTTCAGCACAAGAAACATGTGCCCCCAGCTTGGTGTACCCTCCAACTTCAGCACAAGAAACATGTGCCCCCAGCTTGGTGTACCCTCCAACTTCAGCACAAGAAACATGTGCCCCCAGCTTGGTGTACCCTCCAAATTCAGCACAAGAAACATGTGCCCCCAGCTTGGTGTATCCTCCAACACCACAGGTAACAGTTGGTGCCACCTTCATGCCACCAAGTGTTTCACCAGCAGGAGAAATAAGTGTTCCTAGTTTGGTGTACCCTCCAATTTCAGCTGGACAGGGGGGTAATATACCCAGTTTGGTGCTCCCGCCTATTTATATTGCTCAACCAATTGGAGCGCTCCCATTGCTTAGCACTCCTATTGTGCCACCCGTGGCGGGACCAAGGGCAGTCACTTTACCAAACCCATATGTACCAGCTCCACAAAAAACAACAGCCACTCTGCTTTATCCATCAATCTTGGCTCAGGAGGAAACAATACCCCCTTCATTGACACTCCCCCAGGCCATTGTTGCCCACCTGCATCAGTGCACTGGTCAGAATGCAGAAGCATTCCATGTGAATGAGGAGAACAGAAGAACACCCTATGTGATTCCATTGGTCTACCAAAGCATTATGGGAGTGCCACAGATGTATGTTCAACCACAACAACATCAGTTTATTCCCAGCTGGTCCAGAGAAGCGCGTAAGTTGAATAACGATTGGTTGTAAAAGGACAATATATTATGCTCATACCTACCCAATGTACCAATTGTAGTTCTTCACCCTCTGTGTAGTTATTGTCATTGACCCCCTAACAAATCTCTATCATCCCTGTAGATTCACAAAGGCTATGTGACCCAGCGCCTACTGGGGCCATGCCAGAGTGCCAGTATGTTACACCTGAAGCATGTGGTAGGACCTGGAGATGCATTGAGACTATGGCTGGGATGCCAACAGTTGTGGCTTTCCCAGGAGGATCTAGGATTGTGATTGGCTGTGGGCAAGAGCAAGGCTACAACCCCGACCAGGCCAACTTGCCAATGTGCCAGGACTTTGGGCCCTGTTTCAGGACCCATCACATATTTATGGGTGGTGCCAGCTCATTTCAAACCCTCTGCCCAATGAGTGGTGCCTACATGCCAGTTATGCCTACGGCCCCTACCTTCGAACCCACAGACCATCGCTGCTGCCAGGGTGCCCCTGATGTGACCCCTCCACATTATGTAGTGATCAACAGCCCAACTCACAATGTTGCCTCTTACCCTACACCATCACCCATGCAGCCCCAGGGCTTTGCCTCTGCTCCTGTCCACATGTATGGTCCCTGCAGTGAAACTGAGAATGCAGTGTCATCCACCTTCAATGTGAAGACCCATGCAGCCCACCAGCAAGGGAGAGCAGAACACTGCAGAGAGACCAGCAACATGCTAACAGGTGAAAATCCATATGTGCAGAATTATTCTGGTATATGACAATTATTTATATTTTTTGGGGGGTTAGATCAGCATTAATATAGTGGATAGATGTAATTGTCTGCATCCATATATATGTTTTGTAAATATACAGTACCAGTCAAAAACTTGGACACACCTACTCATTCCAGGGTTTCTTTATTTTTACTATTTTCTACATTGTATAATAATAGTGAAGACATCAAAACTATGAAATAACACATTTGGAATCATGTAGTAACCAAAAAAAGTGTTAAACAAATAAAAATATTTTTTATGTTGGCGATTCTTCAAAGTCGCCGCCCTTTGCCTTGATGACAGCTTTGCACATTATTGTGCTGTTTTAAGAAGCAAAAAAATGGTCTTCTTTAGACTAGTTGAGTATCTGGAACATCAGAATTTGTGGGTTCGATTACAGGTTCAAAATGGCCAGTAACAAATAACTTTCTTCTGAAACTTGTCAGTCTTTGCTTGTTCTGCGAAATTAAGGCTATTCCATGTGAGAAATTGCCAAGAAACTGAAGATCTCGTACAACGCTATGTACTACTCCCTTCACAGAACGGTGTGGACATCTACTTTGTGCATGACACAAGTCATTTTTCCAACAATTGTTTACAGATAGATTATTTCATTATTCACTGTATCACAATTTCAGTGGGTCAGAAGTTTACTTACACTAAGTTGACTGTGCCTTTTAAAAGCTTGGAAAATTCCTGAAAATTATTTCTGCCCTCTGAATTCATATTCATTATATAAATAGGCCTGTTTAATTTTGTCTGGCTTGCCGTTCCAAATAAAATTGAATTTTTTTTTTCTCATATAATTTAAAAAAACAAGTTGATAGGTGTAGGCAAGGTCATAAGCAAATAGGTAAACTGGGATATGAGCCCCATGGGTGATGGGTTAATGAAGGGGATTTTTCACAAATAGACAGGTATTTTCCTTTCAATGGTAGCAAGATCTTATCTGCTTTTGATAACTTTCTATAAAAATGTATTGTAGTGAGAACATTTCTTTCCTTTGGGATATGAATGGCAAGTATGTCCACTTCCCCGTCAGACCATTTTATTGGTCAACTCCAAGGTATTGTAAAAGTTGTATTTTTAGTGATCAATATGTAATATAGTACACTTATCATAATTTGGTTGTAATCCAGAGCGGTTAGAACAATTATCTAGATCCTCAATGAGGTATATGACAATGTTATTGCTCTGTAATTACTTATGTGTCTTGAAATAAGTGTTGTCAGACTGTAATATTGGCTCTAATTTATTCAGCAAAACTCTGTCTAAATTCCAGGTTAACGACAGCACGCCGGCAGGAGTGAACAACTTCTTTCAATTGTTCCTGAAAACTGTCAACATTCCTTAATAAATCCTGAAAAATTCTGTTGTTATGTCATGATCTACAGTTACACCCAAAGCATAGCTGCGGGAAGTAGTTTGGGATATATTTTCATTGTGTTATTGACTGTATGTTTGTTTATTCCATGTGTAACTCTGTGTTGTTATTTGTGTCGCACTGCTTTGCTGTATCGTGGCCAGGTCACAGTTGTAAATGAGAACTTGTTCTCAACTAGCCTACTTGGTTAAATAAAGGTGAAAATAATAATAAATAAGGCATCTACTGAACATAATCTACTCAAAAATACATTAATTCACAAACACAATTTTTTGAAGATGGACGATACATATAAACATCAATGTTCCTGGTAAAAGAAATGACAAAAGTAAAATATTAGCTACCAAGCTAAGCTACAGTGTTATGAATTACTATGGCTAACTGAAAATGATTTCCTTGGCAACCCGATTAGTATTTTTTTTTACAAAAACAAGGGTCATGCAAGCCTAGCTGGCTAATTTAGAGAGCTAGATGTATTGAATACATTCAATATGATAGAAACAGTAGAAGTTAAATATAATTGGGTGAAGACCAATATTCATATCTCCCCTTCAGGGAATGGCCACTGGATTTTAGTGGCAGCAGGTGTTCTCACCTTCTAACTGAAACCCAAAATGAGCTGCAACTGCTACGCTATATGGAGTGAGAATTGATTATACATTGATTTATACCTAACTAGCTAGCTAGAAATTCTAGTTTTAAATTAGCAAGCTAGAATTATTGTGTTGTCTCTGGAACTTGAACAGTAGACAACACCTGGTTAGTTTGCTAACGTTAGATAGCAACCCATACAGTTGAAGTTGGAAGTTTACATAACCTTAGGTTGGAGTCATTAAAACTCGTCTTTCAACCACTCCACAAATTTCTTGTTAAACTATAGTTTTGGCAAGTCGGATAGGACATCTACTTTGTGCATGAGACAAGTAATTTTTCCAACAATTGTTTACAAACAGATAATTTCACTGTATCACAATTCCAGTGGGTCAGAAGTTAACATACACTAAGTTGACTGTGCCTTTAAACAGCTTGGAAAATTCCAGAAAATGATGTCATCGCTTTAAAAGCTACTGATAGGCGAAATTACATAATTTGAGTCAATTGTAGGTGTAACTGTGGATGTATTTCAAGGCCTACCTTCAAACTCAGTGCCTCTTTGCTTGACATCATGGGAAAATCAAATTAAATCAGCCAAGACCTCAGAAAAAAAATTGTAGACCTCCACAAGTCTGGTTCATCCTTGGGAGCAATTTACAAATGCCCGAAGGTACCATGTTCATCTGTACAAACACTAGTACGCAAGTATAAAAACCATGGGACCATGCAGCCGTCATACCACTCAGGAAGGAGACGCGTTCTGTCTCCTAGAGATGAACGTACTGTGGTGCGAAAAAGTGCAAATCAATCCCAGAACAGCAAAGGACCTTGTGAAGATACTGGAGGAAACAGGTACAAAATAATCTATATCCACAGTAAACGAGTCCTATATTGACATAACCTGAAAGGCAGCTCAGCAAGGAAGAAGCCACTGCTCCAAAACCGCCATAAAAAAGCCAGACTACGGTTTGCAACTGCACATAGGGACAAAGATCGTAATCTTTGGAGATATGTCCTCTGGTCTGATGAAACAAAAATAGAACTGTTTGGCCATACTGACCATCGTTATGTTTGGAGGAAAAAGGGAGAGGCTTGCAAGCCTAAGAACACCATCCCAACCGTGAAGCACGGGGGCGGCAGCATCATGTTGTGGGGATGCTTTGCTGCAGGAGGGACTGGTGCACTTCACAAAATACATGAGGGAAAATTATGTGGATATATTGAAGCATCATCTCAAGATCAGTGAGGAAGTTAAAGCTTGGTTGCGAATTGGTCTTCCAAATGGACAATGAACCCAAGCATACTTCCAAAGTTGTGGCAAAATGGCTTAATGGCCTTTTAAAAAATTTGTGGGCAGAACTGAAAAAGCGTGTGCGAGCAAGGAGGCATACAAACCTGACCCAGTTACACCAGCTCTGTCAGGAGGAATGAGTCATAATTCACCCAACTTACTGTGGGAAGCTTGTGGAAGGCTACCCAAAACGTTTGACCCAAGTCAAACAATTTAAAGGCAATTCTACCAAATACTAATTGAGTGCATGTAAACTTCTGACCCACTAGGAATGCGATGAAAAAAACTGAAATAAATCACTCTCTACTATTATTCTGAAATTTCACATTCTTAAAATAAAGTGGGGATCCTAACTGACCTAAGACGGGGAATTTTTACTAGGATTAAATGTAAGGAATTGTGAAAACTGAGTTTAATGTATTTGGCTAAGGTGTATGTAAACATCCGACTTCAACTGTATCTAGCTAGCTAGCTAAGTTATGCTGTCCATGGTGCTGAATGTCTTACAGAACTGGCATCTTGAGCGTTGTCCATGTCATTGGAAGTTGACTGGCTGACTTTGATCTCTAGCTAACTAACATTAACAAGCTGGCAGCTGTATAGCAGAAGTAGCCATTAGGGCCACAGAGAGATACCCATCTGCAAGAATTATAATCCTGCCTATAGGAAGCCAGCAAATAAGAACACCACAGCCTCGTACTCAGATAGTCCAGCACTCCACTCAGAGAGACCATCACCTCAACCAGATAGCCCAGGCAGCACTCCACCCAGAAAAGCCAGCACTCCACCCAGAGAGACCATCACTTCACCCAGAGAGACCATTACTACACCCAGAGAGACCATCACTACACCCAGAGAGACTGTCACTACACCCAGAGAGACCATTACTACACCCAGAGAGACCATTACTACACCCAGAGAGACTGTCACTACACCCAGAGAGACCATTACTACACCCAGAGAGACTGTCACTACACCCAGAGAGACTGTCACTACACCCAGAGAGACCGTCACTACACCCAGAGAGACCGTCACTACACCCAGAGAGACTGTCACTACACCCAGAGAGACCATCACTACACCCCGAGAGACCATCACTACACGCCGAGAGACCATCATTACACCCCGAGAGACCATCATTACACCCCGAGAGATCATCACTACACCCCGAGAGATCATCACTACACCCAGTGAGACCATCACCTCAACCAGAGTTCAGCTCTCCACCCAGAGAAGCCAGAAACCCCGAGACCAACAGTCCAGCAAGACAGCTATGCTGAAATGGCACAAAGAATATGGCACCCTGCTACAGCCAAGCTAAAACAGATAAGGCATCATCTGCTGAACATAATCTGCTCAAAAATACATTTATTCCTTCTTTGTTATTATCAGAAATATAATTATTAGAAATACAGCCTATTATCATTATGAGTTCAGTTTCAGATAAGCTACCCAGGAAATAGTTCAAATTTGCACAGAAATATAAGTAGTCGCAGAAACAAAGTTCATGAGATTAGTAATTAGCTAATCTTAGATAATATTAACCAATGAATCAAATGTATTCATAAAGCCATTTTTAATTCAGCTGATGTCAAAGTGCTATACAGAAACCCATCCTAAAACCCCAAACAGCAAGCAATGCAGATGTAGAAGCATCCAAAGTAACAAAGGCAGGGCCTAAAGTTATTTTTAAAAGAGATGAAGATGAATTTTTTTTAAATGTTGGAATCCAGATGCAGCACTTGGAGTATTTGTAAAATGATTCTTGCCAATTGTTGACAAGCATGCACCTGTTAAGAAAATACCTGTGAGAACTGTTAGAGACCCCCTGGATCGATGATAAATTGCAAAATGTTATGGTTCAAAGAAACTATGCAAAAAAGGTTGCAAATAAGTCAGGCTGTTCAGATGATTGGTTGGCATACTGAATCATTTAGAAATTATGTGAATAAAACATTTTTTAAATAAAAAATAAATACAGTGGGATCCAAAATTACTGGCAACTGACTGGCAATGCACAAACAATGTAATTATAACATAACTCAAGATCCACAACCAAATCAATATACTGCCATGGCCATCTCAGTCTCCGGACCTCAATACAATCGAAAACCTGTCGGCCGAGTTGAAGAGGGCAGTTGATAATCGCAAAACCAAGAATGTGAACGATCTTGGAAGGATCTGCAAAGGGGAATTTTCCAAAATCCCTCCAAGTGGGTTCATTAACCTTAACATTTACAGGAAAAGACTCCATGCTGTTATTCTTGCCAGAGGTGGATGCACTAAGTACTAAATGAGGAGTGTCAGTAATTATGAAACATTTATTTTGGTTAAATTTATTTAGTATTAAATAATTGGATGATTTTGGTTGGTTCCATTGAAACATTAATAAAGTACAGTATCTCTCATTTTGGTATTTTGAGTTTCTCTATCTAGACCCCTTGACTTTTTCTACATTTTGTTATAATATAATAATAATAATAATAATAATATATGCCATTTAGCAGACGCTTTTATCCAAAGCGACTTACATTATGTTACAGCCTTATTCTAAAATAGATTTTTTTTAAATCCCCATCAATCTACACACAATACCACATAACAACAAAGCAAAAACAGGTTTAGAAATGTTTGATTATTTATTACAAATAATAAACTGAAATATCACAATTACATAAGTATTCAAACCCTTTACTTAGTATTTTGTTGAAACACCTTTGGCAGTGATTAAAGCCAAGAGTCTTAGATATGATGCTACAAGCTTGGCACACCTCTATTTGCGGAGTTTCTCCCATTCTTCTCTGCAGATCCTCTCAAGCTCTGTCAGCTATTCCTTGAGTAGCACAGCTATTTTTAGGTCTCTCTAGAGATGTTCAATTGGGTTTAAGTCCGGGCTCTGGCTGGGCTACTCAAGGACATTCAGAGACTTGTCCCGAAGCCACTCCTGCATTGTCTTTGTTGTGTGCTTATGGTTGTTGTCCTGTTGGAAAGGGAACCTTTGCCCCAGTCCGAGGTCCTGAGTGCTCTGGAGCAGGTTTTCATTAAGTATCTTTCTGTACTTTGCTCCGTTCAGCTTTCCCTCAACCCTGACTAGTCTCCCAGTCCCTGCCGCTGAAAAACAGCCCCACAGCATGATGCTGCCACCACCATGCTTCACTGTAGGGATGGTGCCAGGTTTCCTCCAGACGTGACGCTTGGCATTCAGGCCAAAGAGTTCAATCTTGGTATGATCAGACCAGAGAATCTTATGTATCATGGTCTGAGAGTCTTCAGGTGCCTTTTGGCAAGCTCCAAGCGGGCTGTCAGGTGCCTTTAACTGAAGAGTGGCTTCCGTCTTGCCACTCTACCATAAAAGCCTGACTGGTGGAGTGCTGCAGAGATGGTTGTCCTTCTGTAAGGTTCTCCCATCTCCACACGGGAAGTCTGGCGCTCTGTCAAAGTAACCTTCTGGTTCTTGGTCACCTCCCTGACCAAGGCACTTCTCCCCCGATTGCTCAGTTTGGCCGGGCGGCCAGCTCTTGGAAGAGTCTTGGTGGTTCCAAATTTCTTTCATTTAAGAATGAAGAGGCCGCCTCAAGAGGTGGCGCAATGGTCCAAGGTACTGCATCGCAGTGCTAGCTGTGCCACTAGAGATTCTGGTTCGAGGCCAGGCTCTGTCGCAGCCGGACACGACTGGGAGACCCATGGGGCGGTGCACAATTGGCCCAGTGTTGTCAAGGGTTAGGGGACGGTTTGGCCAGCAGGGATGTTCTTGACCCATCGTGCTCTAGCGACTCATGTGGTGGGCCGGGCGCAATGCACGCTGACATGGTCGCCAGGTCTACGGTGTTTCCTCCGACACATTGGTGCGGCTGGCTTCTGGGTTAAGCAGGTATTGTGTCAAGAAGGCTCTCAACCTTCGCCTCTCCCGAGTCCGTATGAGACAACACTAACTACCAATTGGATACCAAAAATTGGGGAGAAAAGGGGGTAAAAGTAACACAAAAAAAAATTAAACATTTAAATGGCGGCCACTGTGTTCTTGGGGAACTTCAAATGCTGCAGAAATGTTGTTACCCTTCCCAAGATCTGTGCATCGACACAATCCTGACTCTGAGCTCTACGGACAATTCCTTCGACCTCGTGGCTTGGGTTTTTGCTCTGACATGCACTGTCAACTGTGGGACCTTATATAGACAGGTGTGTATTTTTCAAAATCATGTCCAATCAATTGAATTTACCACAGGTGGACTCCAATCAAGTTGTAGAAACATCTCAAGGATGATCAATGGAAACAGGATGCACCTGAGCTCAATTGAGTCTCATAGCAAAGGGTCTGAATACTTATGTAAATAAGATATTTGTTTTTGCTTTGTCATTATGGCTATCAGTAAATTGTGCTGTCTGGTTTGCTTAATATATAGAATTTAAAATAATTTATACATGTACTTTTGATACTTTAGAATGCTTAAAACCAAATACTTTGACTTTTACTCAAGTAGTATATCACTGGGTGACTTTCACTTTTACTTGAGTCATTTTCTATTTAGGCATCTTTACTTTTACTCAAGTATAACTATTGGGTACTTTTTCCACCACTGTGTTGGCTATTCATGTCCAATCATAACTGGCATGGGGAGAATGACATATTACACAAATAAAACAGTATTTTTTGTTTTGTTTTATTTATTTAACCTTGAACTAGGGAAGTCAGTTAAGAACAAATTCTTATTTACAATGGCGGCCTTGTTCAGGGGCAGAATGCCATATTTTCACCTTGTCAGCTCGGGATGCGATCTAACAACCTTTCGGTTACTGGCCCAACACTAACCACTAGGTTACCTGCTGCCCCGTAGCCTACTACACAACCAGAACTCTGTCAGGCAGTCCAGTTGGTCAACTGCACGGGCAAAGGCCCATCTGGTATGTGGAGAAGTTAACATCCAGCTCAGTGTTTCCCAACCCTGGTCCTCGAGCAGCCCAAACAGTACACATTTTTATTATAACCATGTACAAGCACACCTGATTCAACTTATCAACTAATCATCAAGCCCTCAATGAGTTGAATGAAGTGAATTTGTCAAAGGCTACAACGAAACTGTGTACAGTCGGGGGTACCTGAGGACCAGGGTTGGAAAACACTGATCCAGCTGACCAGCGCATCCCAAGAAGCTCCTCTGCCATGTACACCCAGCATTACCCACCCTACCATGGGATGGTCTTCCAGAACAGAGTCATAGTGGGCTCTACAGGCCCCAGAGCACATGCCCCGGCAATGGTGTACCGGCCCCACTACAAAGTTGTCAGCCCCAGTGGACAGATGGTCTATCACCACACGCCAGAACCAGATATCGTTTACCCCTGTTGCCTTAGTGCAAAGAGCCAGTGTTCCTCCAGACCATATCCTGACAGGCAATGCTCCCACAGATGATGTCCCCTGGCCATGCCATGGATCGGCATGGGACAGTCTACCCAACCAGTGATTTACACTGAACAAATATATAAACACAACATATAAAAATGTGTCACGTTTCATGAGCTGAAATACAAGATGCACAAATTTGTTTACATCCCTGTTCGTGAGCATTTCTTCTTTGCCAAGATAATCCATCCACCTGATAGGTGTGGCATATCAAAAAACTGATTAAACAGCATGATCATTACACAGGTGAACTTGTGCTGGGGACAATAAAAGGCTACTCTAAAATGTGCAGTTGTCACAACACAATGCCACAGTTGTCAAGTTTTGAAGGAGCATGCAATTGGCACACTGACTGCAGGAATGTCTACCAGAGCTGTTGTCAGATAATTGAATGCTAATTTCTCTACTGTAAGCCACCTCCAACGTCATTTCAGCCATTGAAGAGGAGTGGGACAACATTCCACAATCATTATCCTGATCAACTCTATGTGAAGCAGATGTGTCGCGGCCAGTAATCCATATGCACTGACAGCAAACGAACTCTAATCTAACTAAAGGATCAATAAATAATCGACACACCAGTTAAACCTGTCAAAGAGACAAGAGAGGTAGTCCACGATCTCAGCAAGGCACAGAATAACGTGAAACAGTGACCGAAAAGTTTCCCCAATTCCACATTCACTGTCTCCGGTAGGTCAAAACACATTATATACTGACCACTAAACGAAGAATGAGTACCGATCGAGGCATGTGAGCAAGTGCCAGAGCAATCCTCCACCAGGAGCGCAGGCCCGAGACCTTCATGAAATAAACTCACACAACGCTGCAGCACTTGCGCATCCTGATCAAGATATTTGGAGGTAGTAACTTACTTATTGCCATGAAGCATCAATTAAACATCTTTAATACGAAATAAAAATCTGAGCGGGACTTATAAAAAGGACATATTAAAACGGGTTAGGGATTTTATCTTCGTTTTTGTCTGTAAGGCTATCAAGATACTCAGCGGCAAAGAGATTAAGTGTCACCAGAAACAAACCGACGAAGAAGCATGGAGAGGTCAACATATGGCAAGAATCATAGAAAATTATTATATCGCGCGCCATTCTGTTGCGCTCAATGAAACAATCATCAAGAGTGTACCTGCCAGTATCCTATGTCAAGACTACGGTTACCAAAATAAAAGAGTAGCACACTATATATAAACTCCCAAGTCATTTATTGGGTAAATCGCCAGTGTTGGCATCACTGTGCCTTCTTCAGGACTACGGTAACCACCATGGATTACCGACCCACCGTCAGTGCGCATACGATTCCTCGCCTGTTTGTCAACCTCAAATAAATCTGTGTCCCATTGCGCTGCAGAGCACCCTGCCTCGTGCCATACCTGTGCATAATGGTGAGGACTCACACTACTGGTTGTTAGAAGAAGCAGACGCACAAATTCTGTGGGGCCTTCGACAGCAACTAACTGCTGGAATGAAAGCAACAACTATCCATCGGGCAGGGATTCCTATGGTTTAGCAGCTAAGGTCAGCGATTAGATACGTGCCTGTCTATGTACCAATGGATGAAGCCATGACACCTGTCCACTCCGCCGCCTACGTGCCATTCAGCTACTACATGATGGAACATGAGGACGGAAGGAGGGTTCATAGGCGTCATTGCAGTGCACTCCTCAAAAGGGTCGCTTTATGTAAACCTTGTAGTGGCTCGCACCAACGTGGATTTTTATCATCAATTAAAAACGATAAAGCTTTCAATGATAACAAAGCTTTCAACTTTCAATGTTCTCTATGGAACATAGATTGACTTCAAAAACCACCAGAGCCATGCCAAAGTAAGGCATTTAATTAACACGAACAAACTTGTTTACATTTAGAAGTTAGTTATTTTATTATACTCACGATTTACCAAGTTAAAGGGTCATGTTAATAATTGGATTGTACTACCTCTGCATACATTTTCTCAGATAACCTCAAAAGTACCAGATACCGTTATCAAGTTTTCCCCCCTATAACCATGAGACAAAGTCTCATAACCATATTACACTAGCCCTATTGTTAAATTACATAACAGTCCATAACTTAGATTATTCTATTATAACCCATATCCTATAGGATCCATTCACAGTTGAAAAGAGGAATGTAAAAGGACAGCGGTTAGAGAATAGACAGGGATAGTCCTCTGTTTAGATAATTGCATAGCTTACTGCTCTGAAAAATGTAATGGAAAGGAATTGTGCATAAAACATGTAACTACCATAACATTTAGAGATGTGTTCCCTCGAGTTAATTTTCTCCCGCAATGATTGTCATGAGCAGATCTTGTAGTGATGATCATAATGATCTAAGCAGTGTGATAACATTCAATAGTAAGCATTGTACCCATATTTTTTTTTCATCCTACAATCAATGGAGCAATCGACCAAAATATTAACAATCCACTGTGTGATGCATCAGTCAATCAGTGACCTCACAAATGAATGTGAGCATTGATGGACTCAAAAGTAATGGGAATGAGGATCAGCAACAGTTGAGCTGCGGGATAATACTAAAATATAAGTAAAGAAAGTGTTATAAATTAACAAAAAAAAATCCCAACCACTGAGAATATGTACATTATGTGAGTGCAGTTCTTTTTTTGTAACAAACATTTTATGAAGTTGTTAACACAAAACAGCTGTACATTACATTAAGAGCAACATATTTAGTATGTGGATACTGTATGTTCCTAAAGGGCCAAGGTTGTAGGCTTGTGCAAATAGAATACTGTATGATAGATCACACCATACACAATCACAGCACTGCATCGTGAAGTTAAAACAAAACAGCGACTCAAATCATAAACCCCTGTCAACCAAGCTACAATGGAGAGAATACACATGCTAAAAAGTAAATGATCTAAAATGGCTGCATGAAATGTGACCGAATGCTACATTTTTAAGCATGTTTAACAGCTGAACATTTTGTATTACAAAATCATCAATTATTGTTATATTCATACACAGTATTTTAATTGTAATAAATTAAGACTTTATTGTATTAATCTCCTATTTGCATATTGGATGTAATTAACTGGTCTAAAAAAATGAATTAGTGGAATGGAATCACATAATAGATAAGGAAGTTGACGTGGATAAGAATAAATCTCACTATTCAAGGAATGTCCATTAGTGTCCATTAATAAATATCAGGTAATAGAGGATAGTTGCGGTCCCAGTAGCCAGTGGAGAACAACCAGTCCTGGTAGCCATTGTGGGGATTCTGACCCTGATGAAACCACCTGGAGATACAGAAGGGATACAGTGAGCATGGGTGGGTCAGGATTTCATCATGTCATTTTATTAATGAGAGTTAGTATCTACATTACATTTAGCATTGCATAAGTGAAAAAAAACAGTATGTCTAAAAAGATAATCATGCATTGGTTGTGTAATAAAAGTCAGTGGGTGTGTATGCAATTATTTCCAATTTGAGATCAGAACTGATGCATGCACAATATGTATTAGCACCAGTAGATGGCGCTACCACACAAGTTTGACAGTGCAGAGCATATGTAAGGCACACCATAGAAGAGCAAGCAACTCAAACCTGGGGCCAAGGGCAGGGTTTCTTCACATCAAAGCAAAGGTGCAATACAGAGAACATGACAATGGAAGAGAAAAGTAGGACTTTGCATTAGTATAAAGCAGTAAACCAGATACCAAATGAGAAATGGATACCATATTAAAATGATATATTTGTGTACATTGAGAATATAACAAATTCAATTGTCAAAACATGTATTTCTCTCAGTCTTACTTTGTTTTCCACTCGTCATCAGATTTGGAACGGGTTTTGCGTGCAGCTCTCTGTTTCTCTTCTAGCCTCTTCTT
Source organism: Oncorhynchus gorbuscha (assembly GCF_021184085.1). Classification (NCBI taxonomy): domain Eukaryota; kingdom Metazoa; phylum Chordata; class Actinopteri; order Salmoniformes; family Salmonidae; genus Oncorhynchus; species Oncorhynchus gorbuscha. The sequence goes on from NC_060187.1 coordinate 34,548,151, forward strand.
CTCCTCACTTGCAAGATCTACAAGGAGAACACAAGGGGTTTTCACAGATCTACCTTAGATTAACTGTGCACTCAGTACTAAATCTACAGCACCAGGTGTCCCAGGAAGGCCAAGAAGATCATCAAGGACCTCAGCCACCCGAGCCACAGCCTGTTCACCCATCTACCATCTAGAAGGTAGAGACAGAACATGTGCATTAAAGCTGGGACAGCTTCCATATCCAGACCATCATACTGTTTAAACAGTCATCACTAGCTGGCCTCTACCCAGTATCCTGCCCTGAACCTTAGAGACTGCTGCCCTATGTACATAGTCATTGAACACTGGTCACTTGAATAAATGTTTACATACTGTTTTACCCACTTTATATGTATATACTGTATTCTAGGCATGGCTCATCATATATAACTACTGCACAACCTTTTCATACGATCTATATACAGTATATGTATTGTTGTATACTTTTTTGCGCTGTTGTCGATGTTTGTATAATGTCTGTGCTGCTGCCATGTTGTGTTGCTACTGTGATGTTGTGTTGCTGCCATACTATGTTGTAGTCTTAGGTCTCTCTTTATGTAGTGTTGTCTCTTGTCATGAGGTTTGTTTTGTCCTATATTTTTAATCCCATCCCCCATCCCCACAGGAGGCTTTTTGACCAGTTTATTAGGCCCCAATTATAAATAACAATTTGTTCTTAATTGACTTGCCTAGTTAAATACAATGTTCAATCAAATAATACAAAATAAAAATGACAATTTTTATACATGTATATCCAGACTCTGCTATTGATCGTTCTGATGTCTTAATTTCTTGTATATTTTTTAAAATGTTTTTTTTTTTTTTGTATTGTTATTGTACTGTTAGATATAGAGCTGCACTGTTGGAGCTAGAGACATAAGCATTTTATGATAACATCTGCAAATCTGTCTACACGACCGATAAAATGTGATTTGAAACCAAGTGTTTACAGATGATACACAAGCACGTATCCTGATTCTTACCAATATCTCCGTTCTCCATGGCTCGTATGTCTGGCCTCAGCCTGCAGTCTGTCTTTGGGATGAGCCCCTCCATATTCTTATCCAGCTCATTCAGTTGCATGGCAAACGACGTGAAGCTGTACATCTACAAATACATACACACAAAAAAAAACTGTTTCCAGGACTGAATATTTCAATACAAAGCCGTGAAGTCTGTAAAATTATGCTTTATGATCTTGAGGTTTCTAAGCCTCTGCATCTTTGTATGCTTGAATACACCATCCATCTAAAACAGGAGTGTTTTCTTATGTGTCTAACCTCTATAGAGTTTTCTGGTCTTGGGGCTATCCTCCACAGGAGCTGGCTGCCTGGGATCACCTCTACGGTGTCAGCCTCTGGTAGGGGGATCTCCACCTCCTCACCAGAGCCCTGGACAACAGCACAAATGTATTTAGCTTTATTTAATCAGGGAGTCAACATTGGGACCAGGGTCTCTTTGACGAGGGAGCTCTGCATATACAATTTCATAAAATACATCCAAAAACTAATGCAGGAAAACGAGAGGAGCACTCCACTGAAGCTCTTCTACTTAAAACTGTAAGAGTTGTCATAACACAGTACATGTTTTTTTAATTTTACACTTTCAACATGTTTAACTTGACACGCAGCACATTACATTCTTGGGAGTAACAAAAACCCTCAGGAATGGAGAACTCGAGTTTGCCATGTAATGGGGATTACATGAGTTTATGGGGTTTACACACCCGTTTACATACACACCTGTTTACAGCTTTTATTTTCCTCTGCCCTCTTCCCACTTCTCTTATGTGCCTCCAATGCAGCAGAATCCACTATGTACATACACTCTGTCCACTTTCCATAGAGGGAACAGACCTTCTTTTTGCTTTGCCAAAAACACAAATACTGTCAGTTTAAGAACTGCAGACATCACTGACAATATGGCAACATGCTGGAGAAATATGAAAAACAAGAGGTCCTTTGATAGGCTGGCTAAATCAAAGCCGCCACAACATTAAAATCATACCTTTTGTCCAGAATGTAGCCTTCAACTTTGTGCAATTCCTTGCCAAAAAGGCCACAGGGTTTGAAATTCAGACAGCATCTTTCTCCAGTTCTGTGAAAAAAAAATGTAGAAATACCATTCAATAATTTCCCCTTTCATACTTCCTCATTCACACATTGCACTTCCTATCTGTGTCTAAACATGTGAGAGTGTTTCCCTTACTTGTGGTTGAGAACCTCCAAGTTGCCATACTGCTCAATCCACAGCTGCCCCACAATGATGTTGTGGACGCAACATGTAGGGTTTGTCCATGTGTAGGCCTCATTATACCTGGAAGTACAAATAACTCTAAAACAACATGTCTTTGAACAATACATTTTGGCTTCACACAGACAACATGCGAAAACATCACAACTATTGTTAGTGCATGAATGAGCATGCTTACCTGGGCAGCTCCAGTGTGATGATGCCTTTGGGTTCAGCCTCTACGCTCTTGCCCCAGAATTTGAGTTTGGGGTAGATGGAGCCGTGGAACACAAAGTCTTTCTTCAGGCCTTCGGCGTGGAACGCACTGACTGGTGGGTGGTGGCTCACCTGCTCTGAGATCAACCTGAACCCCAGGTCTTCTCTGCCAGAGAAAAGGGTGGGGATTGGGAGGGTAAGAGAAGTATCCAATGCTGTAAAATGGCTGGCTCAACACTTCTAATCCTCCAAATAAATCACCAGTCCAAGAGATGTACTCCTCCCTCACTCTTACCTGACCAGTTCGTAGGTCTCTCCCAGTAGCGGGTTGAAAGGTTTTCCAGTTCTCTCCCACTGGGAAGCCACAGCAGAAACAGCAAACGCTGCCACACACTGTCAATGCAAAACAGATTACTTGATGTAGAGACTTTTCATTACTCTTTTTTTCCCTACATGCAGTATATGTGTTGTACCTTCCTATGCTTGTCTCTCTCAATTTATGTGTACCAAAAAGTTGACAAAAATAAATCAATAATCAAACCAGTGTTCCAGATCATTTCTCTTGTGTGTACCTTCATCCTCTCTATGGAGTCAGAGGAGGCGTTGGCCTGGTGGATGAGGTATGTGTGCTCCATGTACTCTGTCAGACGCTGCAGGAAGCTCAGGGGCTCATTAAAAATCACTGGCATGGTAATCTTAGACAGCTCCTGAGAGAGAGAACAAGAGAAAGAAAGAGAGAAAACAGAAGCACAAGTAGTTGTACTACGTGAATCCCATTTTCAAACCATTAAATAAGAAAGTCTCTTGGAATGAGGAATAAGCAGTGATGCAATGCACCATGGAAAGGTCGCATAATTCAAACATCCCATAGGCTCATCATAGCATAATAAGCTATAGCGAAACAATCAAATGTAATGGTGTAAATGTAAATAGTGTTTTAAAATGCACACAAACCCTATTCAGAGCATCAATTAGTCCATACAGAACCAAAAAAGCTGAAGCACTGACATTTAATCCGTTACAGTACTGGGCCATGGCTAAACATTGAACAGGATTACAGTGGGGCAAAAAAGTATTTAGTCAGCCACCAATTGTGCAAGTTCTCTCACTTAAAAAGATAAGAGGCCTGTAATTTTCATCATAGGTACACTTCAACTATGACAGACAAAATGTAGGATTTTTAATGAATTTATTTGCAAATTATGGTGGAAAATAAGTATTTGGTCAATAACAAAAGTTTCTCAATACTTTGTTATATACCCTTTGTTGGCAATGACAGAGGTCAAACGTTTTCTGTAAGTCCTCGCAAGGTTTTCACAAACTGTTGCTGGTATTTTGGCCCATTCCTCCATGCAGATCTCCTCTAGAGCAGTGATGTTTTGGGGCTGTTGCTGGGAAACACGGACTTTCAACTCCCTCCAAAGATTTTATATGGGGTTGAGATCTGGAGACTGGCTAGGCCACTCCAGGACCTTGAAAATGCTTCTTACGAAGCCACTCCGTTGCCCGGGCGGTGTGTTTGGGATCATTGTCATGCTGAAAGACCCAGCCATGTTTCATCTTCAATGCCCTTGCTGATGGAAGGAGGTTTTCACTCAAAATCTCACGATACATGGCCCCATTCATTCTTTCCTTTACACGGATCAGTCGTCCTGGTCCCAATGCAGAAAAACAGCCCCAAAGCATGATGTTTCCACCCCCATGCTTCACAGTAGGTATGGTATTCTTTGGATGCAACTCAGCATTCTTTGTCCTCCAAACACAAGTTGAGTTTTTACCAAAAAGTTCTATTTTGGTTTCATCTGACATTCTCCCAATATTCTTCTGGATCATCCAAATGCTCTCTAGCAAACTTCAGACGGGCCTGGACATGTACTGGCTTAAGCAGGGGGACACGTCTAGCCCTGCAGGATTTGAGTCCCTGGCAGCGTAGTGTGTTACTGATGGTAAGCTTTGTTACTTTGGTCTCAGCTCTCTGCAGGTCATTCACTAGGTCCCCCCTTGTGGTTCTGGGATTTTTGCACACCGTTCTTGTGATCATTTTGATCCCACGGGGTGAGATCTTGCGTGAAGCCCCAGATCGAGGGAGATTATCAGTGGTCTTGTATGTCTTCCATTTCCTAATAATTGCTCCCAGTTGATTTATTCAAACCAAGCTGCTTACCTATTGCAGATTCAGTCTTCCCAGTCTGGTGCAGGTCTACAATTTTGTTTCTGGTGTCCTTTGCCAGCTCTTTGGTCTTGGCCATAGTAGAGTTTGGAGTGTGACTGTTTGAGGTTGTGGACAGGTGTCTTTTATATTGATAATAAGTTCAAACAGGTGCCATCAATACAGGTAACGAGTGGACGACAGAGGAGCCTCTTAAAGAAGAAGTTACAAGTCTGTGCGAGCCAGAAATATTGCTTGTTTGTAGGTGACCAAATACTTATTTTCCACCATAATTTCCAAATAAATTCATTAAAAATCCTACAGTGATTTTCTGGATTTGATTTAGTTGATTACCCTCCCCGGCTACTGAACCACATTCCACATCAGGATTATGACATGCTCTCAGCGGTAGCCCAAGAAAAGACACACAGTTGTATAGATGTACGTTACTTACTGAACAAAACATCAGTATAGGATTGACTGAGCTTAATACAGGGACTATTATGGCCACAATAAAGCAGAATGCCAGTTGGTAGCTCACCATGCCAATGCATTTCCTCAGGATACTCCAGATGCTTAAGTCATTTCTGGAGAACATGGGTGCTGGTAAACTTGTTCTGGAGTGAGGGACATCATACACACACACACACACACACACACACATAAAAGGTAAATGTACAAATGACACAAGTAACACTGTGCGCTCTGTTGACTTTGAATCTACCCTTATGGTACAGTGATCTGCATTTCATTGGATTAGACGTGTAACAGATGCTATATCACTAACGCAGGAGTCATATCTTATTCAGGACAATATAGTCTGCTGAGTGCAACAAAAGCCTTCAGTTTTGTTTCAGGCACATGCAGAGCGGACTATTGGACTAAGGCCCAGGTCTACAATCAACACCCCTATACAAGGTGTCCAGTAGCCAGCCATGGAAATATCTGCTCCTTCACTGCTACTCTATTTATGGTTGGAGTAATTTGACCGACACATGTACATTCATATGAACACCTACATTCAACATGAATTCTTGCTCACACAAAGACAGCGGAAGAAGATAAAAACATGTGGATACTCTAGTTCACACATCCCATTTAGTGAATATGTTATTTGATTAACTCCCTAACTGCCAGTCTGGTTGAGCTGGGCTATTTCAACCACCACAGTTTTTTTTTTCATGTTTCTTTCTTTGAGACACTGAATGAGACAGAGTGGAAAAAGCAATCAAATTAATGGCCATCCTAAAAACATACCCTGATCAGCCTCCAGACTGAAGGGACCAGTGAACATAGGATCCTACAGAGTTCCGATTACTGCATTACATTGTGACCTCAATGTTTAACTGGTCCTACACATTGCTCGGCCTTCTCAATGGAGAGCCTTTCTCCTGCCTGGACGGCTCGCTAAATTATTCACGCTGACTGACTTGGCAGGAACAGGGAAAACCCTCAAAATAACCCATAGGTATGATCCTGACAGTCTAGGAACACAAGTAAACAAGCAGTAAGGTAAAGAGCAAGACTTAGCTTCAGGACCTGGAAGAAACTCCACCTCTATTTTTTACAGAAAGGGTTTCTCTCAAATGGAAAGTCGGGGACAAAATGTTCATTAACAAACAAAAATATGACTTAAAAGTTAAGGTATTGTGCAAAGAGGCAAAGTGACTTTTCTTTCCATGTTCAATCCAAATCGGAAGCTTCTACCTTTCAGTAAAAACAGCTGTGTAATGTAAACAGGACGCCTGTCTGTGTGTGCTTGGATGTAGGGTGGATGGGATAGAAGCTGGGTGGGTAGGAGGGGTGTGTCAGGGGGCTCAGCTCACCTGTGCCTCACGATCCCATTGGGTTGGGACTCATCCTGATGGTGATCCTCTCGAGACATGTTGGTGGGGCTGCTGCGCTCGCTGCTGAACAGGACAGAGCCTTCCTCGTCGAATGAATGGCTGGCCACCGTCTCAAAACCGCTCAGAGAGTGCTCCGATTCAGAGTCTGAGAGGGAAAGGTATAAGCAGGCATGTTGTAAAGACAGGGACTAGAAATATGAGGGACAGTGCTATGAATGACTGCATGTCGCTATCGGCAACTGACACTTTTCCCTGAGCATCCCTAAAGCCCTGAGGGGAGAAACCTAATCTCTGGATCGAGTTGCATTTAAAGTGCCCTGAACCAACAGATGAAGGCATCAGTCAATCGATCATTACAAAAATCATCCTAAACATCATCACAGGCCATCTTGTAAAGGACTGTTATAAGCATTTTCAAAGTTGAATACTATATTGTAGGAATGTAGGCATTGCTCAACTGCAACTAAATTGGTGCACACACTACATTCAAACAAGCAAGTCATCTTAGCACAACATGTAAACACAAAAGATCATAAAATACATGAACAGCTAAAGGCATCAAGAAAATAATCAGTGTCAAACAGGTGAGGCAAGTTCTCTCACTTTAAATCAATCAGATTGTAAATAAAAAAACAAGCCATACTCACCAGACACAGCGTCGTGGAAGTCATCCTCACTGAGCGCGCCCTGTGGAGAAGAGCCTGTGACAACGGACTGCTCAAGTTCGTGGTGCTCTGTTGCCAGAGTCTGTAACGCTTCAGACAGGATCTTATTCTTCTCCACCTCCTGCTCCAATTTCAGACTGCGCACCTGAACCACAGACACAATAATTAATAATCATACAGTATATGTTTGATGGCACGTCATGGCCTACAAATATCAACACCGAAAAGCAAGTTACAGTATACAGGGAATAGATATCAGCAGAGATCTCCGTACGGATGAGAGGACCTATATTGTGTAGGTCTGTATACTACAAGATTAGCATACGAACTGATCACTCTTATTACTGTGCTAAGATCAGCAGACAGACATCACAGGGCTAGAGTGAAGCAGTGCTGAGAGGAACAAGACATGTTTGGTTGTAGTGGAGGACAGGTGCCTGAAGCCTGCCATCTCAAATGGCTGCCCAGAGAACATGACCCTCGTGGAACAGAGGAGATCAGATGACCACAATAGGCAAGGAAATGGCCAATTAGACATACTAGTTACTAGATCTTCTGTGAAAATACAATACAATACATAAAAATATACTTTTCTATAACTGTTGATTGTTGAACCCTGGCCCCCGACCACTTCCTGTTGCGTGGCACAAGTTTGTTTTGTTTTGATTTTTAGTGAGAGCCGTCAACATGTAGCTAGCTCCCCTTCCTCTCCCCTTTTCTGTGTCCCAAATGTGTCATTTGCACTCCGACCTGTGAAAGTTTTCGCTAGCTAGCTTTCGCTACTAAAAGGTAGCGAACACTGAGGTATAAGGGTCAAGGGCGGGGTTTGTTAAAAACAGGACAACGTGCGTGGATCACTGCTATGAAGGTCTGGCTACATTTCACTTCACGTAACGTAAACGTGTTATTTGATTAGCTAATATGCTAGCTATACGTTTTCCACTAAGTGTCTGAAGGCCTAGCGAAAGCCGTCTATGCCACCCAAAAATAACTGTGCAACAGGAACATAAATGTGATTGTGGGTTGCTGTAACATCTATCTAGTTAGCCAGTAGCTAGCTAACTCTTGACTAGCTAACATTTTAATAGCTAACATTTTAATAGCTAATTATGTGAGACAATGATATAGCTAGCATCCATGTTAACCCAGTAATGGACCTTGCACTAACTAAGTATTATAGAGGACTTGGCTACATTATTTTATAGTATTAGGCTTAACGTTAAGACACTGTTCTGTGCAAACAACTACAGTTCAGTTCCATTCCCATGTTTGTGTTGCCCGGGCTGGGGCTTAAACCAGCAACTTTCCAGCTGCTGTTCTACCTCACTAACCTCTGTCTCTCAATCCTGGTCCCGGGGACCCAAAGGGATGCACCTTATTCTGTTTGGCTTAACACTACAGAGCCAATTCAAATGATTAACATATCTAGTGTTGATGATTTGAAACAGATGTGTAGTGGTAAGGCAAAAACAAAAATGTGCACCCCTCTGTGCCCCTAGGACCAGGAAACACTGCTCTATGGCTAGACTACTACAGGGGCAATGAATAAGTGTGGTGCCATGACTACAATGGTTCAAGCCCAGGATGACAAAAAGAAATGGGTATGAAATTGAACTGGCAGCTGGAAGGATCCCTTGTACCATCTCCTGCCATTGTGTCCTTAAACACCCCTTCTTGTCACAAGAAGACTCAAGATCTCTACACCCACACTGCTGTTGTCTCTACTGCAGCACTGTACATGGATGGATTCCTTGTATTGTACTACACTATATTTGGATACTATTTAATTGTGCTATTGCAAATTATTCTGCATCTTCAGAACAAAAACTTTTAGTTCATTACTATGCCTATTATTACTGAGTATTAATGTGAATTACTTGTTTATTGTGAAAGATTTAGTCTCAAATGATCACAATCACATTTTAACATGTTTACTTTGTCAACAAATGAGAGAGCTGCAATGAGAGCTACAATTATACCTTTGAAGATGGGTTAAATGGAATACTAACTGCAATCTCACCACTATCCAGGCCAGGTAGCCCACATCTTCTGAAGTGTCTGTCTGGCTAGCTCCGCCTCCTCCATACACTGACTAGGCTACATGTAACGCCGCTTTTCCATTTTTCTGAGTAGACTTTGTTTACTTTTCTGCTTGTAACGTGCATTTGACATGTTGAGTTCTCTGGGGGAGATAGCCATCCCCCCCGGATGTAGAGTGGGGACAGGCGTTTTAGTTTGTTATTATTAGTTTGTTATTGTTTACATTCCAAAAAAAAAGGTCTATACCTAAAATATACCTCATGACTATACAACTTCTCCTTTCCAAAAACAGAATTTCTTGGATCCATTGAAACACTGTGGCTTGGCTGGTACTTCTCTGCATAAAGCCAGATATGAGCCTAAAAATTGAAATACATTTCAAGAGACAGCAAGGATAGAGTTTCTGGTGAGGGCAACTCAAAGTCGAAGGTAGATACACACACCGCAGTACAGCTCAACTGTAACCAAGGCTGGAAATTGATGGGGGGGGGGGGGGGGGCAGACTTACAGATAACGTAACATATAGACAAACAGCAAGATGTCTCTGAGGACTTGGTAGAATTCGGTCTTGGCCTCCACTAAGATCCACTGAAACATCTCATTCAATGTCAAAAACTAACAGCCTGAATGTAATGGATTAATTAACAGCAACAGCACAGGCAGTAAGTAACTACTTTAGGACCAATTTGCTCAACAGTTTTATAACGAGAGATTATGCAATAATCAGAGTCACATCATGTGCAACTTCAGTATAATTATACATAGCATATTCAACATCATATGATAACCAGGAAGCTTATAATATTATACCTTGCTTTGGTGAGGGTTCACCATTAAAAGAGGAAAAAAATCCAAACTGAAGTAATGAAACGACAGATTTCATTTACAAAATCATGCAAAATGTCTGTCCAACTGCTAGTCATCGTTAGTCCTTGTAACACTGCAATAACATTGATGATTCCCAAACATGTAAAGTTATATATATGGCAGTATCATACTTGTTATCATACTTAAACAACATTTACAACCAAAAGATGCAGTAGCAGTGAGTCACAGTGAAATAGTCACACTTCAAACCAGGAACCAACAACAACACAATCACTGCAAAGCTCACTGAACTCGAGTCGCAAATAAACTCACAATAAATGTAGCCTCCTCCATATGCTTTGCTGGTAAAGAGTTCCTCCCATAGGATAGGCCTTCAGTGGGATACTGGCATTCGTCTGTGTGCTCACAGAACAGAGCACTATTGAGGAGCCAGCAGCAACGATAACAGTAGCAGAATCACCCATCAGGAGATGCTGTGTTGTAATCACCAGATGATGGTACTGTAGTAGCATATAGCAGCAGTAGTAACAGTTGCCGTCCCAGTAGTTTGAGCTGGAGAGTGACTCTGAGCAATGGCGGATGTAGTTCTGTAGAGAATCACTTTCAGACAGTCATGATCCACCAGAGTGAGTTCAATCCTCCACAAAGCACTATTACATTGAAAGTTTAGTCATTTAGCAGACGCTCTATTCCTCTATGAAGTAGGCCTAGTCACACACACCCTCCCTCTCCACTCAAATGATTTGTGATCTCTGTACTGCATATCTTTCCGTCACCATCTGGCAGTGATGACACATGAACACATGTAGAAATGAGTGACACTCTTCATTCTACCACATCATTAGTCTTAAATTCTTTCCATCTCTTTAAACCCTACATATCTGGGCTTTTGGGCAAAAATAAACACTACATTACGCATTTCCACCTTACACAAACAGTTTGCGAGTCAAAACAGCAGATATAATGTACAGTATGATGTAAATGCATGTGGACACATCAAATTGTGCCTCATTAATAGTTCGCCCTCAGGTCCATGTACAGTACACCATTGTATGGGAGAGCAACACCTTCCAAGGTCATGACTGCTGGTCACTTCATTACTGTAGAGTGTCTCCACAGCCTCCTTCACCCAAGAGCCATCTAGCTAGCACCGCTAGGCTGTAGAGCCCATCTCAAGGGGAAGCTAGGTAGCACCGCTAGGCTGTAGAGTCCATCTCAAGGGTAAGCTAGGTAGCACCGCTAGGCTGTAGAGCCCATCTCAAGGGGAAGCTAGGTAGCACCGCTAGGCTGTAGAGCCCATCTCAAGGGGAAGCTAGGTAGCACCGCTAGGCTGTAGAGCCCATCTCAAGGGGAAGCTAGGTAGCACCGCTAGGCTGTAGAGCCCATCTCAAGGGGAAGCTAGGTAGCACCGCTAGGCTGTAGAGCCCATCTCAAGGGGAAGCTAGGTAGCACCGCTAGACTGTAGAGCCATCTCAAGGGGAAGCTAGGTAGCACCGCTAGGCTGTAGAGCCCATCTCAAGGGGAAGCTAGGTAGCACCGCTAGACTGTAGAGCCATCTCAAGGGGAAGCTAGGTAGCACCGCTAGGCTGTAGAGCCCATCTCAAGGGGAAGCTAGGTAGCACCGCTAGGCTATAGAGCCCATCTCAAGGGGAAGCTAGGTAGCACCGCTAGGCTGTAGAGCCCATCTCAAGGGGAAGCTAGGTAGCACCGCTAGGCTGTAGAGCCCATCTCAAGGGGAAGCTAGGTAGCACCGCTAGGCTGTAGAGCCCATCTCAAGGGGAAGCTAGGTAGCACCGGTAGGCTGTAGAGCCCATCTCAAGGGGAAGCTAGGTAGCACCGGTAGGCTGTAGAGCCACATCTCAAGGGGAAGCTAGGTAGCACCGCTAGGCTGTAGAGCCCATCTCAAGGGGAAGCTAGGTAGCACCACTAGGCTGTAGAGCCCATCTCAAGGGGAAGCTAGGTAGCACCGCTAGGCTGTAGAGCCCAACTCAAGGGGAAGCTAGGTAGCACCGCTAGGCTGTAGAGCCCATCTCAAGGGGAAGCTAGGTAGCACCGCTAGGCTGTAGAGCCCATCTCAAGGGGAAGCTAGGTAGCACCGCTAGGCTGTAGAGCCCATCTCAAGGGGAAGCTAGGTAGCACCGCTAGGCTGTAGAGCCACATCTGGAAGCCACTGTTATGGAATGAGGCTGGAGCAATGGCTTCTTCTGCTTCACTGCTCATCAACACTGTTTGAACTGTTAGGTTCTAAATAAACAGAATAAAAACTAACAGACAACTAGAAAAAGCTCAAACCAAGTTTATTCACCTAATGGGTCAAACAGCTGAAAAAGACAAATACATGTTCCCACCAGCACAAGTATTAATATCCCCCTTTAGATGGAGTCTCCTCCTTTTCAATAAACATGACATCTTTGTTGCTAGGCAGGAAATGAAGTGACATGGGTAATAAACTGTTCCTTCATGTGACCTGACCTCAGCCCCATTCCTCACTAATCCACAGCTATCCACCCTTATCAGTGACCGTAACCATGCGATTGCCTTTCTCCTTACTTAGTAGCCCATGGCTCATATCCACCCTTAATTGAATCCACCATATACATTCCTCCTACATTTAACCCTTAAATTCCAGTGTAGCAAGCATTTCAAATTACAACTCCACTGAAAACATTCACCACATGACCCTGTGATAGAAGCCGGAGAGATTGCCCTCTTTGACAGCTCAAATATTACAAGTTCAACTCAAAATGTAGGAGGCCAAAGTCAAAATAATGATTATAGTTCCAATGCATTGCACCGTCACTTATAATTATGTGATCGTTGAGACCTATAATACAACACATCATTCTGAGCTGAAATAGACATTAGCGCCACAGTAATAATAATATAATATATGCCATTTAGCGGACGCTTTTATCCAAAGCGACTTACAGTCATGTGTGCATACATTCTACGTATGGGTGGTCCCGGGAATCGAACCCACTACCCTGGCGTTACAAGCGCCATGCTCTACCAACTGAGCTACAGAAGGACCACAGTAACAATCTGGGAAGCCATGGGACACTCGGTAAAGTGGTAACAATGGTTGGCCCCTGACAGCTGTGACATCCTACACAGTATGGTTGATAATCTAGATGAATAATCCATCATAGCAGTAGCAATCCATTTGCCTGCCAGATCACACATTTATTAGGCCTACACCCAGATGCTCATTTCACCTTTTCCACACAATCATAGGTTAGGATGAGAATAGTAAAATAATGCAGATAAGCTCTTACTAAAATGCCAATTCAATTGCACATAACCAGCCAAGACTAGTTTTTTTCCTGTATTACACCCATCTATTATCTACTTTATCTCTCCTGCATGTTTAACGAGTCAAAACATCAGATATAATGTACAGTATGATGTAAATGCATGTGGACACATATCGAATTGTGCCTCATTAATAGCCCTAATGTTCTCCATCCCTATTCTGGAGCTCAACTCAGCTTGATTCTCTCTGTGCAAATCAAATGTTTGTAAACCACAGGTTCTACTCTCATAGCACTGGGAAATGGGACACTGTGTTTTTGTAAGGCTGCGTATGCAAAATACTTCTGAATCTTTGTCCTCAGAGTGTATCCTCTGTAATCAAGTGACTTTGTGAGCTCTTATCTGTAGTAAAAACAAAGTCCATTGGCAGAGCAACAAAGTTAGTCGACACAGAAGTGAAGTGACGTACCCCATCCTGTCTGGAGAAGAGGCTGAGGCAGTGGTTGAGATTAGAGTAGGTCTCACTGGACAGCTCACACACCTCCTTCATCTTCTGCAGCATCACGGGCGGCAGCTCTGAGGGGACAAACAAGACCACAGGACATTTTAGTGGTGTTCTGAGAGAGCAGTCAAATAGTGTTTAACGGTAACATAAAATGTACCACTAAAGTCTTGTCAGCTGAATTCAGACTACTTTTTTAAAGGGCTATCGTTGCATCCTAGTCTTACACTAAATATGGGTCAATTGGTTTAGGCACGAGCTTCTATTGGAAGTGAAATATAATGAAAAGTGCAATTACATTTGACATTTATGCAATGAATGAGGGTATTGTACTACATGTCTGTGGCAATGGAGTTCCTATGAAAGAAAAGGCTTTACTCTCAGCAAGTCCATCTTCTTTCACCAAGGAGAGGAATGCTCCAACCTCCTTCTCCAGCTTCTGGTGACAAGCTTCAGCTGACTGCCAGGGAGGAGGCGAAAGAAAGAAGAGGGGAAACACATGACAACCATACTTAAAGGCATACTGAAACATTTGTATGTCTCTGCATGCAGTATGAAGGAATTGTCGCCAGCCAATGCTAACTAAGGTTAGCGCAATGACCGGAAGTCTACAGGTACGCTAGCGTTAACTGAATATTAAGAATCTTAAGATTACCCATTACATGTCATTTAAAAAAAATTGCAGAAGGAGAATTTACATTTTGACCATGAGGAGGATGGAGATGTGAGGAGAGACAGCAAGAGACAAATAGCAACCATGAGAAACAGGTTGTAGACTGGTATTTTACCTGTAATGATTCCGTCAGCTCTCCCACACTCAAGACTTCTTCCTCATCCTCCTCGCTGCCCTGATCCTGAGAGCAGTAGTGTGTACTGTAGGCAGAGTGTTCCTCCATAGCATCCATCCACCTCTGTAGGACAGAACAAACATGCACTCATCTGAGCTGCACGATGGACTTAAGTACACTGTGCTGCTGCATGTTCTGCTCTTAGGCTAATAATTGGGCTCTCACATGACTTATGACAGGGGGAAAATTAGGTTATGAGAATAGCCTAATTTGTTGTCTGCGCGTATGTCAGACTGTTTGTAGGTTTATTCAAATGTAGGCTGTTTTTATTCTAACACAATGTTTTTGTTTGAAAAAATAAGAATAAGGAATATTTTTATTTAACTTTTGAAAGCAATGAAAAGCAGTATTGATGATATTTGGGAAGTATTCAGACCCCTTTTTCTACATTGTTACGTTACAGCCTTATTCTAAAATGTATTAAATTACTACACACAATACGCCATAATGACAAAGCGAAAGATGTTTTTTTATATTTTTTTACCATACCTCATTTACATAAGTATTCAGACACTTTGCTATGAGACAGGTGCATCCTGTTTCCATTGATCATCCTTGAGATGTTTCTACAAATAGATTGGACATGATTTGGAAAGGCACACACCTGTTTATATAAGGTCCCACAGGTGACAGTGCAGGTCAGAGCAAACGCCAAGCCATGAGGTCAAAGGAATTGTATGTAGAGCCCCCGAGACAGGATTGTGTCGAGCCACAGATCTTGGGAAGGGTACCAAAAACATTTTGCAGCATTGAAGCTCCCCAAGAATACAGTGGCCTCCATCATTCTTAAATGGAAGAAGTTTGGAACCACCAAGACTCTTCCTAGAGCTGGCTGCCCCACCAAACTGAGTAATCGGAGAAGTGTATTGGTCAGGGAGGTGACCAAGAACCCAATGGTCACTCTGACAGAGCTCCAGAGTTCCTCTGTGGAGATGGGAGAACCTTCCAGAAGGACAACCATCTCTGCAGCACTCCACTAATCAGGCCTTTATGGTAGAGTGGCCAAACAGAAGCCACTCCTCAGTAAAAAGGCACATGACAGCCCGCTTGGAGTTTGCCAAAAGGTACCGAAAAGATTCAGACCATGAGAAACAAGATTCTCTGGTCTGATAAAACCACATTTTTGGCCTGAACGCCAAGAGTCACATCTGGAGGAAACCTGACGCCATCCCTACGGTGAAGCATGGTGGTGGCAGCATCTTGCTGTGGAGATGCTTTTCAGCGGCAGGGACTGGACGTCTTGTAAGGATCGAGGGAAAGATGAACGGAACAAAGTACAGAGAGATACTTGATGAAAACCTTCTCCAGAGCACTCAGGACCTCAGTCTGGGGGCAAAGGTTCACCTTCCAACAGGACAATGACCGTAAGTACACAGCCAAGACAACGCAGGAGTGTCTTCGGGACAAGTCTCGGAGTGTCCTTGAATGGCCCAGCCCGAGCCCGGACTTTCTGGAGACCTGAAAATAGCTGTGTACCGACGCTCCCCATCCAACCTGACAGATCTTGAGATCATCTGCAGAGAGCAATGGGAGAAACCCTGAATACAGGTGTGCCAAGCTTGTAGTGTCATACCCAAGAAGAATCAAGGCTGTAATCGCTGCTAAAGGTGCTTCAACAAAGTACTGAGTAAAGGGTCTTAATACTTGTGTAAATGTAACATTTCAGTTCTTTTTTTTTGCTATATACATTTGATTTTTTTCCCTAAAAATCAGTTTTTGCTTTGTCTTCATGGGATAGTGTGTAGATTGATGAAGGGGAAAACTATTTCAGCAATTTTAGAATAAGGCTGTAACGTAACAAAATGTGATAAAAGTCAAGAGGTCTGAATACTTCGATTGCACTGTACAGTAATAATTCAGTAAAACAAACTATATCTCACTTTTCTTGTTTCCTCAGGGTCATTCTTGGGGGATACTTTGAAATGATGCACACTGTCATCAAAGCACTTGAGCGTGAAAAAGCAGTTGTCTCTAGCTTTGATCTGAAAAATAAATGGTAAAACAGTCATATTCTACCCTAATATTCCAGTAAATACGGTCACCATGTTAAATCTGATGAGAGTACAAACAATCCAGGCCTACCAAACAATGGGCTTGGGTCAGGGGCTTACAGCCTCGTCTTCGGACATTGGCAGCTGCATCCAACCTTAGGAGGCAGAGAGAGAGAGAGAATGAACGAATAGGTGTAAGATTCTAGTGTGGGTCAAGGGTGTCCTTTAGCAGTTGAATCTAACTTAAGATGTAGAAATGATTGTACCAATTATAGAACATCAGGAAGAGGTTCAAATGACCAAGCTTGTGTCTAAGGAAGGAGAGAGAGCACCTACTGTTTAGAGTACCAGGACAGAACCCCATCTTGGAGGACCACCCAGTAGGAACGCCAGCCTAAAAACCGGGAACTCTGACAGAAGGGTCAGGACAAGTTTGTGTTTACAAGTCATCAATCATGTACATGAAAATGTTATCAAGTGATAATAAGCTTTTCAATGTTGACAACATGACAGTGAAAATAGTGGATTTATCTGCAAACAACTGTACCTTCCAAAGGGCTCCTTCAAACATCTGGACATGGTGAGTCATACCCTTTGAGAGACAAGTTTAGAGACAACATTTGTAATGGTTGCTTTCTCCAACAACATAATGTGCGGTGAAGTCCGACTTCAATCATTTTCTTACATAACAAAACACTCACTTTATGAATATTGCTTTCCAGAATCTGCTTTATCTCTGTGTTGTTTGCAAGGTCAAACACAGTCTGATCTGTGCACAAGTCAAAAAAAGGAATCATTATACAGAAAACTATACCAGAACACTGGCACGGATGTTACAATAACCAACATGAAACTTCTAAGTATGCAACCTTTCATTTACTGACTGAGCCCATCTTTACCATTTTTGTTCTTGATGTTGGGGCTAGCACCGTTCTTTAGCAGTTTCAGGGCACATAGCTTCTGACCACGGTAGGCAGCGCAGTGCAGTGGGGTGTTACCCAAGAGATCACAGCAGTTCATGTCTGGAGGCTTTTTCCTGTTAAGCTAAAACAAGAGTGACAAAGAGAGCCTGTTGGGTAAAAAGACAAAACCGAGAAGGATATGTCTCTTATCATACACTGAGAGAAAAGTTATTATTTCGAAATTGGTAAAGTAACAGATTTTGCGTGGACCCAAACTTTGCATTGAACACGAGTCAAGCGCTCACCAGCTGTGACAGGGTCGAAAGGTCTCCTTCTCTCGCTGCGTCTAAAAGCTCTTCTTCTAGTTTTCGCTCCTCCGTCCTCTCCGCCGCTGAATGGATTGAGAAATAATTAATGCTATAATTGACTCAAAGATTTGTAACCAACACTGATTCAGGTGCTTCTTTTTGGCAAACATAAAATAAGTTGATAACATATTCAGAATAGTTTGGACATATTACACTGTTATTAATATGTTATGAACATTCACTTACCTCCCAGCATGTTTTTGATATCCCCATTCTGAGTGACATCTTTAGGAATCTGTGCTGTTCCATTGATGACAGTGGCACATGCATCATAGCTTAGCAGCAGCATGACAACCTCCTGAACAATGCATACTTGAGTTACTGGTTGAGTGAATGAATAAACACATGCATGGAATTCAACAGTGAATATCAAAAAGTCAAACATGCGTATAAAATGAAAAATAAACTCAAATAAAGACAGACGTCAAAATGTTTTGGCACCTTTCTTCCGGTGAAGGCAGCTTTGTGCAGTGGTGTGTCTCCTACATTATTAGGCAAATTAACATCTGCTCCTGCCTGCAGGGAATATCCACACGCGCACACATTAATTCTATAAATATATATGTTTTAAACAATCATCCATCTCTTAATTAAAAATAGACGCTTCTTACTGTACCTTGAGTAATTCCTCCACCACTGCTCTGTGTCCAAAGTAACAGGCCAGGTGGAGAGGTGTCCATCCCAGGTTAGACTTACTCTTACCTGAGGACAGATTAGACACTCATTTCTGCCTAGCATTCCTGTGTAGATAGATAACAGTAAGTGTAACCATCCTGCAGGTGTTATGCCCTTGGGCCTAAAGTTAGCTAAACCCTTTTTCTAGACCAACAATGGAAATAGATTAGATACACTCAAATTCCTGTAGTATACTAATAAAGAGCTTCACTCGTTCAAATAACTGACCAGCAGCAAGCAACTACTTCATGTTACCTTTGCAGTTGATGTTGAGGTTGGCCTCTTCTTTAATCTTGGACATGAGAAGCTTCTGGATGCCTGCAAGATTCCCATTTCTGGCATGACGCAGAAACTGGTCTTCTGGATCCAGATCCTCCATAGATAACTGAAGAAGAAGACCACAGCACTGAAAGACTAAGATTTAGGCTACTAAATTCTAATATGCATTACACATTCAACCAAACAAATGAAAATCACATCTACTCTAGTACTAATTGAGATCATAGAGTAAATGAAACATGTAAGGTGGTCAGTTTCACTTCTGTCAAATGTAGCTTCTCTACAACAGTGCGAGAAATTCATTATCTAGGCTTTTTCAGCAACCAGACAGCAGCACCATTCACACAGTACACATTGTTACTCTCAAGATGCAAATAACTTGTGCTTTAATCATTGACAAAAATGTGTCTAGTTCATGTAGACACATGTAGACTACCTAATGCATTGTAAGGCCTATTTGGTTTAACAGGTAAGGAACATTCCTAAATGAAAGATGTAAGTGGACATCACCTAAGTGGACAAGGAAACAACACAAATTGAAAAGGTTTCCGTCACCACACTAGCCCTGCAAGAAAAATGGTAAGCATACAGTTTCCTTACCGTACACCACAAATAACATGTCTGGGATGCACCAGGGTGGGATGTGGCTATAAAAATCTTGTTTCATATACTCTGCTGAAATCTGACATACAGTTGTTTCTTTATTGAATGAAATAGGAAAGTTGCAGTAGGAGCATGCAAACAGATTTGCCTATGATTCCTATGTGTACATACAGTGGGGTCAAAAATGGACACCCTTGATAAACATGAGAAATAAATAACTGTATAAAATAAATAATTCATATACTGAGCTATATTGTATGTTCAAAACATTTGGGAAATTATAATATTTTATACTAATACAATTGCTCAAAGAATTAGATTTAGTTTAAAAAGTAATATTTTTTTCCTCAAAAAGGCAGGAGCCAAAATTATTCACAGCCCTGTTTTCAATACCTTTCAATTAGAGGTTGACCGATTATGATTTTTCAACGCCAAAACCGATAATTGGAGGACCAAAAAAATGCTGATACCGATTCAAGTCGGACAATTTATATAAAATAATGACAATTACAACAATACTGAATGAACACTTATTTTAACTTAATATAATACATCAATAAAATCAATTTAGTCTCATAAATAATGAAACATGTTCAATTTGGTTTAAATAATGCAAAAACAAGTGTTGGAGAAGAAAGTAAAAGTGCAATATGTGCCATGTAAAAAAGATAACGTTTAAAGTTCCTTGCTCAGAACATGAGAACATATGAAAGCAGGTGGTACCTTTTAACATGAGTCTTCAATATTCCCAGGTTAGAAGTTTTAGGTTGTAGTTATAGGACTCTCTCTCTCTCTCTATACCATTTGTATTTCATATACCTTTGACTATTGGATGTTCTAATAGGTACTATAGTATTGCCAGCCTAATCTCGGGAGTTGATAGGCTTGAATTCATAAACATCGCAATGCTTCAAGCATCGCGAAGAGCTGCTGGCAAACGCAGTAAAGTGCTGTTTGAATGAATGCTTACGTGCCTTCTACCGCTCAGTCAGACTGCTCTATCAAATCATAGACCTAATTATAATAACACACAGAAATACGAGCCTTAGGTCATTATTATGGTCAAATCCGGAAACTATCATTTAGAAAACAAAACGTTTATTCTTTCAGTGAAACACGGAACCGTTCCATATTTTATCTAACGGGTGGCATCCATAAGTCTAAATATTGTTGTTAGATCGCACAACCTTCAATGTTATGTCATAATTACGTAGAATTCTGGCAAATTAGTTCACAACGAGCCAGGCGGTCCAAACTGCTGCATATACCCTGACTCTGTTGCACAGAACGCAAGAGAAGTGACACAATTTCCCTAGTTAAAAGAAATTCATGTTAGCGGGCAATATTAACTAATATTAAATATATATACACTTGTGTATTGATTTTAAGAAAGGTGTTGATGTTTATGGTTAGGTACACATTTGTGCAACGACAGTGCTTTTTTTGTGAATGCGCTTGTTAAATCACCCGTTTGGCGAAGTAGGCTGTGATTCAATGATAAGCTAACAGGCACTGTAAAGCAGGACAAGCTAGATGAACTAATAATATCATCAACAATGTGTAGTTAACTAGTGATTATGTTAAGATTGATTGTTCTTTATAAGATATTTGGGGTGGCAGGGTAGCCTAGTGGTTAGAGTGTTGGACTAGTAACTGGAAGGTTACAAGTTCAAACCCCCGAGCTGACAAGGTACAAATCTGTTGTTCTGCCCCTGAACAAGGCAGTTAACCCACTGTTCCTAGGCCATCATTGTAAATAAGAATTTGTTCTTAACTGACTTGCCTGGTTAAATAAAAGGTAAAATAAAAAAAAATATATGTTTAATGCTAGCTAGCACCTTACCTTGGTTCCTTGCTGCACTCGCATAACAGGTAGTTAGCCTGCCACGCAGTCTCCTCGTGGAGTGCAATGTAATCGGCCATGATCGTTGTCCAAAAATGCTGATTACCGATTGTTATGATAACTTGAAATCGGCCCTAATTAAATAAATAAAAATCATTCTGATTCAAATCGGTTGCCCTCTACTTTCAATACCTCAACTTAAAAGGATAGCAGCCTTTTTCTAAGATGTTTAATGAGTTGGAGAACAGATTGGGAGGAATCTTATGCCATTCTGCCATAGAGAATCTTCCCATAGTCTTGAGATCCCTTGTCTGCACTTATAGACTGCCCTCTTCAATTCAAAGCAAACGTTTTCAATGGTGTTCAAGTCCGGAATATGAGATGGCCATTAACAATTTCTTTGTGGATTTTGATGAGTGCTTGGGGTTATTGTCTCACTGGAAGATCCACTTGCGGCCAAGTTTCAGCCTCCCGGCAGGGGCAAGCTGTTTTGGGTTAAAATGTCCTGGTACTGGGTAAAGTTCATGATGCCGTTGACCTGAACAAGGGCCCCTGGACCAGTGTAAGCAAGATAGTCCCATAACATCAAAGATACAGCACCATATTTTACAGTAGTTAGGCTTATGGGGATCTTTTCTGCTTATGCATTTTCATTTCGATGCCAAACCCACCACTGGTGTACGTGGCCAAAGAGCTCTATATTCATGTCTTCTGACCAAAGCACTGGTTCCAATCCAAGTGCCAAGGCCATTCAGCAAACATTTACATTTGTTGGATGACATGGAAATAGAGCTCATTGGTCACAAACACCAGTGGTGGATTTGGCGTCGAAATGTGAATGCGTGAGCAGAAAAGAACCCCATACCTACTGTAAAATATGGTGATGGATCTGATGTTATGGTGCCATTTTTAAATGGTTAATTGGCCACAAAAATCCACATTTTGCAAGATCCATCTCAGTCTCCGGACATGAAACGCATTGAAAACCTGTGGTTTGAACTGAAGATGGCAGTCCATAAGTACAGACAAGGATATCAAGGATCTGGAAGGATTCTGTATTGAGGAATGGTCTAAGATCCCTCCCAATATATTCTCAAACTCGCATTATCCTCGCAAGGTGAGGAATTGAAAACGGGTGTCAATCATTTTGACCCATACCTTTTAGATAAAAAAAAAAAGTGTTTAAAAAAAATGTCTATGAGTAAGCGTATTAATTAGAATAAAATAATTTTGCATACAATATAATTCAGTATTTTAATGATTTATTTGAGTAATTTTCACTCACCTTCATAAAGGGTGTCAATTTCAGAACCTACTATACAGCAATTCAGCAATCATGCTTCTAGGCTTAGTTTATTTATTTTTTTAAACCAACAATGTAAAAATAAAACATGATTATTTCTGTCATCCCCTGGTTTTGAGCCATCTCACCACTGGTAAATGTAACGTTCTAGAAATGAAAAAAACATTGGCCTATCTTGTGACATCCTTGATGAGAAGCCATTACTTAGCAAAACTAAGTATGTGACTAAGTAGCTGATTTGAAATGTCCTGAAATTGTCACAGGTGTTTGATAGACAAAACGCCTAGATGGGTCAATTTGATTGGAGTAGCCAATGGGATGTGTTTGAAATGTTATCTGAAATGTTTAGGCTACAACATCATGATCTTTGCAAGAGGACAAGATATTGGGGGAAATAAACTCCCCACATGAAGACCACATTTTTTCATCACGTCATACATTGGGCAACCTTAAAAGACAAATAGATATATTCGTGAACAAACATTACTGATGATAGGATTAATTCCCTAATTGACATAAATCGTGAATGAGCTTGAAAGGTCAAGGGGTCGTGTTCAGTACGGAGACAACGTTTATGAACGAAGTGACACGTTTTGCCTACTAAATACGACCCAGATAATTTTAGAACATTATTGGCTACTTTAGGACTATTAACACCAACACTGGCCACAAACATGAAGACATGTAATGAAAGAAACAATTCAAATAAAAACAAAATATGAACTAACCGTAAAAATCGTTCTGCGGGTGTCCTTCAGCCGGGGGATTGTTTTCGCAGTCTTTGCTGCTCAACTTCTTCAGAAGTAGGCTAGGTTACCATTAGCATGTGATTTTCTAATCCCTCGGTTGGAACTCTTCCTGTTTTGTGCGCTCTCGGGTGAAAGTGTTTCGCAATACGCATAAACTAACTACATCACAAGTCAGATCAGCAGGCCACATAGTTGGGAACTGTATCAAGCATCCTGCATTTCAGCCTTTAATTACAACGACAATTGATAAGTGCCAACTGCGAGCGTGTCACACATCTATGTTTACAGTGATCAGCTGATCTCAGGTATTCACGATGTGCACGCGCACTTGTCCCGGGCAAGTGTTGCATTATCCAAAATGCTCCTCTGATTACATTAATTTGATATTAATACTTCTGTACCCTATGTAAATCATAGACCTATTTCTACTGAAATTATATAGCCTAGTACAATGCATGTGTTATTCTTCTGGGATATACTTACCATATAATGAATTAATTTACTTTCCAACGCTTCAATATTTTCCAATACAAGCTATTAATTAATTATCGACGTGAGTGATTATGGCATTTTACTATAATCATTTGAGTCCTTCCATTTCATATGGTAAACTAAACTGTGCCCCGGAAGCGCAAGGTTGTTGTGTTTCTTGGTCACGCGCAGAGACTGTGTGTAAAGATGATCTATTATTATTACACGATAGTCGAGTGACCGCTCTAACCACAGATTGAACAAAGACACAGATATTTCACCGGATGTATAAATGTGAAGCATTCACTTCGCCTTTCTACTCACTAGGGAAGTGCAAAAAAAAAAAAAATTGTAGTGGGAGGAATTCCAGTGGCCGGCAGTGGGAGAAGATTGAACGAGATGCAACTTTTCTTATTGATGAAACATTTGATCTCAGTACAGTTTTATGTTCCCAAAACTAAAATATGTTATGAACAGAGTGGACTGAGTTTTGTAGACTAAGATTTGGCAAGTTTTTTTTGTCGCGTTGATTAGGAGCCAAAGGCGAATTGAGTTTTTGCACACGTGCACTTCCCTAACGGAAATATGCAAAAATGAAAAACAGGCACATCTCCACAGTAAATTAGTTTTCTTTCGCCCAAAGTTGCCAACATACCACGTGCGTCCGTCATTCAGTGCATCAGTAACAACTATCCATTACGCAACTTATATTCGATAAAATAAACCTCACGTAGCAAATTAGCAATTATATTTTTTGTTGACCAAATTCGACACTCATTGACCTTACAAAAACTCCTCACTTTGTGGTCTTCTTTTCGTGGACCGAATTTGGGCAAAGTAAACCCTCTCGGGTCGACTCATCCTCTCTGCTTTGTGCCTGTGGAACGTTCTTGTTTGTCCATGTGGGAAATATGAAGTGCTGCTTGTAGTGAACTTTTACAGACAATTCAGTAAAGTGAGTATGATTAATTATCTTTGAGCTGTTTCGGTGAAGTATTTTACTAAGCGAGATTCGGCTTGTATATGGCATGATATTCATTAGCAAACTTAGCTATAGCTAGCCATGTTATCAAACATCTTTGCTAGCTAACGTTAGCTTGCTGGTTCTGTAACTAAAGCTAGCTAGGCTGCTAGCCTGAAAAGCATAGCTGATGTGAACCAGCAATGCAGCTGTCTAGTTTTATACTAGGGAAAAAATGTTTGTTGATTGAATTTCGTATTTTGTACTAGATGTGCAATAGCTAACTACATATTCAGTTAATTCATTTAACATCCTCACCGTTTCTGATATTTCCCCCTTTTTCAGATACAGTAGTTACAGCCATTATTATTCTCAGAATGGCAAGTGAGCAGGAGGTGGCAGCAGTGGGAATAATTCTGGTCAACCCAAAGCAGGACCTGACAACACGGTTCAGAGCACTCTTCACTCTGCGTAACCTGGGTGGACCAGAGGCAATAGAATGGATCAGTCAGACTTTTGTGGATGACTCTGCTCTGTTGAAACATGAGTTGGCATATTGCCTGGGTCAAATGCAGGATGAGAGAGCCATCCCCACGCTAGAGACTGTTCTGAAAGACACAACACAGGAGCCTATGGTCCGGCATGAAGCAGGTCAGTATGCCAGATCATGAGTCCACTCTCATTCATATACATACTGTATTGATAAACATGTTCACAGAATGTAATAGTGCTTATCTAAAAGGTTCACTTTTTAATTTTTATTTAGGGGAAGCATTAGGAGCTATTGGGAACCTCAAGGTCCTTGACATACTGAAAGAGTACTCTGAGGACCCAGTCATCGAGGTATGTAAAATGAGGCATATTGGATATAAATTAGTAGCAAAGAGATTGTGGAAATCAAACAAAACACACAGCATTTACATATAGTAATATTAATTGAGGGGGAATTCCCTTTATGCACTTCTCTCTCTGCGTATTCTGACCTTGAATTTATGCCTGAGAATATTATGCTATTCACCAGCTATTCATTTGGTGTGGAGATATGCCATATTCTGACCGTAACTTAATTCCACCACCTTTATGCCCAAGGAAACCATGAATAGTCTAGCGACCTACTGGTTCCAAGTGGTAAAAGCATCTACTTAATTTTTTTCCCAATAGAAATAACACCGTTCTCCATGCACCGTAATTTACAACTTGATTATAGCTAGGTAAATTAGTAATCTGTTTGGATAAGGGAATTGTAAATATCATGCTTGTTTTACAGTGCATTTACTTTTTCCTCATTGTCTTATTTTACAGCCGTATTCTAAAATTGTTTTTTTTTAATCCTGGCAACTCTACACACACCCCCATAATGACGAAATTAAAAACAGGTTTAGAAATGTTAGCAAATTTATTACAAGTAAATAAATACGTATTCAGAACATTTGCTATGAGACTCTAAATTGAACTCCCATTGCATCCTGTTTCCATTGATAATCCTTAATGTTTCTACAATTTGATTTGAGTCCACCTGTGGTAAATTCAATTGATTGGACATGATTTGCAAAGGCACACCCGTCTATATAAGGTCCCACAGTTGAAAGTCCATGTTTGAGTAAAAACTAAGCCATGAGGTCGAAGGAATTGTCCGTGGAGCTCAGACAGGATTGTGCCAGGGCACAGAGTTGGAGAAGTGTACCAAAAGGTTTCTGTCACATTGAAGGTCCAAGAACAGTGGCCTCCATCATTCTTAAATGGAAGAAGTTTGGAACCACCGAGACTCTTCCTAGAGCTGGTCGGGAGGTGATTCTGACATGGTCTGGAGGAAACCTGGCACCAGAAGCCCTACGGTGAAGCATGGTGGTGGCAGCATCATGCTGTGGGATTGTTTTTCAGCAGCAGGGACTGGGAGACTAGTTAGGATTGAGGGAAAGATGAACGGAGCAAAGTAAAGAGATCCTTGATGAACACCTGTTCCAGAGTGCTCAGGAACTCTGACTGGAGCCCAACCAGAGCCCGGACTTGAACCCTTAGAACATCTCTGGAGAGACCTGATAATAGCTGTGCAGCGACATTCCGCATCCAACCTTGACAGAGCTTGAGAGGATCTGCAGAGAAGAATGAAGAAGACTCTAGGCTGTAATCACTGCCAAAGGTGTTTCAACAAAGTACTGAGTAAAGGGTCTGAATACTTATGTAAATGTAATGTTTTTATACATTTGGGGGGGGGGGGGGGGCTGTTTTTGCTTAGTCTTTATGTGATATTGTGTGTATATTGGGGGGGGGGGTGGACAATTTTAATCCATTTTAGAATAAGGCTGTAATGTAACAAAATGTGGAAATAGTCAAGGGGTCTGATCTGAATACTTTCCGAATTCACTGTACATCTATTTGACCTTAATCACGGGAGACAAATGAAACCAGTCATATGGTAGCAAACTGAAGCATGTCAACATATTCACTTTCCTACAAGGTTTATAAAATACTGTGCCATTATGCAGAATTTAAATTGTACGGCTTTTTAACTTTCAAGGATGGGAATTCTCGAACGTCTTAATTATAGGCTGCCCTGACATTTCCTATCTCTATCATGTTAAATATTACCCACTATCAGTATCATCGTCGGTAGGCCTAATAACCACACATATTCAACTGCCAATTTACTGTTAGTTCCCTTCAGTTGGTATAGCCTACATTATCATTCCATTTGTTTTCATTTACCTTCATTTGAGCCTCTGTAAATGCTGTTACGACCGTGCAGTTGAGGATCGTTATTGACAATAGGCTAATTAAATTGTTATGGAGACCACGTCGTAACAGTTTGAACCCTATTAGAGCATACAATAGACAAGGGTATAGCCTATTATTGTACACTATTCTCCCTATTGTAATTCTATGTACACTAATCTTCCGGAGACAAATATGCATAGTCACACTGAACCAAAATAAAATGCAACATGCAACAATTTCAAAGATTTTACAGAGTTACTGTTCATATAAGGAAATCAGTCAATTGAAATAATTTCATTGGGCCTTAATCTATGGATTTCACGACTGGAAATACAGATATGCATATGTTGGTCACGGACACCTTAAAAAAATAAATAATAATAATTGGGGCGTGGATCAGAAAACCAGTCAGTATCTGGTGTGACCACCATTTGCCTCAAGCAGCGCGACATATTCACATAGAGTTGATCAGGCTGTTGATTGTGTTCTATGTAATGTTGACCCACTTCAATGGCTGTGCAAAGTTGTTGGATATTGGTGGGAACATGCTCAATCAGTAACATGTCTGAGTATGCAAGCCATGGAAGAACTGGGGCATTTTCAGCTTCCAGGAATTATGGGGCAGTCCATTATCATGAAGCATGAGATGATGGCGGGGGATGAACGGCACGACAATGGGCCTTTGGGATCTCGTCACTATCTCTGTGCATTCAAATTGCCATCGATAAAATGCAATTGTGTTCATGGTCCATAGCTTATGCCAGTGTATTCCATAACCCCACAGCCACCATGGGGCACTCTGTTCACAACGTTGACATCAGCAAACCACAAGATGCCATGCACCCACCCTGCTATCTGCCCGGTACAGTTGAAACCGAGATTAATTTGTGAAGAGCACACTTTTCCAACGTGCCAGTGGCCATAGAAGGTGAGCAGGGCCTAAAATTAACTTTTTGGTCCACCAGCCCCTGTGGCAAGTACAGTAGATGAAAAAATCTACCAGGCACTATAATTTTATTTTTCCAGCCAAAATATGTTTGCCATAATTATATTTAAAAAAATACTGATTACCACGCTTTGTTTCTAAAACAAGAAATGTATTAGTAAGAAATGTGGTATTGCTCAATTTCATGTCATTCTTTTGTGACCTCAGTCTTTTAATGAAAATATCAGTCTTTGGCTTCCCCTTTAAGGGCAGGATGTTATTGTGCTAATGGTGCCACTCCAGTCCTGTCACGTGTGAGAGAGATTTGGGATCTGACTAGGGTGTCTCTTTGCTGTCAGTAGAAGCAGCAGACTCAAACCAATGTTGAAAAACAACTTAGCTTGTGAACAAAACAATGTTAATAGCCAAGAAATGAGTTCTAACTTTGTCAAATTTCAAGTGAATTAGACCTACTTTTATGCAAAACATGTATCTCATCACTTCACTCAGTGCCCCTGCGTGAGGTGATTTATAGGCTTAGCTGCTAGTTGGACAAATAAATACTATGAAACAAAACAGCAGGAATACTTTAAATAGGTACTGCAGCATTCTTTAACTTGCACGTGTGCTTATACATGACTTTTGACTGAATTCACAAATGTAATGCTTGCACTGTAGAGCCCTGCAAATTGACCACCCGCCAACGTGGCTGGAGAAAGACTACCTGTCTATACTGAAATCTACCCACATTTGGCTGGTGGGGGATGTTTATGTTATGCCCTGAAGGGGAGCATTTGCCCACTAAAGTTGTTTAAGACGCCAAACTGCATTCAGGTCAAGACCCTGGTGAGGACGACGAGCATGCAGATGAGCTTCCCTGAGACAACTGTTTCTGACAGTTTGTGCAAAAATTCTTTGTTTGTGCAAACCCACAGTTTAATCAGGTGGCTGGTCTCAGAAGATCCCGCGGGTGAAGGAGCCTGACGTAGAGATCCCGGGCTGGCGTGGTTACACATGGTCTGCGGTTGTGAGGCCGGTTGCACTTACTGCCAAATTCTCTAATACGACAGAGGTCGGGTTATGATAGAGAAATGAACATTCAATACTCTGGCCACAGCTCTGGTGGATAATTCCTGAAGTCAGCATGCGAATTGCACACACTCTCATCTTGAGACATCTGTGATGTTGTTACAAAACTGCACATTTAAGTGGCCTTTTATTGTCCCCAGCACGATGCACCTGTGTAATGTCATGCTGTTTAATCATCTTCTTTATATGCCACACCTGTCAGGTGGATGGATAGTCTTGGCAAAGGAGAAATTCTCACTAACAGGGATGTTAACAAATTTGTGCACAAAATGAGCGAAATAAGCTTTATGTACAAATGGAATGTTTCTGTGATGTTTTTTTTTATTTCAGCTCATGGGACCAACACTTTACATGTTACACTTTCTATTTGAAACCTAATATTCTGAACCTGTTCTCAATTATATTCTAGTGAGTCTGACAAAATTAAAATTAAAAGGGATGGCTTAAGATGAATGTAATAAACCCTATTGAATAAACTCAAATAAAATCTGTTGGTTAGCAAGTGGGAGGGTTTTCAGCAGTTGAAAGAAATGTATTCAGAGCGTGCAAGGTAGCCACACCTGCAGAGCGCGATACGCAACTGAATAAGCTAAGTCTTGAATATCAAATACTGAAGTGCGTAGGAAAGGTGTCAATCGGTCCCTACGGTGCCTGTGTGATGGTCATGACAGTACTCTCGTTCTCCTCTAGGTGGCAGAGACGTGCCAGTTGGCTGTCAGGCGGCTGGAGTGGCTGACATCTGGTGGGGACCAGAACGGAGAGGAGGGCACCGACGGAAACCCTTACTGTTCTGTGGACCCTGCTCCCCCAGCCCAGAGGAAGACTGTCCCTGAGCTGAGGACACAACTCCTGGATGAGAGCCTGCCACTGTTTGAGCGCTACAGGGCCATGTTCGCCCTCCGCAACCTGGGCACCGAGGAGGCTGTCCTGGCTCTAGGAGATGGTGAGAGAGACTGGCAGTCCTCCTTAGACTATGCTGTCAATGGCAATTGTCAATAAAGGAATGAATTTGTAGCATTGAAGAGCTTATTTTCTGCAAAATGTGCAGCCACATTCGTATTCACATAAGCACATTTTCTTGTCCTGAATCATTACATAACCCTCCCCTATCAGCGTCTCTGAATCATTACCAAACCCTCCTATCAGCGTCTGAATCATTACATATCCCTCCTCTATCAGCGTCTGAATCATTACGTAACCCTCCTATCAGCATCTCTGAATCATTACGTAACCCTCCAATATCAACGTCTGAATCATTACGTAACCCTCCAATATCAGCGTCTCTGAATCATTACGTAACCCTCCTATCAGTGTCTGAATCATTATGTAACCCTCCTATCAGTGTCTCTGAATCATTACGTAACCCTCCAATATCAGCGTCTGAATCATTACGTAACCCTCCTATCAGCGTCTCTGAATCATTACGTAACCCTCCAATATCAGCGTGTGAATCATTACGTAACCCTCCAATCAGCGTCTGAATCATTACGTAACCCTCCTATCAGCGTCTGAATCATTACGTAACCCTCCTATCAGCGTCTGAATCATTACGTAACCCTCCAATCAGGGTCTGAATCATTACGTAACCCTCCTATCAGCGTCTGAATCATTACGTAACCCTCCAATCAGCGTCTGAATCATTACGTAACCCTCCTATCAGCGTCTGAATCATTACGTAACCCTCCAATCAGGGTCTGAATCATTACGTAACCCTCCTATCAGCGTCTGAATCATTACGTAACCCTCCAATCAGCGTCTGAATCATTACGTAACCCTCCTATCAGTGTCTGAATCATTACGTAACCCTCCTATCAGCGTCTCTGAAAACACCAACACTCACTCAACCCTTTTATACTTCACAGGTCTTCAGTGTAGCAGTGCCTTGTTCCGCCATGAGATTGGCTACGTCCTGGGTCAGATCCAGCACCCAGCCAGCATCCCCCAGCTGCAGGCAGCTCTGGAGCTGGACGGGGAGAATGCCATGGTGAGGCATGAGTGTGCAGAGGCCCTGGGATCCATTGGCAAGGAGGAGTGTATGAAGATCCTGGAGTGCTACAGGAAAGACACAGAGCGCGTGGTGAAGGAGAGCTGTGAGGTAGCCCTGGACATGCTGGAGTATGAGAACGGCACACAGTTCCAGTACGCTGATGGACTACTACGACTGCAGGGGGAACAGTGAGGGCCAAACGGCAAGCATGGCCATTGGAAGCTATAGGAGAACTGCTATACAGCACTTTAAGAGCTTTCCGCAGATGTCATAACTCATAATCACTTAGACCCATTTTCATTCATTGAAACGATCTTGACTCTTGCCAGTGATTGTTGGCCTCTGAGACAAGGCAGTGTAATAATGATATTAGAGGGCATTCAGCCATGTTTTAGTTTGTTTATTCTTTGTTTTCATGGAAGCTACATGAATAAATTGTCAAGATAATGTAATGCTTTTCCCCCTAAGCTCAGTGAACCATTCACATTCATCTTTAATTCAGAATGATCTGATAAGCATCTAAAATCCAAACCTGATTGGTCAATCAAGATTGTTAATCCACTTTTCTGCTCTTGTCATTCGCATTTATTTTTAATCTCAAATGAAAATAAAGGCTTAGGTAATAACATTGAGACAATACAACAATGGTGTCGGTTAGCACTTTCATGGCAGTAGCTTGCCTGTGTTCTAGCCCAGTCAGAGGTATTGCATCATGATGGCTAATCCACACAGCCACTCATACTCCGCCATCAGAGACATTAATAATAGGGTCATATGAATTTGGAAATACTCTACAAGTTATTTCCCTTCAGCTTTCTCATTCACACTGAAACACATTGATATCCTCTGTGCTTTGACAAAGATTACAAATGGAATGAAAATGTAGCATTTACACTTTATTTTTTCCATTATTTTACTAGGTAAGTTGATTGAGAACACGTTCTAATTTACAGCAACGCCCTGGGGAATGGTTACAGGGGAGAGGGGGATGAATGAGCCAATCATAAACTGGGGATTATTAGGTGACTGTGACGGTTTGAGGGTTAGATTGGGAATTTAGCCACTTAACAGTACAAACATACTCTTTTCATAACCCGGATCAGGGGAAAGACATTGTTCGTGTGATGTACAGTATGTGTGCATCTTCAGTTGTGAGCTCTGCAGAGAGTGGAAAGAAAGGCAGCTGTCAGCTCTGGAGGGATAAAGAATTACCAGCATGCTGAGAGGGAGGGCCACAGCTATAGTAAAATGGGGATGAATGACTCATTCCTGTGCACTAAATGTAGCTAAACACAGCTGTGGAAACAGTGCCCGGCCTTCCCTCAACCTACCAACACCTCAGTCACCATGATGCACCCCATCATGATCGGCATCGTTGTTGTCAACACCTCCATCACCGTCATCTACTGGTCCTTTGTCCTCAGAGGCCTTCCATAGAAAGAAAGAGGAAGAGGATAACCCTGTCTAAATAACTGACCTTACAGAGTTGTACTGCTCAGAGTAGATAGCTTCTGTGTTTCCTGTTTTGTCTGGGGGAAATGCTCAGTCCTCCACAGCTCCTGCCATTGGAGCACAGTGGAGAATGTCCTACTAAATTGATACATATCTATTTTGACACATCTAAACTACTTTCCATCAAACATGATTTGGTGGAAACCAGGTTTATATGAAATCTGTCAAGAGAAAGGATGCCATTGACTACTCATGGTCATACTCATTCACAGCCATCATTCTAGTCTGACAGGAAACACCCTTGAGGATTAATTAGGTCTAGGTGTCAAAGGTTATATGGGACACAGACTTATTTAGAGTTAGACACAGAGGAGTGACTCTTGACCCTTCAGTCCAGTTTCACTCAAAGGTCAGGTGGAGTAGAGCTACTGACCCTGTTGCTGACAAGGGGGGGGGGGGGGGGGGTCAGTGCCCCTGTGACAACAATTTTGGAGCCCCTTGTGGCCCCCCTAAATGTGGAGGATGAAATATTTTTTGCTATCGTTCTTTTTTTTCATCCGTTATTAGACAGTGGCAACGATGATGATTATGAACATGGTCTTTTGCCTGCTAATGCAGTGAAGAAAATGATGACAACAACAACGTCTAATGTAACTGGCCCCTCTAACAGTACAACTGGCCCCAGCTTGGCCCCCCCCAGTTGAAATGGTCTAGAACCTCCACTGGTTCCTGTGTCTGTTATTTAATTCCATCTCCCCCACCTCATTGAGGGACATGATTTGGAGGGAAGTTGCTCTCCGGAAAGACAGGGCAGTGTCACAGGATGATATTTCTGGGCAAATGAGGAATGCACTGAATGGTGGGATGAGCCGGAGGTAGAGGGGAGCTGAATAAAAGCACTTTAAGCCTCTTTGTCCATAACTGAAGTCAGAACAAATATTTTCCTACCAACTGCTCAACATTACAAATAGCAACATATTCTCTGAAAATCAGACGTCTTTGTCAGTTGACTTCAGGGAAGTTCATTATGGGAATGAAGATATCCTCTGTCACGACATATGTACTGTATGTTCCCCTTATTTGATCTTTAATTTTGAGGGTTTCTGCCCTGAAAAAAAGATACTGCTACCTCCCTTATTCTCTTATTCTCTTGTCTTATGAGCCATAAGGCTCAGTATGAAGAATATAATGGACATGGGCCGCACAGACCAAGTCTCCATTCAGTTCATTCTTCTTTTCTTTGTAAAATAATCTTTCCACAAGATATCATTCCATGATGGTGTTTTTCACCAACATGGTAAATTAATTCTCATATACCCCTAATCAACGTCCCATTTCAACTAATTCAAATTGCGGATGGATTCCTCACAGACCAGAATACTTTGTACCACGGAGCGTCCTGGGGCCCAGACCCAGCCTGCTGCCAGGTGTGGATCTGCCCCAGGACCTATAACCCCAGGCAGCTCCTACAGGCCGTGGAGAAAGACAATCTCTACTTTGTTTGCCTATGTCGCCTCTTCCCGGGATGCCTTTCACATGCCCTCTCATGTGCTCTATGTCATAGTGGTAGTAGTGTCCTGCTATGCTATCCTAGGACACCCGATCAATGACTTGTACCATGACTTGGCAGGTAAAGTGGGATGATCACACGAGAGAGAAACAGACAGGCAGGGAGGCAGGCAGACATCTTTGTAATCTGATTAATCCATCCAGAGTCCTTTCACTGTGACTCACCATTGATCCTCAGCTTTCAGTTCACCTTCACACTCTGTAGCCTCAATCTGAAGCCATGGAACAGGCATGTCAGCTGGATCTGTGGATTAAAAGGGCTCGTTAAGGCTACTTTTCAATCAAAAACACACATGTAAAGGTGTAGTAGTGACTGAGTTTGTTCTTATATTTCTATATGAGAAATGTGTACATGCCAAACACTAAAACTGTCATTATGTGCACGCAGACTGGGTCTGAGGAAGGTGTGTGTGACTGCAAGGGAGTGGAGAAGGAGGAAGACTGCCGTCGAGGCGAAAAGGTGGATGACCATCAGAGTAGTAGACGTGGGGAAGGGGATCCTTACAATGATCAAATCTCCTAGCATATACAAGCAAAGACAACCTTCTTCTGAAGAAAACAGACCCACAACTTTTTCAGTCAGTTTTGGGTCAGAAGAACATTCTGCCTAAGGTCCCCTGATAACAATTCACTGTCCACTCTATTCTGCTCTCTCCTCTGTCCTCAGTTCCTGTCAGGTTGGCTCCCAATCAGATACATCCTGTCTCTGTTACTACCAATCATCTAATCCTGTTTTTATACAAATTAAATGAAACTGCAACCCAATCCATTTTTTTAACAATGTAATTTAAGCATCAGATGCATAAACTAAGAAACTGTATGTACAAAAAATTATTCTGTATAATGTCTGTACTGTATAGGAAAACAAGTGTAGACAGTTTGAACAATCCAACTGTGCAGAAACATTCATTTGTGTCAGTGCTCTGAGATTTTCCATTTCCTTTTGGATCCCAGAAGAAATAACAGTTGAATCTGGGGAGAATAAGGCCTCAGCCTCAGCAGCTCAGCGATTTAGCAAGGACACACAAGACGTGCTGTCATCACCTACCATTCTGGTCTAGGACCACTATAGTACATAGAGGTGAGCAGCTCTGTAAGAGTAGTCTGGTAGGTCACTACAACATTGGATATAAATATATGGTTCGGCATTAGAAGAGTTTGGTTGATTGGAATTCTTCCATTGCCCAATAAAGGCCAGGATTATTACAGATCTCAGATTAAACGGTGGGTTGACAGAGTGGTCTTGGTAAAAAGATTATTGTCATACATGCTTAACAGTAATACTTGCTGACTAAACATACAAAAATAAAGGAAACATACCCGCTATCTCGCTTTTGGAACTATAGATAAAAGCCCTCTCTGGCGACACAATCACCTCTCTCTCTCTTTTGGAACTATAGATAAAAGCCCTCTCTGACGACACAATCACCTCTCTCTCTCTTTTGGAACTATAGATAAAAGCCCTCTCTGGCGACACAATCACCTCTCTCTCTCTTTTGGAACTATAGATAAAAGCCCTCTCCGATGACACTCTCTCTTTTGGAACTATAGATAAAAGCCCTCTCCGATGACACAACCACCTCTCTCGCTTTTGGAACTATAGATAAAAGCCCTCTCCGATGACACAACCACCTCTCTCGCTTTTGGAACTATAGATAAAAGCCCTCTCCGATGACACAACCACCTCTCTCGCTTTTGGAACTATAGATAAAAGCCCTCTCCGACGACACAATCACCTCTCTCGCTTTTGGAACTATGGATAAAAGCCCTCTCTGGCGACACAACCACCTCTCTCGCTTTTGGAACTATGGATAAAAGCCCTCTCTGGCGACACAACCACCTCTCTCGCTTTTGGAACTATGGATAAAAGCCCTCTCTGGCGACACAACCACCTCTCTCGCTTTTGGAACTATGGATAAAAGCCCTCTCTGGCGACACAACCACCTCTCTCGCTTTTGGAACTATAGATAAAAGCCCTCTCCGACGACACAATCACCTCTCTCGCTTTTGGAACTATGGATAAAAGCCCTCTCTGGCGACACAACCACCTCTCTTTTGGAACTATGGATTTGGAACTATGGATAAAAGCCCTCTCCGACGACACAACCATCTCTCTCTTTTGGAACTATAGATAAAAGCCCTCTCTGGCGACACAACCACCTCTCTCGCTTTTGGAACTATGGATAAAAGCCCTCTCCGACGACACAACCATCTCTCTCTCTTTTGGAACTATAGATAAAAGCCCTCTCCGACGACACAACCACCTCTCTCTCTGTTTTGGAACTATAGATAAAATCCCTCTCTGGCGACACAACCACCTCTCT
Organism: Oncorhynchus gorbuscha; assembly: GCF_021184085.1. Lineage (NCBI taxonomy): Eukaryota > Metazoa > Chordata > Actinopteri > Salmoniformes > Salmonidae > Oncorhynchus > Oncorhynchus gorbuscha. Next base: position 34,584,954 of record NC_060187.1, read on the forward strand.
CTCTCTTTTGGAACTATAGATAAAATCCCTCTCCGGCGACACAACCACCTCTCTCTCTTTTGGAACTATAGATAAAAGCCCTCTCCGACGACACAACCACTTTTGGAACCATAAAAGCCCTCTCTCTCTCTTTTGGAACTATAGATAAAAGCCCTCTCTGGCGACACAACCACCTCTCTCTCTTTTGGAACTATAGATAAAAGCCCTCTCCGACGACACAACCACCTCTCTCTCTTTTGGAACTATAGATAAAAGCCCTCTCTGGCGACACAACCACCTCTCTCGCTTTTGGAACTATAGATAAAAGCCCTCTCCGACGACACAACCACCTCTCTCTCTTTTGGAACCTCTGGCCTAATTTCCGCCTTTTGTTTTCCAATCCTAAATCCAGGCTCAGAGAACTGACCTTGACCTGGCCTGTACAGTACGTCACTAAGTACATTAGCTCGCGTGGGTCTCTTTGCAGTCAATGCAATCTGGGACTAGAGCACTCCTGCAGCCATGGCAACCTCATGCTGCGTGGTACCCAGCACAAGGGCTGCAGTGGGATGACATGTAATACATCTAAAATAACAGCTTCTCAGTGGGAGAGAAGATTGATGAGCGAGATCAATTGATGGTTGTTTTCGAAGATTGGAGATTACTGCTGGAAATTAATACAGCCTGCCAAATTAGGAAGCGGTGAAAAAAAACATTGATACTGGTAGGTACACAAGTAGTTCTTATTTAAAAAAATCTTTGATACACATTACCTATAAAGAAATGTAATATATACATTATACTGAATTGACTGCCAATATACTCAGCATACTACTTCAAGCACGTCTTTGTGTACGGACAGGTAGACCAGACTCCCCTTGAAGAAGAGTGGAGGTAGACTAGAGTGAGGGGACAATGGACCATAACTTGGACTATGGGGAACCACAAGAGGAGGTGTTCTTTGAGAACTACAAGCCTCCCTCTCGGGACGCTATCACCCTGCCCAACTATGTTATCTATCTGTTCCTAGCATCGGTGGTGGCTCTGATCGCCCTGTATGCCATCATCAGGCACCTCATCAAAGAGCTGATTCATGACCTAGCAGGTACAGCTACCACAACACTCCCTCACCACACTGGAGCCAACTGGATGCACTGTTTGTCTTGTGTCAGTCAGCAATGAAATGACGAGAATATTATCAAAATATCACAATCAAATTATTAGAAACGATCATACAGTAGCTGACTACAAACATGCTGATAGTCTGGATTTCACTGAATTGAATATCTCTGTTAAAAATAATTTTGCCATATTGTGTTCTCCCCACCTCCCTTTGTAGACTACCTGTTTGGGGTACAGCCTGACGAGGAGGTGGTTAACCCCTGGGAGTGTAAGGACAAGTTCCAGGTTGACTGGTGTCCAGAGACCAATGCTGAGCTGGAGGCTATGGTCAAGGCGGAGGAGATCCACTGCCTGATGGAGGGCAACAAGAACATGCCTGCCATCTGGGTCATCTCAGATGGACGTGAGCCACGGCCCCCGCGCACGGGTCCCAGGGTCGCCTTCGGCAGGATGAGCTAGCTACAAAGGGGCAGGCACACAGACTCTGACTGCTAGAGACAAGGCTGGGTACAGCAATGTGGCAGATGCACTGTAAACTATAAGCCAAAAGAGATATACTGTGTTGTAATCATGTACTCATTACTGCATTACACAATAATCTCCACATGCTGGCAGCATGTCACGAGCTTCATAAGTGACCAGTCCTTGTTGTATTGTTAGTGTTTAGACTAGGCCTTTAGACCTCCCTTTGACCATATGAAGAGGAAATGCTTTCAGGACTTTCAACTGTGAGCTATGTTGTTGAACACGTTTATTCCGTATGGCTTCTGATGATTTTAAACCATTTCTCTCAAAAATACTTGTCTACTTATTGCATTTATTTGACACAATATTACACATTTGCATGCTATCCAGTAAACAAATGACATGATCGTTACTGAAAGCTGGTTTCAGGAACAAATGAAAAGTCATGAGTTTGGAGAGGACACACCTTTCAGGCAATAAAATCTGCTGGTATCATTGGCAACATGGTGCAATCTGGTTGCTCTCTGTGCTGTATACTGCACTTTGACCTCACAGGACGTTACCAGTCCAGAAGGACTATCGTGACAGTGAACAGGTTCTACACACCAACCTCAGAGGCCTCCTGGGATCAACAAGGATTCATAATGTCTCTCCATAAAACTTTCCTGGTCTGTTTATTACTGGCGGTTTGTGTTAACCAGGCCCAGAGTGGTAAGCCAAACGGTAAGTCCTCATTGATGATCAATCACACTGGGTTGATATTTATGCAACGCACGGTGTTTAACAACAGTTATGTCATAATAACCTCGCCTTGCACCTCCCCTCTGAGGTCGGCATTATGTTACAGCTGTGAATACTGCTAGTCAGGACTAGCCAGCGATGTCTAACTCTTTGTTCAAATATCTTACATCATCATGATAATATAGTCCACATACTACAACACTATCAATGGTGTGGTATCAATGATCAAATCAGAGTTTTCTGGTGAATACATAACTATTTATTCATTATATAGGAGGCTTACGGCTCACTACATCCAAGGGTGGGACACTGCAGCCTTGGCTTGTTGGTCTGGCTGCTGTAGTGGGATTCCTCTTCATCGTCTTCGTCATCCTTATTGTACAAAGGCTTTTCTTCAAGAAGGAAAAGTAAGTACAACAGAGGTGATAGCAACCAGTGGTTTAAAGTACTTTAGTAAAAATACTTTAAAGTACTACTTAAGTTATTTTTGGGGGGTATTTGTCAACTTTTACATTTATTTCACTACATTCCTGAATAAAATAATTTACTTTTTACTCTATACATTTTCCCTGACACCCAAAGGTACTCGTTACATTTTGAATGTTTAGCAGGACAGGAAAATGGTCAAATTCAACACACTTATCAAGAGAACATCCCTGGTCATCCCTACTGCCTCAGGCTCGCTAAATATAAATGCTTTGTTTGTAAATATGTCTGAGTGTTGGAGCCCCTGGTTCTCCGTACAATTAAATATTTAAAAAGTAATATGGTGCTGTTTGGTTTGCTTAATATAAGCAATTTGAAATTAGTTATACTTTGTATACTTATGTAAATTTGAGCAATTACATTTACTTTTGATACTTAAGTATATTTAAAACCAAATACTTCTAGACTTTTACTCAAGTAGGATTTTACTGGGTGACTTTCACGTGAGGCATAAAAAAACAAATATGACATTTGGGTACTTTTCCACTACTGCCTGACTCTTTACTGATATGATCTTGTCATACTTTAATATTGTGACCTCCTGTTGTCCTTAACTAACTTACCAGGATCTCACAAGCAAGTGTATTTTCTTATGAAATGTTCAACTGCTGCAGTCCTTAGACAGAAGGCTATCAAACTACACACGCTCATTGTAAAGCCCATGTTTTTGTCTTGCAGAGAGGAAGATGGTGGTTTGTATGAGAACACAGCTGTAGAAATGGAAGCTGGCAAGGCCAGTGAGGTTAAACAAACCAGCCTATAGAGAGACCACCAAACAAACCATCCAGGGAGGGGACAGGCTCAGACACCAGTTTCCACGCCCACATTGGGTTTCTTACTTCTCCTGCACATGCATTTCTTTCAACTCTATGATTGTCATATCCTATGTTTGTGCAATTAAACAAATGAAGAAAATATAGATATTGTCCTCAACTTTGCCTGTCTACTGTGCAAACAAGATCATTCTGAACATGGTCTGTTTTATTGTTGGCTAAATTGTTTGATGTGCAGTCACAGTTTGGCTGTATTATACTGTAATGACTGATGTTGATGGTAACAATAGTGATTTTGTCTCATTGAGTAACCAATGCTTTTACAGTGTCACTGTAACAGAAACTAGTGATTTTACTTATACTACCACTAGATGGAACTGGATCCTCTTTTTCCATTTAGAACTCACTAGACCTACAGTACTACACAAATTGTTAAGGGGAGAGTGGAGTAAGTTGAGCCATAAGGGTAAGTTAAGCCACCCTTGTTTCTAGGAAACAATACACAATTAATCGTTTGACCAAACATTTAGGAAGAGGTCATCATGTCACAGAGTCTGTGAAGGAAGAAACCACGTGGAAAAAGTGGTAAGATAATGTACTAGGTACCCAGTCAGGTCCAACAAAACAGATTTTTACCAAGTCAAATTAATTTATTGTGTTAGAGGTTTCATGATGTATCTAAACCAAAGCAGAACATTTTAGGATTGTTCTATATCAGTCGGGATCTCTATAAGCTTAACATTATCACTGAGGTAACAACGGGCCTAATGCAGTGCATTATCACTGAGGTAACAACAGGCCTAATGCAAGGCATTATCACTGAGGTAACAACAGGCCTAATGCAAGGCATTATCACTGAGGTAACAACAGGCCTAATGCAAGGCATTATCACTGAGGAAACAACAGGCATAATGCAAGGCATTATCACTGAGGAAACAACAGGCCTAATGAAAGGCATTATCACTGAGGTAACAACAGGCCTTTGTTAAAAGTGTTTTTTAAAGTAGAAACTGTTTGTTAGGTGTTAAACCTGTGTTAAAGATGCTTTAAAGACAAACAAGCGATTGTGTTGAATTGCGTTTGGGAAATAAAGATAGAGATGGTTTTAAAAAGGTAGTGGAAATATTTCATTCAGTACATGAATTTGTAGGTGGCTTAATTTGCCTGGGGTAAGTTGTACCAAGAGACCTCTTCTTTTGGACAAGCTATGTTTTCAAAATTGTAATGTTTACATGAATTCTGATCATTTTCAGGGATACACGACATCCTGAAATATATTTAGATATCTTTGTTAGAAATAATACTATATTTCCTTTGACAGTCATGCTGAATGTAAAAAATGGCTCACTCTCCCCTAGTCAATTTTAAACAGAGAATTAAAAACAAAGTGTAAATTGTGAAGCTATAGCTGAAATGTATCTAAATACATGTATTACAATCAATGTTATTGATTGGTCATTCTGTTGTCAGTTGTTGCAATTACATCCCAAAATAGAGAATAGGTAGTGTATATTCAACTGGCAAACCCTAGATTGGTAATACAATGCATTTACATAAAAAATGCTTGCCATAACCCTAACCCCTAATTTGGCATGACCTTAATATTAATCTTCGCATTACCCTGACCTCAATGAGGGAAATACCCATCTTTCCCTCATTGCTTAGGCAGTACCACAGTACGAGATGGCAATATTGATGTCCATGAATGCAAATCACTGGAGGATTTTAAATGAGGTCAATTTAGCCATCCTCTCAAATTGCTGAAGAGAGGATATAAAGTGTAGCTTGCTTTGTAACTTAAAGTGGAACAATCATAGCTACAGTAGGCTGATATGCAAATAAGCTGTTTGCCACACAGGCCTGCAATCCTCTTTGAACTGGACTGTGATTACAGCCAGTAGCAACAGCGCGACTTTACAACATTCGAACGCATTCGCCAAAAGCCACCTGAATAGATTTCTGCAAATAACATGGGAGTTCTCTTACATTTGGGAACTTCACAGTACTATTGTTCAAACCATGAAACGGTAGGCTCTCTCCCTTAGTTGCCTATGCACAAATCAAGAACAATATCACCAACTAATGCCAGCTAGAGCTCATCCTTTTGCAGTTTGCCTGCCAATTCAGCCTGTCCCAACCCTCGTTTAGACATCTGAATGGGAACTTGCCTGCCCGCCCATTTGATCGACAACTAAGTTTAGCATAGCTATAGCTAACTAGCATAGCGATTCACATTTCTTGCTAGCTAACGTTAACCAAATGACACCTGCATATCTCGCTGTAGGCAACGAACAACCATATGAAGGGAAATGTCCGGACTCACCAACTCCTCCAATGACATGACATCCTGCCAACACCTAGCAAGCTAACGTTATAGGCTCCGTGTTTTTAACTTGCTGTATATAGAATGTTCACATATTAAAACAAAAGAAGAGATACATAATATTTGTCCAGCCTTTGCTGCTATGCTTGTAGATGCGCATAATATGCTGCGACCCTAATAGTATTGAATAAATCAAAATAACAAAAAGGTAGCTATAAGTTGTTGTAACATTTTAAGTTTAAACATGTTTAAAAAAAGAGCTGTTCGCCATCGATCACCGGTGCAGTTGAATGCAGCATTGCTGTATGGCGCGATCAAAATGTATTGTAGTTGAGGTGTCAACCTAGGCTACTGCTCAAATGTAGTTGAAGTTGAATCCACCGAAGCAAGTGCATCAGGCTGTAATTTCATAAAGTAGATGACTCAACTGTTGACTAATACTTGCTTGTGTGTCCTATTCGGCCTGCGGGCCTTGTGTGACACATGTGCGCTAGCCTATTAGCCAAGTTATGACTGACTTCTTCTGATCATTTCCCTTGGTAGTTTGATTGTACTGACATTCCCAGGCTAGTTACAGTCGTCCGTTAGTGTTCAAAATATTGAGTCATTGAAACTGAGTGGGTGGAGGCAGCAAACTATTGTATAGGTAGGTGTGATTTATAACCTGATAGCAATCTATTTTGGACTACCAACGCATTTATTGGTGAATTATGTTAATCATACATTGAACTGCGTCCATCAATTCTGCCAACAATGCCTTACTGTACGTCATGGATTTTTTTGTCAAATATAACCTATTTTTAAAACCTTTTATAGGGGTTGGAGCAGAAACTGAGAATTTGATATTTTTGCTGATATTATGATTTTCTGTTAGTTTCATATCTGCAAAGTAGTTAAAAACCCTGCCAGTTCCACTTTAAAGAGTATTCAGCATATTCAGGCTTTCTGTTCCGGAGTTCAGGGTCTCCCTTTTTGTCCAAAGGGCCACCACAGTGCAGAGGGTATGTATATTGGATCACTGGCACTCTTCTCCCTGGATCCTGAGTATTGTAGGAAGTGACTTGTTTAAATGAGTTCTTACATTGGGTGGGCTTGCGTCCAAGTGTGAATCATCAAGAAGCCAGAGTGCCAGAATGGAATGATTAACGGGGCTTTGCATTATATTACAGCTCTGAAATCTACAAGTATATGTATAAATGCAGTGCCCTACAGTATGAGGTCGAATACTCATTTTGAATGGCAGCCCTGACAGCTTAAATGGTTCCAGCACAGCGATGATATATGCTATTTTTTATCAATATTTCTCATTTTATATTCATCATCAGGTTTCCAACCATCCAAATACCAGAGAATGCTCAGATCTTTGGCATAATAAAACTGATTCACTTGATATCGACGTAAATCAGTGACTCAGTCATGTTGTAAGATAAAAAGTCATTTGAAAGACCAATCCATTGTCTATTTCTCTATTTAAATTGAGCCGGCGGATTTTTAGAGAGGCACATAATCAATGCCTACTCTCTGATTACCCATCCATGGGGTTAACTGCATGTGGTGTGAGTACAGTTTGATGATGTTTTCACCTTCAAATATAAGCAACTTTAGGCAACAAATCCGTTTTATAATTGCAGGATAATCATCATAACAAGACCATCTGCACTCTACAGTGAACAACCTGACCAAAAGTTACTTTAAAACTTGATTGCATGTTAAGATTACAATGTTACAGACGTTACACTCTCTCACCATTAGGTGTGACTCAATCCCCCTGCTCCAAATGTGTAATGACAACAGTCCGTAAAGGTAAGCTTAAAAGTTAGACAATGAGACGTTATTCATAATGCATCTAGATAAAAGACTATAAGACCAAATTTAAAGTAAAGAATGAGCAAAATGGCCCAGAACACAGTTTTTTGAGAAAAGCATGGAAAACCTTGAAATTGTTATTCCTGTTTGACTTCAGTATTACATTGATCCCTCTGTGGAGGAAAAAGAGTGACATAAATCCTGACTTTGCCTCCTTCTCCAGACAGCTTGCAGCACTCCAGTGGCCAGAGAGAAGACAGGAGACAGCCTGAAATAGAAGCGCTCACAAATAGACCCTTTTAGAGCCACATATGAGCTAGGAGTTCGTGTCAAACTTTAACTGGGCACATGGTGGGCTGGTCCTCAACCACAGAGCATGAGGATACAGCAGGGGAAAGCTGTGCAATCCAGAACTTGTGGCAATCTAGAACTTGTCAGCGAAGCAGAGGGGTTACACGTCTGCCCTTATTGAGACCACTACTTCCAACGGACAGAAACAGGGCCAAACCAAACCATTTCAAAAAATGGTCCAAGAGGATCCACTTTGAGCTGAAAATGTCTTCTGCCTTAGACTTTAGTGCTGCTTTTTATGAATCAAGCAAGCTAACATGATCTTTGCTAAATGTTTTCCAGCCTTGACTGGTTTGAGTTCTGAACATTGGCTAGGCCTCCTTGGGACATTAAACAGAGTTGCAGCTTGACAGGTTTCTGCGTGTGGAGCTTTTCAAAGTTAGTTGAATTTCCAATGTGTTATCACTATGCGTTCAACCATCTAAAAGCACAACGATGGAAAAACAATGTTTGATTTTTGGTGTAGTTGTCACCCAAATGTCTGTCACTGTGCTTTCAAACATTAAGAAGCACAGCAAAGTTGAAATGGGAATCCAATGTCAGATATTTTGTTTATTTATACAACAGATGGTGTTATCACTGTGCTTTATCTAATAGCAGAACCAAATGACCTGGATTGCAGTTGAGATTCCATTAAAAGTACATGGTGCAAGCGATCAATGCCGTTTGAGATTCTACGTAGCAGATTATTATTATTATTATCTTCACAGACCTGCGATGACCTATGCATGCTATCTTGAACATGCATGCTTTATATGATTACATAAGAAGATATTTATAGTTACAGTAACCTCAAAATGTGGCCATGGGATGTGTTACTCATTTTAAGGTTAAATGTTACATTAGTTTGTAAAATAGCCTCAATTTATTTAGTGCTATTTAGTGTATTACAAAAGTAATATTGAATTGTGTTTGCTTGACAAGCAACCAAATATAGACATTTAAAGGAGATGTATCTACTGCTTGGATAGTTCCATGTGAGCCACTGGCTTAATCCCATTCTTTAACTTTTATTTTTGGCTTGAGTTGGAGACGTAAATCCAACATATAATTTCCGAATTTGTCGACAAGTTAATTTGCTAGTTATTGTATTTCAAAAGTGATACTGAATTGTGTTTGGTTGTCAATGCAACCAAATCTCAACATTTGAAGGAGATGTATCTTCTTCTTGGATAGTTCCAGATGGAGACATGAATCAAACATATCAATTATAAAGTTGTAAACAAACTGGAATTAAAACCAGACTAAGTCAGTGGCACAGATGGAACGATCCAAGCAGAAGATCAAAGTCTGGATCTCTGGATTTATTGAACTTTCAAGGCAACTGGGACCTCTGAAAAAAAACAAGGTTGAATCATGATGACGTTAGTGATCTTCAGGTCGTAGTCAGATTTCCCAGCTTTGAGTTCATTTGTTTTGAGTGAGGCAGAAATCATGCTGGATTGACAGCATGGCCAATGTTGAATGTTTATCATTTTAAGATTGGAAAAGAGACCCTTAAACCCAGACTTGGGACCACACACCCACTCCACTGAATAGCAGGCTAGGGATAGCTTTGCAATGCTTGCAGTTAGCCACTAATTCCTTCCAAACCACTCATTGTTGAATTTGCGACTTCCAACTTGTGTAATGTTTATGTCCAATGGCCGATGAGCACCGATATGTTTTATCTATAATTTCTCTTCATTATTTATTTTCATATGACAAGGATTAAAAAGGATTTTTCAGTAGATTGTCGACTTGATTTATGTTGATGACTGCTAGCTAAGATCTTGAAATCGGTCCAATCAAAGCTATTGTAGATATAACGGGATTTGACGTAATTTTATCTGTGGCCAATGGCATTGAGCCTTCTTGGATGGACACTTCTAATGTAACTCTATGGCAGCACCCAAGGGCCTTGAATTTTTGAGCTCTTCCCTTAGATTTGGCGGTGACGTAGTGTCCCCATGAGTGACAGAACACTGAGATAATCACAGGGCAACTGGAGAACATTACCAACCCCTATGCTCTGTATTTTCCACTGGCTGCCCCACCACCACAGAAAGCACTGAGCCAGGCTGAAACACCTGCATTTTGGAGCTGCCTTACTCAAGAATGCAGAAAAGAGACCATGTTTGTATGCGGCTTTATTAACTCAATGATTATTTTTTACATTGTTTGTAAACTGATATGTGACACGTATTTAAGAAAAACAACATTTTTTAGGGGGGGGGGGGGCTCAAAACCCCACCTGCCCTGAATGACGGGTCGCCACAGTATACAAGGTTTGTCTATTTTGAAATTTGGTTACTATGATGACATAAACATCTCCAATCCAAAATTAAATCTAGAATCAGCATCCTATTTTGCAACAAAGCATCCTTCACTCATGCTGCCAAACATACCCTCGTAAAACTGACCATCCTGCCGATCCTCGAATTCGGCGATGTCATTTACAAAATAGCTTTCAACACTCTACTCAACAAATTGGATGCAGTCTACCACAGTGCCATCCGTTTTGTCACCAAAGCCCCATATACTACCCACCACTGCGACCTGTACGCTCTCATTGGTTGGCCCTCACTTCATACTTGTCGCCAAACCCACTGGCTCCAGGTCATCTACATGTCTCTGCTAGGTAAAGCCCCACCTTGTCTCAGCTCACTGGTCACCATAGCAGCACCCACTCGTTGCACGCGCTCCAGTAGGTATATCTCACTGGTCACCCTCAAGCCAATTCTTCCTTCGGCCGACTCTCCTTCCAGTTCTTTGTTGCCAATGACTGGAACGAACTGCAAAATTCACTAAAGCTGGATACTCCCTCACTAGCTTTAAGCTCCAGCTGTCAGAGCAGATCACAGATCACTGCACCTGTACATAGCTCATCTGTAAATTGCCCATCCAATCTACCTCATCCCCATACTGTATTTATTTATTTATCTTGCTCCTTTGCACCCCAGTATCTCTACTTGCACTTTCATCTTCTGCACATTCTACCATTCCAGTGTTGAATTGTTATATTGTAATTACTTCGCCACCATGGCCTATTTATTGCCTTACCTCTCTTATCCTACCTCATTGCACATGCTGTATATAGAATTTTGCACTGTATTATTGATTGTATGTTTGTTTATTCCATGTGTAACTCTGTGTTGTTGTATGTGTCGAACTGCTTTGCCTTATCTTGGCTAGGTCGCAGTTGCAAATGAGAACTTGTTCTCAACTACCTGGTTAAATAAAAGTGAAAAAAATAACAAATAATAATAATTCTGTGGTTGAAATTTCACCCTCAAAACAACAGTTTACATTGATTACTTTTTAAAATCCAATTTATTTTACACATAGATTCCACAATTGTCACGCCTTGGTCATTGTATTTTGTGTTTTTGTTATATGTTTGGGTAGGCCAGGGTGTGACATGGGTTTATATGTTGTTTTCGTATTGGGGTTTGTATTATTTGGGATCGCGGCTGATTAGGGGTGTTGTTAGGCTTGGCTGCCTGAGGCGATTCTCAATCAGAGTCAGGTGCTTATCGTTGTCTCTGATTGGGAACCATATTTAGGGAGCCATAGTTTCGCTTTGTATTTCGTGGGTGATTGTTCCTGTCTTTGTGTAGTTTCACCAGATAGGCTGTAATTAGTTTCACGTTCCGTTTGTTGTTTTTGTATTTAGTTATTTCATGTATCGTTTCGTTTTCTTCATTAAAGATCATGAGTAACAAACATGCTGCATTTCGGTCCGACTCTCTTCCTTCAACAGACGAACGTCGTTACAACAATACATGGACAAATTATGTTGAAGCAACGTTGAGTCAGCCAGTTTGTACCCAGTGGGTATCTACATATGGGTGAATTTCAACATATTAAAAACTCTGCTTTGACCTCTGAAGCAATGAAATAATGACTATCATGAAGCATTTTACAATCCTGAAAAGCTCAATCTAGAGCTATACACTGAACTAGCAGATGTGTATACACTGACATGCAACTGCATGCATGCTATCAACCTTCTAGAAACCTCTGGTACTTTTATAGGTCTCCTAACAATGCTGTCAGAGTCATGTGCATCACAAAGGACTCTGGGACAAGGGGACAAGGGGACAAACTTCAAAGGAGTCCTCACAACCTTTTGCATGCTCTGCCAGAGTCTTGTTAACAAGCAAGGGTCACTTTTTTAATGCATGCTATCCCTCCAGCAGCCTCCATATAATTGAGTGACCTAATTGCTATCATATAGCAGAGAGGAGAGTCTCAGGGGAACACTGGCCTTTGTTTGGACATCTGGAAGCAGTTGACGCAGTGTTTGTACAAGGCGTTCACATCATATACTGTAAATTGACTTATTAAATTCATAAGCATAGACAAGCAGATTAGAGCAAGGGGGAAGAAAATGACCTTTTCATTAAAGTTGACAGTCACACAAAACACAATCCACCGTAATGAAAAGAGCCACTGAATAACCTGGTCCAGCTCCAAGGACCTTCTTGAATGGGGTTTTCTGAACAATAAAATATATATTTTGTACATTATGTACATTGGAAGTAGGAAGTTTCTACTCCCTTTGCATGGTCACATTTTGTTGCCTGTTTTTCAAGCATATTTAGTGTAAATCAGATCTGTGATTAGGGCTCTCAATACCATTCTCCAGTTACTCCAACCAGTGACTATCAAGACGGGACCTATCCTTGGTTGATCTGGCTGTTGCTCCTACACAATTTCCTTTTGCAGTGCATAAAATACCCCTTTTTTGAAGTTGACGTGAAATTGGACATTTTTATAACGTGTGGAAATGTCATGTTTTATACTGCATCGCTCAACTGCGGCATCAACTTCATATTTCCTGGCAGTAGTTGGTGCTTTTGTGGGCTTTGTTTAATCTGAAGCCAGAAGAGCAACACACTCTTCATCCCCTCATATTTAGAATCAGAGGAGAAGTTTTGTCATCCTATCCTGAGAAGGAGACATATAAGCTTTTAGTCTCTTTGTGTATTAAAGAGACTCATACTGTAGATGGCCTCACTTGTTGCAGCAAGCAGTCACTTGACAAAAGTAAAAACTTGGAATGGAATATATTCCAATCCACTATATATTCTCTCTCTATATATATATATTCCAATCCAAATATAAACCTCTGTAGTTTTCATTTTGGAAACCTTCCTGAAGCACTGACCCCGTATCTGCCCCAAGCAGAGCCATCAAATTCTCCAATCACATTGACACCAGGAGATGCTATTTCACTCCAAGGCCATATTTGTATGATTACTAGGATCAACAGCAAAGAAGCAGCGAGTTCACCCAGGGATTTCGCTGTAAAATCTACAGTATAGTGATAATTGAAGTCATAACAGTTAAGAAGCCAAGAACAATTGCAGGAGAGAAGCACCAGGCTGCTGGGTAATTACTTGGTGATCAGGCCGGCGTGACATTTTTTCCCCTCTATCTTTCAGATGGGATGTTAGACGGGTGACCTGACTCTCTGTGGTCACTACCATGGCACTTATTGCAAGAGTAGAGGTGTTAACCCCGGTGTCCTGGCTAAATTCCCCATCTGGCCCTCATACCATCATGGCCACAGAATCATCCCCAGCTTCCAATTGGCTCATTCATCCTCCCTCCTCTCCCCTGTAACTATTCCCCAGGTCATTGCTGTAAATGAGAATGGGTTTTCAGTCAATTTACCTGGTAGAATTAAAAAAACTAAAGATGGTCTTAGCAGCAGACCCTACGTAGCAGCGGGTCATTCAAATGTTACTTTGTAAGTAATTGTTTTTATGAATCAGTCTTCAACTCTCTCATCTATATGCAGCGCGGGGCCTTTGCAAAAACAACTGACTTGGTCTCTGAGGTATTTGTTTTCTTTGGATCTGTGGACGGTGTCATTTCAGTATGAAACAGCTACAGCTCATGGCTCTGTCTTTATGGGAGTCGCCCCATTAGTCATTCATTCAATGGCTTTGTTTCATAACCCTGCTCACACTTGGCGCCACTTCTGTTCTCCTCCGGTTCTCTTTTATTTTATTGTCTCCCACATTGATATCTGGAGCAGAGGAAAGATTGCTCGAGCCATTACTCACTATGTTTCCATAAGGACATTGTACTTATATTTCTTAAAGCCCCCGTCCTAAATTGCACTCTACATTCTTAAATATCTTTTAAGTAATCGGACTCAGGGTAAGTTCAAATGACTTAGTGGCGTACAAACATCCCCCTGGGCACACAATGGTTGAATCAACGTTGTTTCCATGTAGTTTCAATGAAATGACATTGAAACAACGTGGAACAGTCGCTGAGTTGACGTCTGTGCCCAGTGGGATCCCCTTATGTTTATTTCATCTTGGTCTCTCTGTGGTGTGTATGCAACGTATGTGATACCCCTTCAACTAAAGTGTTTCTGCACTCACTCACCCTTTCACAAATGTGTTGCTGGTATTTTTTATTGTGAATCATTAAAATCTAATAAAACTTGACTTCCTTTCCAAAACTGAAATTGTGTTTTTCCAAGCTTGGTTCCAACAAACTTATATTGAGGGTAATGGCTTGAGGAATGATTAGAGTCAGGTGCGTCAAATCCTGCAGCCAAGTCTAACTGAAAACATACTTTAAACCGCACGTGTTCAGCTTTCCTTTTTATTCTTCTAGAATTAGAGTTCATTGTCTGCTCTGCTGGCCTCCTGAGGTAAGTGCTGTAGAAGTTGCCAGTGATTTACATGCTATTGTTAGTGTATTTTTTCCAATGACAGAGATGGACCAATGCTTTGTACTCTTTAGTTTGTGTAGGTAAAACAACACAAAACGATGGAGCACTGCTAATCTGTCTATTATACAGCAATGGTGTGGGGTTTCACTTAACCCCCATCACCAAACTAAGCATAACTAAACAGTATGCCTGCTAACATCTTCACATGGAGCCATTTCAAAGCAGCCAGTGTACAATTCCAGCCAAGGTAAAACCATCAAACTGCCACAACGTTGAGATTCATAAAAAGTCTAGTAGCTGTGATAAGTGACCATACTGATGTAGAATCTTAATTTGAGCCAGTTTGCTACAGCAGGAAAATAATCCCGCAGTAACAGGAAATGTGAATTATTTTGTGGATTATAATTAATGGAGATGTTTTGTAGGGGTTGATACATTTTTTTCATTAGGGCAAATCAAGTGTGACATTCTAAAGTGAAAATGTAAAACTTTAGAAGCCTTTTAAAATATTTGATACACTACAGGTTTTCATCTCCTGCAGTGCAGGAACATTTTCAGCAACAAAGGAGTGATTAAATGAAGATCCTACATCTAAACATTACACGAGATTGCACACTTTAAAATGCACTATGACATCAATCTCTGGGAAATTGCAAGGCAAATAAAGGTAACTGACTAATAAGTCATTGATTACAAGTAGAAATCAGATTGAAACTATTTTGGATAAATGAACAGTAGATGACTGAGAAAAACACTGAAAGGTCAGCTAATAAACTTTTCACTCAAATGCAAAAGTAAAATGTTCCCCTGGTTTTGCCTACAGACTGTGTATACAGTATGTGCATTTGGCAGTTACCATTTAATGCATCATTACGTTTCCAAATGAGACATTTACCGTCCAAGAAATGACAGTATTTCCTCTCTGTGTCCAAGACGTTCCAGGAGGTGTGTGGTTATGAGGGGCCCGGGCCAGAGGTGCTATAATTAGCCCATCTTTAGGTCTGGGTAGTGTCTGCTCTGTCAGCCAACCGGCCCTGGCCTCATCTGGGCTTCCCAACCTCAAGGCCAGAGATCACAGACACATCACTGACTCCCTGGAGTTTACTGGCTTCTATTAGAACTCTGTTCACAGTATCTTCAGTTCCATACAGCCAGACACCCCCACAGGTCTTCTTCCACTCCCGACCTCCAGCCTGGGAAAGCCTTCCAAAGTGCATTCCTTCCAAGGCAAATGCTTTTGTTGGTTCAAGGACAAGTTTTTATAGCAGAGAATAGATATTGAGGAAGAGCAGACCGTTTCAATTGAGGAATCAAAATGAATGAGATTTCACATTCAACAGACATCCCTGAGTTGAGGAAAACTGTGGCTTCAAATGAGTCACTTATTAGTTATTCATCATTGTCAAAATGAATAACGTTGCAATTACCCTCAATGATGATATATTGTCAAGATCACTAGAATTATACGAACAGATATCAAATCAGAATGTTCAAAGAATTACAAGGCAGACATTACCGTACATGTAATTGATATGAACAATGAAAATATAAAGATGACAAGGACATATCACTGAGTTGTAGCATAGCTTGTTTATTATTTTTTATTATTTTTTTGCATAGGGAAACATACTCACTTCCAGTAATGTATTTGCTAACAGCGATGGCTAAATACAATGTTATAATGAAATATTGTCAAAGCTGTAAATTTCTCCCACACCAGTTCAAAAACACATGGCAACTTTAGTTTTCTTGTATGAGAGTCATTTCAAATAATTAGCAGAAAACTTTTATTACCGACTTTTGCTGATACTTTTGTACTAAAAGTTTCAAAAAGGACAATAAAATCACAAGCAGTTGAACGTGATCCGTGTGCTATGAAGCCGTTTCCTGTTCTATTCTACCGGATGTGTCAGAACTAAATGTCCACATGCTCTTTCCTGGTGTGCAGTGTGTATGTCTGTGCAGCAAGCAAGCGATTCATGAATAACTACTATGGTAATATTTGTAAAGAATAATGAGGAAAAACAAAAAACCTTAAAATGTAACACTGCATTAGAATGTTCTCTGAGAATCATCTCGATCTCTTCCCTCCTCCACCCAACCAACTTCGTCACACTGAGAAAACAGCACGTTTAAAGATGGCATCAACATACATGTCCAGAACAAGATGAAAGTAATAGAATTGCCAAGAAAGGTTTGGCGAGCCAAGCAGTTGAAGATCATATGAGGAATTGTATTTTTTTTTTGTAAAAAAGAGCCCTCATTAAAATGTGGCCTTGTTCTCTCCTCTATTGTGTGGGAGGGGCTTCCCGGTCCTGGCGTCAGTGAATCTGTGATATGGATTATCAATAACATTAACAGATCTTCATAACTGCACTTGTTTTGTATGGCTTTTCACCTCCATAGCCAAAGGCCATTGGCTAGTGGGTGCCCTTCGCCTTGGTAGTACTGTAGGACCTCATTGTGAGTTTGTGTGGAAAGCTATGAGCAGAAGCCAATGTGAGAGTGGGGCTCAGGCACCAAACAGAGTCCCACACAAAGTCAGAATGACCCCCAGCAGCTTTAGAGTACAACGACTATGTACATCAGAGCTTGAGAAGGGCAATGGCCACAAATAAATGAAATTAGCAGTAAAATGACAGGCACTGCTTGTTTAAATCATTTTTGGTATTCAGTATTCACATCTATGTCAGTTAGCTTTTTTACCTGCTGGTTTGTTGAAAGTAAAATATAGAGACCAAACTTAAAAACAGTTACCTTTATCCACTGGGTGAACATAAGCACATTTCACCACAAAAACTATGTTGTGACAGATCTGAGTTGTGGCCTGGTCTCCATTATTCTGTGCTCCATGTCTCTTCACACAGTAACAAGAGGATTATGGAGACGGTTTACTACTCGTCTCCTCATTTGCGATCTTTGAGTTTGCTTTAAGAAAACTCCACTAACAGATCATTAAGGGGAATAGGAAAAACGAAATACAATAAAAGTAAAATCATTGCATTGATCTAACTGAACTGGGCTTCCCATCTACTGATCCCCCAAAACTCTCACAAACATACAAGTCTTGTCATTCTACACTTTGGACTGGTGTACTGCTAGGTATTTTTGTCTCTCTGAAGAAATCATCTTGACACTTAAACGGGACTTGTGACCATTTTAATCAAGTCCCGATTCTAATTGTAGGTAAGTGAATATCTGCATGAGTCTGGACAGTGACTGTTGAGTTACTACGAACTTATGAATGAATATCAATAGGTATCAAATTCCCAGGTCTTTACCCTGTCAGGGTACACCAGCCCTTAATTGCATAGGGAGAATTCAGAGTTCCTGCCTAAAATAGTTGCACAGACTATAAACAACATATTTCTAATCTATATACTGTACCAATTGCATAAAGATAAACTAGATCCGTTGAAAAACAGTGAAGGAAAATCATAGGCCAATATAGTAAATCAACTTTTTTCATATTCTAATCTTCAACGTTGTGTTGCCACCATGTGTAAAGACTTCTCTTTTCATAAACTCATACTGGATCAATACCCGTTGCAGTGCGGCTGCAGCTCCCACACACACTTTCCACACCCTCACATCATATCAGTAGCAAGTCCCTGGGTGGAGCAGAGCAGTGCGTCCTTGAGTAAAACTAGAGTAACATTCACAACAACGCAGCGCTGCTGAAGAAAGGCACTCGGAGCAGTGTGGGGCCTCACACCTGCACTACCAGAGGAATGTGCTTCATCTGCACATATGCCTTTCCTGACCAAACACTCAGACACACACAAACACACTGTGACCACACTTTGTATGGACTGCAACAAAACTAGTGCGACTGTCAGCCCTGCTGTTGTTTGTCTAGGACTGATTCAAATGTCTTTACAAGCCCAAATCCCACAAACCAATTCAACATCTTCAATGGATGTCTAAAAATGTACCACCCGGGTGGATGTTCAAGTGATGTACTCAGTGGGTTCTCTAACGATAAACAATAAAAGTGATGTACTCAGTGGGTTCTCTAACAATAAACAATAAAAGTGATGTACTCAGTGGGTTCTCTAACGATAAACAATAAAAGGGGAGAAACACGGTGAATAATATCCTTAGCTTGTTACAAGCAGCTGTTTCCTCAATTTAACTTGCTCTGTCTCTCTCACACACACAGGATTCCTACATCTCAAAGGTTAAGCGTGAGAAATATTTCCAGAGAAGCACATCTTGAGAAGTTTCCTTAAAACATCAATACCAGGTTATTTAGTGCAACCTTCCAAATAGAAGGAAAGTGTTTGAGATCTTGAAGCTTGCACAGCAACAGTGAAAATAAAAAGAAGTGCAGAACTGTTAGATGACTTGTGGACAAAAAAAGAAAAAGAAATGGCAATGGAATTTGCATAATCACCTTGAGGCTTATTGAAGCTTCTGGGTCTGTTTAAAATGACAACAAGTGATGCTGAAATGACTGGAGTCCAAGTTTCAGGGTTAGTAAAACCAAATACAGGTACCTTGTTTAAAAAGGCATGCAGCATTGGTGGTGAGCTCATACCAACCATAGCAGAACCCTAAGAAGGAATTCTTATATTTTGTGGCTTGGCCACAAGCTTATAGCAACTAAATCTAAACACAAACATAAACATGTACTTTCTTATACAAAACAAAAAGGAAAAAAATGGTATGTACATTTTGCCTATTTCATTCTCATTGATATACTGTAAGCATTTATACACAGGATAATGTGTCCAAAATGTAACAATCCTACAATAATCACAATGATAATAATCACTACAAAAATATTAGTAAGGGTTTTGAAATATAATAAGATAATGTTTTACATGCATCAGTATCGAATGCATATTAATGTCTTTCAGAGTAAGTTCAACCATCACCTGTGGCCACTTTAAAAAGTGTTGGGGGGGGGTTGGGGGGAACACCTGCTCTGAAAACAAAAGTCTACGTCGCTGTCATAATAATATAATGTATAGCCGAGTTTAGTTACAAAAAGCAGACGGTGTGCTGAAGGACCACTGTGCTGGCTAGACTACCGTGGCGTCCGACCCATGTCCCTATGTGTCCCAGTCAGACCCAGGCTGGAGGGTAAAACTGGACTGGAGAGGTGAGTGTGGAGCAGTGCAAATCTTCACAGAACATGTCGTGAGACTCCAGCGTCTGCTGCTACTGTACAGTTAGAACCAGAGGGGAACTTTACATGGGATTCTTTCTCGATTTCCATTAATTGTGTGTGTTTAAAACATCCAAATGTGGTTTTTTTGAAAAGCCTAATAAGTCGACATACAATAAGCTTGAGCATTCGCCAGCGCTACCAAACATGAGCACTTTGGCGCCCTCAGTACTACAGCAGTAATTGGACTCCATGCTGAAATCTAGGAGGCGAATGTGATGACTTGATTATGGGCCTTGTGCTCCAACTAGCCCACTGACTGTACTGGGTGTATGGTTAACACGTCAGTTGGCCTTGTCCTCCTTCCATACGTGACAGAGCCCAGGGACATAACCCAACACCGTGGGAGTTCTTTGATCAGGAGTAGACGCTTGCCTCACCACATGTCCTGTTTAACAAATATACATGAGCTTGCTGAATGACGGCAGCATTTTGTTGAGCTTGAGGATCTTATGGATTTGATGGAATGCCTTTGCTACAGCACGCCACTTCAACCTGGGACTGTGGACCGGGACACATAAACCGTCATCGCCAAGATCTTAAGAAGGGCATGCAAACCAGCGTTTCCCAACTCCAGTCCTCGAGTACTCCCAACAGTACACATTTTTGTTGCAGTCCCTGACTAACCTGATTCAACTCATTGAGGGCTTGATGATTAGTTGAATCAGGGGTGCTTGTCCGGGGATGCAACAAATAGATGTATTGTTGGAGGTGCTGGAGTTAGGAAACACTGATGTAAACAAGACCTATTTTTCTGCCATTTTACTTGAATTCTCAATAGCTACCAGCATTGCAATATCCATTGCAGAAACAATACTGTACACTGCATAACAAACTTTCACATGGCCTCTTCTGACCCTGCTGAAAAAAATACACAATATCCTCTCTTATTCAATATACTCCCATTACACTACGCAGTAAGAAATGATCAATTATAATCTACCCTCTAATAAAAAAAAACGAATGTCTTGGCATCTTTCAGTAATTTGAACAGCTATTAACAGATTTTCTGTTGTTTTCATTGTCTATACCATGATTCTGACGAGGTCAGTCTATACTTCTGAAGGGCTAATATTCAAAACAACATCAGGTGGATTTGTAGATTCCACACAATGGACCTAAATGTGGAGAACCTAAAAATGTAACTACACACTAAAGATGACAGTAATAATCTACACATGGTACATAAAGCTTAACATTCTGTTGTAGCCAGTGTTACGAAACCTTCAATTGGGTTTTTTTGTGTTGTTTTTTTTAACATTTTATTTTCATTTTTACAGATTTTTGATCAGTTAATTTCAATAACATCCAGGTATTGTGCATATTCCCAGTGAAATAATTTGACCCCTTAACCCGATGGAAAATGCAGTGCGATGCAAAAACTCTAAATCACAAGGTATAAAATTGAGGAGGGGAATTCATCACGTCACTATTGCATCTCACTGCACTAGTTTATCGTGTCACACATTTCTACTCTTCTCCGACAATTCCATCTAGTAGTGCTAAAATACCCCATCCTTTTCTCTCTCTCTCTCTCTCTCTCTCTCTCTCTCTCTCTCTCTCTCTCTCTCTCTCGTTTTCAGTCGTCTGAAGTGAAATCCACATCTAGTGTTTTTGAACACTCCTTTCCCCAATACACCTGATACACTCTCTCTCTCTCTCTTTGCTATCGGCCCATTTATGTATGTGCAATCTGAGAACCAGATCTAGCCACACACTCACACGATCTCAATCCCTTTCTCTCTCATACACCCGTGAAACACACAAACAAAAACAAAGATGTGAAGCACTGTGCCCTGCTCATCACTGACACAACATAATAAGACAGTTAGCATTCCATGTAAAGAATTTGTCTCGGAAGCTTCAGCTTTATCCTTAAACAATTCCAAATGAGTCATTTCCCTTGTTTTAGCATATGGATAGAGATTCATATTTTTTTAATAGATGTTCCTGTTTGAAGAACTATTAAAGTGCTTGGATTTGCCTATCTGTGTATAGGAGACTCGCAGGTTGTAATGTAACAAAATAGTGGGACAAAATGTACCCCATATTCAGTTCTGGTCATTTGGTGCCAAAAATTGTCTACAGAGGCAGAAGTTGCCATGGTGCTGGGGGAAATGTAAGCCCATCTCAGTGCTTTTACACCTCTGTTCCGTGCTAGGAGCCTGATCACCTACAACACATCCCTCACAGCTCTCTACCCTGACCTCCATCTTGAATTGGAGTACTTGGACATTTTCTCTAATTCTTGCAGCACATTCTTTATCATTGAAGAAGAGATTTAAAAAGGGGGCAAAATACAACTTAAGCAATCGCTGAGCAGAGGAAACAAGAATGGCACATTTCACATATTACACCAAGCTGGAAGACACAATGCAAGGGAAAGCAACAAGAGTCAATGAAAATGAAGAAATTAACACGATTAAATTGTAGCAAGGTTTCCATGTGATGGAATGACAAATACTAATGTGTAATAACCACAGAAAGGGAAAATGGTGAAAATACCCCCATCTCGATAAACGCAAACTGTCACTACTTTAATCTACTACTGTATTCATCTAAACTGGATAATGACAAGCAATCAAACATGCAGCAATGTTTTTTTGTCATTTTTGCAGCGTTACCGGTTACACCAAAAAGAGAAATGAATTTACATCATTTGTATCATGTATTATTGTTCTTAACTAAAGGCAAGGCACATAATGTGTTATATAAAATATCGTGCAAAATAGAAGTTAAAAATAGGGAATAAAAATCCAAACAATTAGGTAAAAAGGTAAGAACCCATCAGTATTATTTGCTCTCTGTTCCAAAGATTAGAGGGAAGAGCTATGGGGGGCAGGGGGGTCAGCTTCAGAAGGGTAGTAAGAGTTTCTGCCATGCACCCATGTCAGCATTATGGTGGTCGATAGAGCTGGTATCTCATGATTTTCTTTTGAAAGCACCATGCATGAATATATATATCAGTATCATTTCATATGAGCACCCTTTAAAACAAGTCATTGTAGGTATTCTGTTTTTAAATAACAGATGTGAATTGAAACACTCACCGCAAACTTGATGTTTTCCATTGCAAAGCCGTATTTAAAGGTTAGCTTTTCGCAACCAGCGTGTATGGATATTATTCCCTAGAAGTGTATCTGTCTTAATGAGCAATATCTGCATCTGTGTTCTCTCTCTCTCTCTCTCTCTCTCTCTCTCTCTCTCTCTCTCTCTCTCTCTCTCTCTCTCTCTCTCTCTCTCTCTCGCCACTGAACAAAAATATAAATGCAACATGCAACAATTTCAAATATTTTACTGAGTTACAGTTCATATGAGGAAATCAGTCAATTGAAATCAATTCATTAGGCCCTAATCTATGGATTTCTCATGATTGGGAATACAGATATGCATCTGTTGCTCACAGATACCTTAAATAAATGGGCCTCAGAAACTTGTCACAGTATTTCTGTGCATTCAAATTGCCATTGTTAAAATGCAATTGTGTTCGTTGTCCGTAGCTTATGCCTGTCTATACCATAACCCCACCGCCACCATGCGGCACTCAATTCACAACGTTGACATCAGCAAACCACTTGCCCACATGATGCCATAAACGTGGTCTGCGGTCAAGGCCGGTTGGACGTACTGCCAAATCCTCAAAAACAATGTTGGAGGCGGATTATGGTAGAGAAATTAACATTCAATTCTCTAGCAACAGCTGTGGTGGACATTCCTGCAGTCAGCATGCCAATTGCACACTCCCTCAGCTTCAGACATCTGTGGCATTGTGTTGTGTGATAAAACTACACATTTTAGAGTGGCCTTTTATTGTTCCCAGCACAAGGTGCACCTATGTAATGATCATGCTGTTTAATCAGCTTCTTGATATGCCACACCTGTCAGGTGGATGGATTATCTTGGCAAAGGGGAAATGCTCACTAGCAGGAATGTAAACATTCCTGCACAAAATTTGAGAGAAATAAGATTTTTGTGCATATGGTACATTTCTGGGACCTTTTATTTCAGCTCATAAACATGGGACCAACACTTTACATGTTGCGTTTACATTTATGTTCAGTGTGTGTGTGTGTGTATATAGCTTTGATATGTTGGTTTAATTATGTCATTGCTGATAGCAGAGTTTTATACTTTTCTTAGCTTGTCCCCAGCAGACAACCAATGAGAAGCCTGTGCTCAGAAAAACACATGGAAGGTGCATTTGGCTGGAGACAGGTGAGGGCTGTGAGCTCTCCATAACTTCTCCCCCTCTGTGCATCACACCTCTCTCTCACACCACACCTGTTGCCTGTCTAGAGCTCATTGATGTTTGCAGTACTTCAAACAAACCAAAACAATAATACAAAGAAATGTAGAAAGAACTCTTGCTATGTCTTAGGCACTTTTCATGGCTGTATATATGGTTTGGACTTGGGGATTCTTAAGTCCTAATGTTTTCAATTCATAAATATGTATCTGCATCCATCCCAACACACGCTGCAACAAAGTCTGTTGTCACAAACATTGCATTAGCAAATGAGACAAGGACAAAACCTGTAAAGAAAGTTCTGACCAAATAGACTGGTGATGGACACTGCTGGTCAGTCAGTTGCCCGTCATCAATGAGCCAGAATCATGCCATGTGCACACATGGATACATGCAGTGCCGTTGGCCTAGCAACCATTAGGTCTGGGGTCAGTGGTGGCACTATCAATGGTTACCCTTACAGACACGCTTCTAATGATCAAATCATTCACATTCTTCTCGACTCATCCAAAGTATGTGATAGGCTTTAAAAAAAGATTCATAAATTGCTTTTTGTTTTTTCCGATTATATAAAGACAGCATGAGTAAGATAATAAAAGTGCGACTTAGATACACAGAATGTAGAAAGAGATCCAAAAAGGGTGTGATTTACCGATAAACCTGTCAGGATTCCCTGTACCTCAACATACACAAGGAAACGTCCTCTAGATGAGTATAGAACATCTGAAACACAACAGGGCTCGATTGTTCTGATCCGAATCGATAGCTCAAGAAAGCCAACACTCATAACTCTTGTACCCTGCTACCAAAGCAACACAACATAGTAGTTTCTACAACATAATCCTAAAACCCACCTCTGACTTGCAACATGTCATATGATTAGGCCAAGGGATAGCTGCTAATAAGGAAACATTTACATTATAGTAGTGCAATGCCTGTAATGTCCAATGCAATTGAAACTAAATACAGAAAAAAAGAAAGATTCTCCCCTCTACACCCAATACTGTCTCAATAGTGACATTACTATTTTTGTACTCCCTTTGTCACTATGCAGAATAAACCCCTGTTATCTACATTAATACAAACTTTATGCAATAATAACTCAAGAGTGGGGCAAGGATAGGAAGAGGAGGTTTCACTATGCTTGAATCGTATGCAAACACAAACAAATGTCTAAACAAACAGACAACAGTTGACAGGCACAAGAGGGCGTATCAGTCATTGTGAAAACTAACACACCTGTTACAGTACCTGTCTTTTTACGATGCTCTCTACTGCTCTAAAGACAGATCCTTTTGATTGTGTATGCATATCACTGTGCCTCATAGAAGACACGTTTAAACACGACAAAAGGGGCTGTGTTAAATGAAATCTTAAAAATACCCCACTCTTTAAACAAAGTAACTGACACAGATACAGGATTGTCAATCAAACTGGATGAAAAGTAGGCCCTTCATGGGTAAAGGGAGGTTATTGACCATGTGTGACCAACTCCCCTAACTACTTTCAAAGAGTTGTTCATTTACCGTCTCCGAAGAAGTGTGGAAAAGTATAATGACTCTGGATCCGGAATCTTCTCTTTCTTGTTGATTGAGAAATGAAAGGATACTTATTTTGCATATATGAGGAAGCAGCACCTGTAGCAGAGGGGGTGTTAAAGAGGAGGGGTACTATCCTGGAGACAGGGTCATGTCTCTGCCCCACCGTTCATTTTGGCTGCACAAACCTTTTCTCTTTCTTGCCTTGGCGTTGCTCTCTCTGCCTCTGTCTTGCATTCCAAAAAGGTGTGTTGAAGCATCTTTTATGTTGATATACATAAATATATATGCACACATATATTTATATATATATACACTTTCCCTCTTGCATCGCATTTGCAATTTTCTTAATTCCACAAAAAGTGTTGAATCTCAAATCCATGTGTCCCTGCCCCTCTCAATGATCCTTGTGTTGTTTAGTTCCCCAGGTACCAGGACTGAAAGAAAGAAAGAAAAATAAGTCACTTTACACATGAATTGCAGAAGTGGTTATACGATAGTCAAAGAAAAATAATATTCTCTCCATTTTCATATTTGACTACAATGCTGATAAACAGCAGATTTTTATGTCTACATCGAGTGCACATGCACCACACCCACCAACCACCACTTATGCTGCTGCCATACCGTTTACTAATATTATTATCATCTCTCCTGCTACCAGTCACTTTATCCTCATCCCTGACTACACGTACATATCTAGCTCAATACTCCAGTATCCCTGACTACATGTACATATCTAGCTCAATACTCCAGTATCCCTGACTACACGTACATATCTAGCTCAATACTCCAGTATCCCTGACTACATGTACATATCTAGCTCAATATTCCAGTATCCCTGACTACATGCACATATCTAGCTCAATACTCCAGTATCCCTGACTACATGTACATATCTAGCTCAATACTCCAGTATCCCTGACTACATGTACATATCTAGCTCAATACTCCAGTATCCCTGACTACACGTACATATCTAGCTCAATACTCCAGTATCCCTGACTACATGTACATATCTAGCTCAATACTCCAGTATCCCTGACTACATGTACATATCTAGCTCAATACTCCAGTATCCCTGACTACACGTACATATCTAGCTCAATACTCCAGTATCCCTGACTACATGTACATATCTAGCTCAATATTCCAGTATCCCTGACTACATGCACATATCTAGCTCAATACTCCAGTATCCCTGACTACATGTACATATCTAGCTCAATACTCCAGTATCCCTGACTACATGTACATATCTAGCTCAATACTCCAGTATCCCTGACTACATGTACATATCTAGCTCAATACTCCAGTATCCCTGACTACATGTACATATCTAGCTCAATACTCCAGTATCCCTGACTACATGTACATATCTAGCTCAATACTCCAGTAGCCCTGACTACATGTACATATCTAGCTCAATACTCCAGTAGCCCTGACTACATGTACATATCTAGCTCAATACTCCAGTAGCCCTGACTACATGTACATATCTAGCTCAATACTCCAGTAGCCCTGACTACATGTACATATCTAGCTCAATACTCCAGTATCCCTGACTACACGTACATATCTAGCTCAATACTCCAGTATCCCTGACTACACGTACATATCTAGCTCAATACTCCAGTATCCCTGACTACATGTACATATCTAGCTCAATACTCCAGTATCCCTGACTACACGTACATATCTAGCTCAATACTCCAGTAGCCCTGACTACATGTACATATCTAGCTCAATACTCCAGTATCCCTGACTACACGTACATATCTAGCTCAATACTCCAGTATCCCTGACTACATGTACATATCTAGCTCAATATTCCAGTATCCCTGACTACATGTACATATCTAGCTCAATACTCCAGTATCCCTGACTACATGTACATATCTAGCTCAATACTCCAGTATCCCTGACTACATGTACATATCTAGCTCAATATTCCAGTATCCCTGACTACATGTACATATCTAGCTCAATACTCCAGTATCCCTGACTACATGTACATATCTAGCTCAATACAATAAATACAATAAAAGTATGTTCTGCTTTAACAATTGGCATTAAGAGGTTTCGTAGTACATGTCCCTGTGTTGCATTTGACCTGTATAATTGCACAGTCTGTGTGTGAAAGTAAGTGGGTGCCTGCATGTCAGTGTTGTTCTGGGCCTCTACGGTACATTTTGAGATGTGAAGAGCAGTGATTGGGGATAATGCATGACCAGGGGAAACACTGTGGCCAACTCCAGACACAGTGCTTTACTTTCACAGTGTTCTACAATCAGTGTCTTCTCCACTAATGGGCCCCAAAACACTTAACTCCGGTCAGGACGACCAACCAAATAGAGCAATTCAAAATAATACGGAGTAAAAGAGCAGCTACGGCGAGAGATCTCAGCAGGATCCTACCAAAACCTTAAAAAAAAACATCATGAGACGTTGGCTTTCTCCTGCAGACCACTGAAGTCTTTTAAAAACTTGACAGGGCTGAATAAAGAAATCCCACACAGACCTCGGCCCCCACCTCAACATTTTCCACGAGGTTTATGTCATTTTAACAGCCCTTAAACAGACGTCTTTAACTACACCCAATTGTATTGATTTAATAAAGTTAAAAAAGGAAACATCTAGCCTATTCCTTGTTACTTCTCAGAGTAAAATACCATGTGGTCCATGACCCCAGCCTCTAACTCCTGCCTACCCACCAGGCACGCACGCACGCACGCACGCACGCACGCACGCACGCACGCACGCACGCACGCACGCACGCACGCACGCACGCACACACACACACACACACACACACACACACACACACACACACACACACACACACACACACACACACACACACACACACACACACACACACACACACACACACACACACTAGTATGCTTATACCATCAATGTAGTGGCGCTTCATCATTCACAGATGCACACATTTGTACTTACTTAGCACTGTATGCAGGGGGAATGGGGAGTGAGCTATGGACAGACTCTTGGAAAAACGTTGAAATGGGGTTTGGAAGCAAACTGCTGAGCAGGGTCAGGAGAAACCAAGCAAAAGCCACATTAAAGAGG